>NC_053500.1:31065651-31391484 GCF_905171775.1 Rana temporaria | reverse complement strand
GCAGTTTACACGCATTTTTACCAGTAAACTGAGCTTATATACTGTATGATAGGAAAAGGGGAATGGCAGCATTTGCCCCCCTTTTCCTCATGGGAAAGCGATGGATCCTATGGTTCCAATTTTACCTGAGGAACAGTTTTTCCCTCAGGTAAATTGGCGGGCTCTTTTGCCCCTGCAGTGACCTCTTACTGCAGGGGAATTTTGGCGGGCTCTTTGCCCGACAGATGACCTCTGCAGCTGGGGTAGAAAGCCCGGGAAAATCCTGTTTGAACTGGCCAGAACCAATCCAGTTCTGGGCTATTTAAGCAGGGTTCCGATAGCTCAGGCTCATTCGCCTCAGAAGACTTAGGAGCTGTGGTGTTCTTTTCCCCCACCCCTCTTTTTAATTTTGTCGCAGTGTTTGTTATGTGGTAGGGTCACCTTTGTCTTATCAAAGGGGGACGAGCTTTTCATTATTTTACATGAGTATTTGTTATAATAATAATATTAATTTTAGCTAATGCTATGGTATTTGTTTTAAGCTGGGTAATTTTATTGGCAGCCTGGGCCGTAGTGGCTAGGTTAGCTTAAGGCTTATTTAAGTTTATTTATTTATGTAAATATTTAAATTATTTATTTATTTACTCTTTTGAAACCAATAATAAACACTCCCGACCTTTATCATCCAACAAGTTGTCTGATGTCTCTTATTTTATTTTAAGTATTTTAAGGGTATGTTCCATCTGCTTTCCCATAAGCTTTATACAGTATATAAGCTCAGTTTACTGGTAAAAATACATGTAAAATACAAGACTGGTGGGTGTAAAAAGATGTCCGCTTGCCGACTTCTAACTGTAGCCTTGCTGCGGACGAGGGTACCAAGATGGCGGCGGCGTCACTTCCGGTTAATATAATAGACGGGTTGCTGATGCTGACGGAAGACCTGAGGTAACCTGAGGTACTTTAGCAAGCCAGGCACTAAATACCGGTAATTAAGGCATTTTTGTACTGTTTGTCACAGCAGTGTAATTAATACATCGATTTTGATTAAATAAGTCTGACATGACTGTGAAAAATATAATTGTGGTACAATACATATCATTTATATATAAATGTCCCAGTTGGTTCCTCAAAGTGGTTATTCCGTGTCAGTGCTAGATACATGTTTGGGTGCTATACACTTTGAATATCTAGCACTGACACGGAATAACCACCTTTGAGGAACCAACTGGGACGTTCATATATAAATGATATGTCTTGATCCATAATAATTATTTTCTTGCATAGCCAAGTCATGTTGGACTTAAAACGGAGTTCCGCCATTTTTTTTTTTTTTTTAAGTCCAACATGACTTGGCTATGCAAGAAAATAATTATTATGGATCAAGACATATCATTTATATATGAACGTCCCAGTTGGTTCCTCAAAAGTGGTTATTCCGTGTCAGTGCTAGATACATGCTTGGGTGCTATACACTTTGTAAATAATTTTACTGTTGGGGGTCCCCACAACTTGGGAAATTTCATCAAGGGGTCACCGCGCGAGAAAGGTTGAGAACCACTGTGATAGACCAACACAAAGTGGCACATAATTGTGAAGTGGAAGGAAAATGATAAATGGTTTTCAATTTGTTTTACAAATTATGTGAAAAGTGTGGGGCACATTTGTATTCAACCCCCCGGAGTCAATACTTTGTAGAACCTCCTTTCACTGCAATTACAGCTGCAAGTCTTTTTGGGGATGTCTCTACCAGCTTTACACATCTAGAGAGTGAACTTTTTGCCCATTCTTCATTGTAAAATATCTCAAGCTCTGTCAGATTGGATGGAGAATGAACAGCAATTTTCAAGTCTTGCCACAGATTCTCAATTGGATTTAGGTCTGGACTTTGACTGGACCATTCTAACACATGAATATGGGTTAACCAGGGATCTCCAAACTACGGCCCTCCAGCATTTGTGGAACTACACGTCCCATGAGGCATTGTAAAACTCTGACATTCAAAGACTTAACTAGGCTTGATGGGAAATGTAGTTCCAACAACTGGAGGGCCGTAGGTTTGGAGACCCCTGGATTCCAAACCATTCCATTGTAGCTCTGGCTGTATGTTTAGGGTCGTTGTCCTGCTGGAAGGTGAAGCTCCACCCCAGTCTCAAGTCTTTTGCAGACTATAACAGGTTTTCTTCTAAGATTGCCCTGTATTTGGCTCCATCCATCTTCCCATTAACTCTGACCAACTTCCCTGTTACTGCTGAAGAAAAACATCCCCACAACATGATGCTGCCACCACCATGTTTCACGGTGGGGATGGTGTGTTCAGGGTGATGTGCAGTATTAGTTTTCAGCCCCACATAGGGTTTTGTTTTTAGGCCAAAAAGTTCAATTTTGGTCTCATCTGACCAGAGCACCTTCTTCCACATGTTTGCTGTGTCCCCCACATGGATTCTCGCAAACTACAAACGGGACTTCTTATTGCTTTCTTTCAACAATGGCTTTCTTCTGGTGAGGCTGCCATTGATGGGCGCTGGAGAGGCTGCCATTGATGGGCGCTGAAGAGGCTGCCATTGATGGGCGCTGGAGAGGCTGCCATTGATGGGCGCTGGAGAGGCTGCCATTGATGGGCACTGGAGAGGCTGCATTGATAGGCCCTGGAGAGGCTGCATTGATAGGCACTGGAGAGGCTGCATTGATAAACTCTGGTAACTCTGCATTTGATGGGCACTTAATTTTAAACGTTGGGGTATACATGAGCAGGGAAAAGGGGCGGCGGCAAAATGAGGTATTGCCTAGGCCTAGGGTGTCAAATATCCTTGCACCAGCCCTGCCCGTATCCTGCCAGTCTGTAGAGATTCTAGATAGTACAGTATCTTATTGTACTCTGCAATGCTGTAAATGTTGCTCTGTAATGACTGTAGTTTTGGAAAGCAATTTGATGGCCTAAAAAGCCTATCTTCCTGCAGCCAGACTCCCAGATTAAATGGTGTCTGTCCTAGATGAGCCTCCAGGCTAGAGTGCTTTCAAAGCCTGACACAGCTGCAGCCCTTCCACACGATAGAGCCATTGAGCCAGCTGTCAGCGGCGACTTTCCTTGCACAGTGCAGCTGCCATACTGTCGCTCCTGTTCTTCGACCATAACCTGGGTAAAACCAGTAGTTTTCCTGGAGGTGGCGGGATTACCGGGAGGTCGATCTGTAGCTTGGATTTCTGTATTGAGTGATCAAGTTACCCGAAAGGCAACGTCAACTTTCCACTGCACATTTGTTCACATTGGAGCCGTAAATGCGGTAGAGTACCAGTAATGACAGCTCATATTCTTTGGTGGCAATGACAGGTACACTTTTATTACTTTTTACTGAGTAAATTAGCAAAACATCTTATTCAACCAGCATACAGTGTATTACCAAAAGTTTTGGGACAGCTGCCTTTACACGCACATGAACGTTAATGGCATCCCAGTCTAAAGCCTCGTACACATGATCGGATTTCCATCAGACAAAGCGTAAGACTTTTGCAAAGCTGAGACCTGCCAGTGTCATGGATTGTTCTCAATCATCGTCTAGGAAGACCAGGTGATGTCAATCTCAAAGGTTTTAAATGCCCAGACTCATCTGACCTTGCCCCAACAATCAGCACCATGGGTTCTTCTAAGCAGTTGTCTAGTAAACTGAAAATAGTTGACGCTCACAAAGCTGGAGAAGGCTATAAGAAGATAGCAAAGCGTTTTCAGATGTCAATATCCTCTGTTCGGAATGTAATTAAGAAATGGCAGTCATCAGGAACAGTGGAAGTTAAAGCAAGATCTGGAAGACCAAGAAAAATATCAGACAGAACAGCTCGCAGGATTGTGAGAAAAGCAATTCAAAACCCACGTTTGACTGCACGATCCCTCCAGAAAGATCTGGCAGACACTGGAGTTGTGGTACACTATTCCACTATAAAGAGATACTTGTACAAATATGGTCTTCATGGAAGAGTCATCAGAAGAAAACCTCTTCTACGTCCTCACCACAAAGATCAGAGTTTGAACTTTGCAAATGAACATATAGACAAGCCTGATGCATTTTGGAAACAAGTTCTGTGGACCGATGAGGTTAAAATAAAACTTTTTGGCCGGAATGAGCAGAGGTACGTTTGAAGAAGAAAGGGCACAGATTTTAATGAAAAGAACCTCTGTCCAACTGTGAAGCATGGGGGTGGATCAATCATGCTTTGGGGTTGTACTGCAGCCAGTGGCACAAGGAACATTTCACGAGTAGAAAGAAAAATGGATTCAATAAAATGTCAGCAAATTTTGGAGTAACTTGATGCCATCTGTGAAAAAGCTCAAGTTAAAGAGAGGATGGCTTCTACAAATGGATAATGATCCTAAACACACCTCAAAATCCACGGGGGATTACATCAAGAGGCGTAAACTGAAGATTTTGCCATGGCCTTCACAATCTCCTGACCTCAACATGATTGAAAATCTATGGATAGACCTTAAAAGAGTAGTGCGTGACAGACAGCCCAGAAATCTCAAAGAATTGGAAGACTTTTGTAAGGAAGAATGGGCAAAGATACCTCAAAACAAGAATTGAAAGACTCTTGGCTGACTACAAAAAGCGTTTACAAGCTGTGATACTTGCCAAAGGGGGCAGTACAAGATATTTACTCTGCAGGGTGCCCAGACTTTTGCAGATGCCATTTTTTTGTTTTCTGTAATTTTGAAAGTGTAAATGATGGAAATAAAATCGAACTTTTTTTGACATATTATAAGAATGTCTAATCTGTAATTTGATGCCTTTTGGAGATGTTTCCATCTTTCCTTGGCTTTGTTATGCACATTAATACAAATTTTTAACTGGGGTGCCCAAACTTTCGATCCCTGCTGTATATTGATATTGTCTTTTACATCTGTCTGGAGTTTGACTTTGACAACCAAGCTTTAAGCTAGCTATAAATGGCTCAAATGGCTCAAATTTTGTATAGTGGTATACATTGTTATTTTAACCAGTTACTAACCACCCGTCGAAATATGTAAATCAGCTAGATACGCGAATTCACGAACGTACGCCCGGCTGACGCAGTAAAGTTACACCGTTATCATTAGGCTTTTCCCGGCGTATAGTTGTCCCTGCTATATGGTGGCGTAAGTTCCTGCGACGAAATTTGAACATTTTACGTTGTTTGCGTAACTTGTCCGTGAATGGGGCTGGACGTAATTTACGTTCACGTCAAAACCAATACGTCCTTGCGGCGTATTAGGAGCAATGCACACTGGGAGATTTCCACGGACGGCGCATGCGCCGTTCGTGAAAAACGTCAATCACGTCGGGTCACAGAACATTTACATAAAACGCGCCCCCCTGTTCAAATTTGAATTAGGCGGGCTTAAGCCGGCCGATTTACGCTACGCCGCCGCAACTTACGGAGCAAGTGCTTTGAGAATACAGCACTCGCCCGTCTAAGTTGCGGAGGCGTAACGTAAATCGGATACGTTACGCCGCCGCAAAGATACGCCGCTGGACGAGAATCTGGCACACAGATTTTGACATACTGAGGCTGACAACCCTAGTGGCATGGGGCCCTTGGGCAGTGCCCAAATGGTCAGTCCCCCCCTGCTAAGGACACAAACTCAGCTATCCTGTCCCTGCTTATGTGGGCTTTGTTGGTCATTTGGAAACTCTATACTTTTACTGTTTGGTTCCATACTATATAAAGTCAAATGACAGGTCTGGCCAGCATTTTCACGTTGGAAGAGCAATAGATCTAGCAAACATCCAGCGTTTCAACTGAGAAACACCAGAAACAGCTGTGTCCCAGAGAAGTGAACAAAACCTTTGCCCTCAGGTCAGCTGGCAGCCACCAATACTCTGGTAGGACAATTGTGTGATTAGGTGTACGGAGTGACAATGCTTTGCTGGTAACATTTACCTGGGGCTGTTCAATAAAACCTGCAATTCCATGGAGAAAAGGAGATTAACGAGCCATGCCCTGTCACTGATAGTCTGTTGTGCTGTCACCAACGCACAACTTCTCTGATTAAACAGGTGTAACCAAAGGTGGCTACAAACATTAGAGAATGTTCCATAAAAGAGAACGTGTGTACGTGTCCACGACCCCGGCTGATGTTGCCTGACCAAGCCTGCTTTGAGGAAAGTTGATTTGGCTGTGATCGACATTCAAGACAGGCCGGTGGCAGCGGCATTCTTCTCCTTCACAATAGGCACACTTGCACATTTGTAGGAAGACCTTTTGTTAGGCAGCCCATACATTATGCATATGTTTTATTCATTCAACCAAAGGGTTGAATGAAAGAAAATGTAATAGTTCCCCCATCCACATACTTGATATGGATAGGGGAATCCCTCCCGTTGTGGTATTGTAGTCTGACAGCGGGAAGACTTCCCCACCATCAGAATACAATGAGCAGTTTTGCCGGCTTAAGCAAGCGACACTAAAAAACCCAACAGGCTGGTTGTACACAAGTTGATCGATAGACCAATTTCTCCCCATACATGAATTGAATTGTGTGCGCTCCCTGCTGAACTGGCCTAATTTCCATTTATGTATGGCTGGCTATACAATGTAAAGAAGCGTTACCTGTAAAAAATAAAAAATAAAAATGTACACACTGGAAGAAAAAACAAAAATATACTTAACCACTTGCCTACTGTGCACATACACCCCCTTCCTGCCCAGACGAGATTTTAGCTTCCGGCACTGCGTCGCTTTAACTGACAATTGCGCGGTCATGCGACGTGGCTCCCAAACAAAATTGGCGTCCTTTTTTCCCCACAAATAGAGCTTTCTTTTGGTGGTATTTGATCGCCTGTGCGGTTTTTATTTTTTGGGCTATAAACAAAAAAAGAGCGGCAATTTTGAAAAAAAACACAATATTTTTTACTTTTTGCTATAATAAATATCCCATTTTTTTTAAAAAAATATATATATTTTTTCTCAGTTTAGGCCGATACGTATTCTTCTACATATTTTTGGTAAAATAAAAAAATCGCTATTAACCTGGTTTGCGCAAAAGTTATATTTCCTACAAAATAGGGGACATAATGATTTTTTTTTTTTTTACTAGGAATGGCGGCGATCTGCGTTTTTTTTCGGGACTGCGACATTATAGCGGACACATCGGACACTTTTGACACATTTTTGGAACCATTCACATTTATACAGTGAACAGTGCTATAAATATGCATTGATTACTGTATAAATGTGACTGGCAGGGAAGGGGTTAACCACTAGGGGGCAGGGAAGGGGTTAAATGTGTATCCTGGGTGTGTTCTAACTGTGGGGGGAGGGGGGAGACTGGGGGAGGTGACCGATCTGTGTCCCTATGTACAAGAGACACAGATCGGTCTCCTCTCTCCCTGACAGGACGTGGAGCTCTGTGTTTACACACAGAGCTCCACGTCCCTGCTCAGTTACTGGGCAATCGCGGGTGCCCGGCAGCCATCGCGGCCGCCGGGCACGCGCACTGTGTTCCCATTTTTTTCACATGCGATCTCTGTGCAATGCGATTTCAGCCATAAAAATTGTATGGCTGAATTCACATCAAACTCGCACAGGACCCTTTTTTTTTGTAGCAGAAACACCCATGCGATACGATTCCTGTCAGAGTTTTCAGATCGCACTGTGATATGCGAACTGATTTGGGGGTGTTGTTAACTTTTAAATGACACTCCCAGCAGCTCGCATAGGACAATGTGAACTGCGGCAAAACATGTGATGCGGGAACACGCAATGAATTTGCAGGGTTCCCGCACTAACCGCTAACGCAACACATTGCGATTCCTCCTATCGGGCCTTGGAAAAATATTCTTCCACAAACCGGTCCTTGGTGCCAAAAAGGTTGGGGACCACTGTTTTAAAGGATCTTTGAAAAACAGGAGACTTACTAGCCAGATCATCAGGTAAAAAATAAAGGAAAGAAAGACTTAAAAAGAAAATGTATGCAGCTACTACATCTAAGAATTAGTAAGCTGCAATATTTTACATTTTTGTCTTTGGGTTTAATGCTGCTTTAACTAATGCCTGAAGCACCTAGGCAATGGTGATGTCTTGGGCCTTCTGGCAAGACCAAGGAAAGGCTGAGGATCCCAAATCTCATTAAAGACACTCCAGCATAGTGCGTCCGCGCCACTCCAATTGTCCGCTGGAGCTGTTATAAGCACCCGGCGCTTCCTTGTATGAGGGACCTTGTGATCTTTCGAGAAGCGTAGCTTGAAGCTTGTGGGCCCCAATGCAAAAGTTGACCTGGCCCCTGGGCTGTTCTCACCTTGTGCTCCTCTCCATTCAGGAAATGGCTCATAGCTTGTCCCCAGCCAATGAGATTGGAGGGGTGTGGACTGTGGAAGGCAAAGTGGAAGCCCAGGACTGGAGCGTGGCTGTGGCGCCCTTGGGCAGATCGGAGCTGGACTTTGTGGAGTATATGATAATATGACAGGGAGGCTGAGGGGCCTCCTGGAGCTAGGGGTGGGGTTGCGATAGTGACCCCTGCAACCCCTTATGCTACGCCCATGGATCTTTCACTCTTATGCCCAGACTCCAGGGCTCAGGTCAGTGTGGTCAATCACAAGGCCTGAGCACTGTCGCAAGGTATCGATGGAGGAACAGAACAGCTCTGGTAAAGTTGAGTTAAACTGGGTGGGTGGGTAAGCTTTCAAGAGAACCTGTTTATGAAATTGACTAATATGTTTATTATTAGCCCCCCTTGTTTCAGCAAAAAAAAAATGTGTGGAGATGTATTTTACAGTCAGCATTTTTGTTCAGTACTTGAGATCCCCGTTAGTATGGTGTGTAGATTTACTCAAGCATCTATATAAGAGGGGAGGTAGAGTGGGAGGGAAATGGCCGTTCTGCTCCAGGTAACATGACTCACTGCAGCAGCCGGCTCAAGTGTTTAGTGTCTCGGGATATCCTAATTCCATTCCATAGTCACATGTCTGCTCTATGCTGAGCACAATGCACAAAGCCACAGCAGCTTGAATTACTGTGCTGGGTTTCATTTATGACATTTAATGTGAAGGAGAATTTTCTGTTGGGTAGGGCACTAAGATAGAGAAAGAGGTAGAGAAAATACACAAAGTAGATGAGGAGATGGACACAACCGCATTCATTTGCTCATACATGGGACTGAATCGTGTCTCAAGTAGTATTGTCACAAAGTCAGATTTCAACCGACTGGCAAAAGCGCATTTGAAGATGGTGCTGGTGTGATCTGATTGGTGGAAGTTTAGCAACCGGTAAATATGTCATGCAGTAGGTCCCACCTCCACATTCAAGTGCCAAGCTAGAAGGTTTAGCAAGCACTCCAGCACCATCCCCTATCCACAGGGTCATGTTTAAAAATCTTTCTGCACCAAGCACATCACAATGATGATGTATTTTTATACAGAACAAGAAGGAGAAAGAGGTAGCAAGCCTCTGGACTTCAAGGGTCCTTTCACACGTGCGGACCGTTCGTCCGTTTTTTTCATATTTCCGTTTACGGACTGCAATGCTTTGGGATAGCGTACGTTAGCGGATGAGCATCCGCTAACGTCCGTTAACATCCGTCTCCGTTAAGCTCCGTTTTTTTTAACGGAAGAAAACCCTATTTTTCTTCCGTCAAAAAAACGCAACGGACGAAAAACAGATGTTAGCGGACGATCCGTTTAACATCCGATCTGCTAACATCCGTTTTTCATCAAAATATGTAATAAAAATAAAGTTCTAAAAAAAAAAAAAAAACTGATGAAAAAACGGATGAAAAACGGATGACAACTGATGAAAAACGGATGAAAAACTGATCAACTGATGATAAAAAACTGATCAACTGATGATAAAAAACTGATCTAAAAAACGGTCCGCAAGTTTGAAAGGACCCTAAAGGTGTCAAATATAGAATAATAGATTACAATTTGATAAAATATGAAATTTTATTACAAAAATAAAAAACACGATAGAAGTTTTTTTTCATCCTTATCAAAATCGTTTGTTCTATTCAGAGCATATACACACACTACCACTCGACATGTTTCGCGTTATTCAACTTCTTCAGGAGATTGAGGTGTGTTGTATTGAATGCTATAGATAACAAGGAAGACAAGAATGAATTTCATGTTGTTTTTGACAGAATAGAGTATCCATCAAATTATTGGCATACAAACAATATGCATGTATTTATAGAATTATCAATAATATCACCATACATTTTGAAATTGATATAAGAGTATGAGATGAAGATGAACCTACCCAACCCGATCAGATACAAACTTAAAGCGGAGCTCCACCCTAAAGTGGAACTCCCGCTGATCGGAACCCTCCCCCCTTCGATGTCACATTTGACACCTTTCAGGGGGTGCAGATACCTGTCTAAAGACAGGTATTTGCACCCACTTCCGGCCACACAGTCTCGGGCAGACTGCGGGCATGACGTCACCTCCCGTCCCCCCCATTGTGTTCTGGGAATATTCGGCTCCTAGTACACAGCGGGAGCCAATCGGCAGGCGTAGCACGACTCGCGCATGCGCCGTAGGGAACCGGTCAGTGAAGCAGGAGCGCTTCACTTCCTGGTTCCCTCACCGAGGATGGCGGGGGGGGGCAGCAGAGCGACGAGCGATCGCTCGTCCTCTGCTGCGGACGGCGCTGGACTCCAGGACAGGTAAGTGTCCTAATATTAAAAGTCAGCAGCTGCAGTATTTGTATTAGGGCTGGGTAAAAAAATCGATTTGAATCTTGAATCGAGTTGCGAGGGCAAACATTCAAATTTTGACCTAATCAAATTTTTTTGATTTTTTTTTTCCATAGCCATGGCCTCGCCTAAAAAATCGTGCCCGCAGCTCCCCGCTCACGGCCCTTTCCCAGGATCACGGCAAGCTGCGGGCAGGATTTTTTAGGTGAGGCTGTGGCTTCGGCCTAGTCCGCGGCCTTTTCCCAGGATTGAAGGACCGGCGCGGTGTCCATCAGGAAAAAAAAACTCTCTCTTTACTCAGAATTTAAACATTAAATTAATCTTCCCCCTGTGGCCACAAATGGGTGAACCCACAAGGTGTCTCTTGAAAATTCTGGATATATTTTTTTTTATCCTATTTCCATTAAGTCTGTATCTGATCGGTTTGGGTAGGTTCATCTTTATCTCATACTCTCTTATCTTAATTTCAAAATCTATGGTGATATTATTGATCATTCTGTAAAAACATATATATTGGACCAGATTCACATACATCGGCACATATTTCTGCCGGCGTAGTGCATCTCATATGCGCTACGCTGACGTAACACAGAGAGGCAAACACATTATTCACAAAGCACTTGCTCTCAACATTGCGACGGCGTAACGTAAAATCCTAGGCGTAAGCCGGCATAATTCAAAGTAGGTGGAAGTGGGCGTGATCCATTTAAATGAAACGTGACCCCATGCAAATGATGGGCAGAACGAACGGCGCATAGGCCATCCCGTGGACGTATCCCAGTGTGCATTCTCAGAATCACGTCGAATATACTCCCTAAGATACGACGGCTCAATGCCTACGACGTGAACGTAACCTCATAGATGGGGAATAACTATACGCCGGACGTAAGCCTTACGCAAACCACGTATATTATGCGCCGGGCGCACGTGCGTTCGTGAATCGCCATATCTCCCTCATTTGCATATTTGCAATGAGGCGGCCAGCGTAAATATGCGCCCAAGATAGCTGGCGTAGGAAAGTTACGTCAGTCGGAGGAAGCCTATTTTCAAGCGTATCTAGTTCTATGGGCATGACGCATAGATACGATGGCGCACATTTACACTTACGCCGCTGTAGATACGTCGGCGTAAATGCTACATGAATCCGGGCCATTGTTTGTATGCCAATCATTTGATGGATACTCTATTCTGTCAAAAACAACATAAAATTCATTCTTGTCTTCCTTGTTATCTGTAACATGCAATACAACACACCTGAATCTCCTGAAGAAGCTGTAAAAAGCGAAATAGGGCTGAAACAACTAATCGATTAATTGCCAACTAATCGATTATGAAATTAATCGATTACCATTTTTAATCGTCTAGTACCATAATGGAGTTAAAAAAAAACTAAAATTGGCCCTTTATAGTACAAAAAGAGCAAAGAAATCACTACTGTAATTATTACTTTCGCTGTCCAACAGTAAAAAAATTAACCCCTTACAGTAGCGATTATTTACTCTTTTTGTACTAATTTTATGTTTTTTAACCCCATTATGTTACTAAACATCTCAGAACTGGGTAACACCTCTGTGTTTTTTGGTGCTTTTTGCAGAAACACTACAGTTCATTTACATGTTTTCCTATGGGAGACGTTCACATCCATGATTTTTTTTTCAGCTGCTGCGTATTTGGAAAGGGCAAGGCCTTTCTGTGCTATTTTGTTTTTTTGGTTCTTCAACGGAGAAGCTGCAGAAAAGTATGTAATGCGTTTTTGCAGCAATTTGTGTTTTTTAATCTGCCCAACAACAAATTGGCCAAAAAAAAAAAAAAAAATGCAAATCACCGCAAAATTACACTTTTATTTTTTATTTTTTAGGTTATTACCAGATTAATCGGAACAATAATCGGCCAACTAATCGATTATGAAAATAATCGTTAGTTGCAGCCCTAAAGCGAAACATGTCGAGTGGTAGTGTGTGTATATGCTCTGAATAGAACAAACGATTTTGATATGGTTGAAAAAAACTTCTATCATGTTTTTGTTTTTGTATTAAAATTTCTAGTTTTATCAAATTGTAATCTATTATTCTGTATTTGACACCTTTAAAGTCCCTAGGCTTGTTACCTCTTTCTCCTTCTTGTTCTATTATTAATTGGGATGTGGTGTCTGCTCTGACCTCCCTGCCCCATTCTCTAAAAACTGCCTTACAGTAGCGATTATTTGCTCATTGCGGAGGTCTGCCGCAAAAAAAACCGCGGGATTTAGAAAGAACTTGCTTCTGTAAGTAACATAAAGAAATACTAAGCTACAGTGTATCGGAAAAAAAACATTCGGTTTAGTAATTATGCATATGAGCGTATCATTTTATTTTTTGGTGGGGGAGTGGATCTTGGTTGGGAGTTCCCACACTTTTTTCCACAGGACTTGACCCCTGAATAGAGCTCCATTAATGGCATCAGTGGGAGATATTCTGCTTCATTGTTGGTGTCAGTTGGCAGATAGCGTCTCGTGTCAGTGGGAGGAGTAGTGTCCCAAGGGCCGGATAAAGGCAGGCAAAAGGCCGCACTGCCCTAGACCATCTCCAAACTTTCTAAACAAAGGCCCAGTTTATTGTCCTTCAGACATTAGGGGGGCCGGACTGTGGTCCCCCCAGAGTAGAAAATGCCCCAGCGTCAGTGGGAGTAAACAATGCCTCTGACTTAGCACCTTTGGTAAGTAGGAGCGGAAATAGTGCCCTGTCATTGGTATTTGAGGAATAGCCCCCCATCGTTGTGTCATTGAGAGGAATAATGCTCCATTGCTGGTGTCGGTGTGAGAAATAGTGCCCAGGGGGCTGCATTTAGCCTGCAGTTTGGAGACCACTGCCCTAGACAACCAAGGCAAGAGCCTAGGGCAAAGTAATTGCCTAGGGGGCCCAGCTACAACATTTATGCTCCTGCAGCAAACCAGTGGGATGGCATAGTTAAACACCAGCCAGTCATTTCACAAAGGAGGATACACCTGTAGGCAGTTTGTGTCTGATGAGGCCACGTCAGTAAAGTCAATGCAAATGGGGTGCCATTTCTTTGCCTATTGCAGTCCTTACTTTTTTCATTAGAAGCAATGGGGGGCAAAGCCACTACCTTGCTTAGGTCCTCATCCTGTCTTAATACACCTCTGCCTCCAATGCTTGCAAAGTCCAGTTAGAAGAGAGTCTTGCTTAGGGCCTCATCCTGCCTTAATACTCCGCTGCCTCCAATGCTTGCAAAGTCCAGTTGGAAGAGAATCTTGCTTAGGGCCTCATCCTGCCTTAATACTCCGCTGCCTCCAATGCTTGCAAAGTCCAGTTGGAAGAGAGTCTTGCTTAGGGCCTCATCCTGCCTTAATACATCGCTGCCTCTAATGCTTGCAAAGTCCCATTGGAAGAGAGTTTTGCTTAGGGCCTGATCCTGCCTTAATACATCGCTGCCTCCAATGTTTACAAAGTCCATTTGAAAGAGAGTGATATTTTTGGTGGAAAGGAAGGTGACACATACTAACAGGAGGAGGCTATAGGAATCCAAAATGTATAATAATCTGTAAGTGATTCCACAAGAGTTGTTATTTAGAGGGCCTATCCTCCCATGCAGAGGGGATCACCCTGCTCTACATGGGTTAAGTGCTTGTTTACATCTAGGGTACCATTAACAACAACTTTTACTTACCGAATTGCTTGCTACTACAGGCTCCCTACATCCTATGCGACCCCCATAGCCTCTTTTCTCAGATAGAAGCAATTTGGCATAATCAAGTACAGAGCAAAGCCAATAACTATCCACTGTATGTGAGGATGCCGAGGGACTGCCCACGACACTGAAAAGGTACTGGAGAGGCGGGGCAGCTATAATCTTGGGATTTTTTTAAAGACACTGGCCCAGATTCTCAAAGACTTACGACGGCGTATCTCCAGATACGCCGTCGTAAGTCTAAATGGCCGCCATCGTATCTATGCGCCTGATTCATAGAATCAGTTACGCATAGATTTGGCCAAGATACGAGCGGCGTAAGTCTCCTACGGCGTTGTATCTTGGGGTGCATATTTACGCTGGCCGCTAGGTGGTGCTTCCGTTGATTTCCGCGTCGAATATGTAAATGAGCAAGATACGCCGATTCACAAACGTACGTACGCCCGTCGCAATTAGTTACGCCGTTTACGTAAGACATACACCGGCGTAAAGATAAAGCAGGTCTCTAGGTGGCGCAGCCCATGCAAGGTATGGACGTAAGTCGTACGTGAATGGGGCTGTGCGTAGGTTACGTTCACGTCACAGGCATTGAGCCGGCGTATCTTTGGGCGTAAATACGACGTGATACTGAGCATGCGCCGTTCGTTCGGCCATGCATCTACATGGGGTCACGCTTAATTTAAATACAACTCGCCCACGACCTGCCTACTTTGAATTACGCGCGCTTACGCCGGCCGATTTACGCTACGCCGCCGTAACTTAGGACGCAAGTGCTTTGTGAATACAGCACTTGCCTCTCTAAGTAGCGGCAGCGTAGCGTAAATAAGATACGCTACGCCCGCACAACGTAAAGCCGCCCTACGTGAATCTAGGCCACTGATTTTTACATACTGTCCCTGGTTTTACTGAGGCTGGCAACCCTGATGGGGCCCCCTAGTGGCATGGGACCCTCGGGCAGTGCCTGAGTGCCCGAATGGTCAGTCCACCCCTGCCCATTACACATAGTCAATATCTATCTATCTATCTATCTATCTATCTATCTATCTATCTATCTATCTATCTATCTATCTATCTATCTCTATCTATCTATCTATCTATCTATCTATCTATCTATCTATCTATCTATCTATCTATCTATCTATCTATCTATCTATCTATCTTCTACCATTGTTCATTCCCTAATTGCAAATTAAGTACGTACAGAATGGATATAGTGCATGCCATCAATGGATAGACTATACAAAAATATTAATTGTTCAGACAACATACAGTATAGTAAATCCTCACATAATCTATTCTGTCCTGGTATTACTAAAGAATATTTCTTGGAAGTCAGGCATTTTTCACACTTCCCATTGAAATGTTACTGGAAATGTGAATAGGATCATTTGGATCTACTAAAAAGGAAAGTATAGTGAGTCACAATTGCTTCACTTGCAGATGTTTAACATGATATTATACAGCCGTTTGTTCAGCCAAGAAGCGTGAAGAATTAAAAGTTTGTTGGGTGTTTTTCACGCATTTTTACTTTATGTTAATATCAACTATATAATTGTACTTATTTGTAACTATCCTCTCCCTGGTGGTGCTCCCTAGGTTGGCCAAACAAAGCTAAACACCACTTTGAGCAATCTTTGTTACAATCAGTCCATGTACGGTTAATCCCTAAATGATTGCGAGCCCTGTGTCCGATATTCCTATAATATGCAGGCTTCTTGAATCTGCTTGTAATGTATTGCACTTTATATACTGAAATTGTGCTGCATTTGGGCTGGACTGGTGCCTGGTACCGTAATAGCAGTGATCGCTAACAGTCTCATGTAATATGTCTTTTGTCCAAACTTTACTTAATTTTTTTTAAATGGAAAAACCCTTAGTGGTCAGTGAGAAGAGTACTCCTTTCACAAGTGGCATGTAAGAAGAATGTCCTTTACATTAGTGGTCATGGGGAAGAATGTCCATTATATTGGTGGAAAGAACGTCCCTTACATTGGTAGTCAGGGGGAAGAATTCCCCTTACATTAGTGGTTAGTGAGAAGAGTACCCCTTTGGACTGGTGGCAAGGAATAATGCCCCGTACATTGGTGGTCAGTGGGAAGAATGAGCCTAACATTGGTTATCAGAATGCCCCATACATTGGTGATCAGAGGGAAAAATGCCCCTTACATTGGTGATCAGTGGGAAGAATTCCTCTTACATTGGTGGTCAGTGAGAAGAGTAGTACCCCTTGGACTGGTGGCAAGTAGGAAGCATGCCCCTTACATTGGTGATCAGTGGGGAAAATGCTCCTTATATTGGTGATCAGAGGGAAAATGCCCCTTACATTGGTGATCAGTGGGTAGAATGCTCCTTATATTGGTGATCAGTGGGGAAATACCCCTTACATTGGTGGTCTGTGTGAAGAATGCTTCTTACATTGGTGATCAGTGGGAAGAATGCCCGTTACATTGGTGACCAGAGGGAAAAATGCCCCTTATATTGGTGGTCTGTGGGAAGAATGCTCCTTACTTTGGTGATCAGAGGGAAAATACCCCTTACATTGGTGATCAGTGGGAAGAATGCTCCTTACATTGGTGATCAGAGGGAAAATACCCCTTACATTGGTGGTCTGTGTGAAGAATGCTTCTTACATTGGTGATCAGTGGGGAAAATGCTCCTTATATTGGTGATCAGAGGGAAAATACCCCTTACATTGGTGATCAGTGGGAAGAATGCTCCTTACATTGGTGATCAGAGGGAAAATACCCCTTACATTGGTGGTCTGTGTGAAGAATGCTTCTTACATTGGTGATCAGTGGGAAGAATGCCCGTTACATTGGTGACCAGAGGGAAAAATGCCCCTTATATTGGTGGTCTGTGGGAAGAATGCTCCTTACTTTGGTGATCAGAGGGAAAATACCCCTTACATTGGTGGTTTGTGTGAAGAATGCTTCTTATATTGGGGATCAGTGGGAAGAATGCCTCTTACATTGGTGATCAGTGGTAAGAATGCCCCTTACATTGGTGACCAGAGGGAAAAATGCCCCTTATATTGGTGGTCTGTGGGAAGAATGTCCCTTACATTGGTGATCAATCAGTGGGAAAAATGCCCCTTACATTGGTGGTCAGTGGGAAGAATGCCCCTTATATTGGTGGTCTGTGGGAAGAATGTCCCTTACATTGGTGGTCAGAGGGTAGAATGCCCCTTACATTGGTGGTCAGTGGGAAGAATGTCCCTTACATTGGTGGTCTGTGGGAAGAATGTCCCTTACATTGGTGGTCAGAGAAAACAATGCTTTGCTTACAGATATCTAAATAGATCATTGACGCATTGGGGTCAATGGTGAATTATTTTAGAGACAAACAACTATAGGGGGTTTAAAGTCTCTGACCATCTGTTGTTGCATGTCCATAGTATCCGAGAGTTTTCTGTACCACCAGGTCATGGGCCGCAGTTGAGCCCCCTATAGAAATACAATTGACCACCACTAGTGTATATGTTGCCAAAACAACTCACAGCTGAGGGAAAAGGAAACTCTGTGTGTTTGCTCCAGGTCATAATGTTGACTCTGAGCATGGTTGCCCCAAACAGACATTGTGTGCCGAGCCTGTTCACACCGACATGGCATGTTACAGTACATTCCCATATGAATGAGACAGTATAGAAGACTCTGTCAGTAGAAGATGGAGAGAACGTGTGTATATGGAGGACAGACCGCATTCCATTAGGAGGTGGAGACTTTCTTTCTGACTTGTGAAAAAGGCATGGGAAGAAAAATACGGTGCAAAACACAAGAGGACAACTGTGACCTTGTCACCCCCTCCAGTCCATTTGTCACTCATACAGCTGCTGGTCTGCACCCTTTCACTGCTCGGCGACTGGAGTTCTTAAAGGAGAACTCAGCCATGAACTTTTTACATCTAAACTGACCACGTAACATGACCCCAGAGTTACCATTAAAAAGGCACTTCCTGTTTATGAAGCCATCATACCTCTAAAGCCAGGCATGTCCAAAGTCTGGCCCGGGGGCCAAATGCGGCCCACTGGTAATTTGGACGTGTGTATATATATATATATCTTTTGTGGCCCCCAATGAATCCCAGAGCACCGTATTTATTGTTTTGTCAGCCTCGGAGGGGACAGGGAGGGGGCGGGACGAGTGCTGTCAGATAACATACAGGAGAATCTCTTGTTTACTTAGCGTCCTCTGTAAAAGTAAGGCCGCCAAGTAAACAGGAGTTTCTTCTGTATGTAATCCGTTGGCGCTCATCCCATCCCCCTCCGAGGCTGTAGATGGGCATTGATCAGGCTGCACTGATGGCAATAGTGAGGCTGCATTCAGAGGATGAATTCATGGCAATGGTGAGGCTGCATTCATGGGCACTGACCCTTATTTTGCTTCACAGTTCATTATTAAAAAAACATTTTTTTCCTGAAACTTCCCTCTTAAAGCGGGAGTTCACCCGAATTTTTTTTTTTAACATTAGATTAAGGCAAATTATGCGAAGCAGAATCGGTGTTTTGTTTAAAATCAATGCAGTACTTACCGTTTTAGAGATAGATGTTCTCCGCTGCTTCCGGGTATGATCTTCGGGACTGGGCATTCCTATTTGATTGACAGCCTTCCGACGGTCGCATACAGCGCGTCACGAATTGCCGAACGTCGGTGCGGCTCTATACGGCGCCTGCGCACCGACGTTCGGCTACTTTCGGGAACGCGTGGTGCGCTGTATGCGACCATCGGAAGGCTGTCAATCAAATAGGAACGCCCAGCCCCGCAGCCCTTACCCAGAAGCGGCGGAGAACATCTACCTCTAAAACGGTAAGTACTGCATTGATTTTAAACAAAACACCCGATTCTGCTTCGCATAATTTGCCTCAATCTAATGTTAAAAAAAGTTTTTTTTGGGTGAACCTTCACTTTAAGGTGAAGGTGCGTGTTATATGCCGATAAATACGGTATATCCAAATAATACGCCCAAGCTCATCCTTAGACTCTTCACCACACACAGCCACAAAGGCAGAAGAATTTCTCGTTGGGCAGCGTATAGTTAATTTGCATTTCATTTTAATGGTTCCAAAAGGCAAAATAGTCGGCCCTCGCACATGTTCACTTCATCAAAACTGGCCCTCTTTGAAAAAAGTTTGGACAACCCTGTCTAAAGCCCTGTACACACGATCGGTTCGTCTGATGAAAACGGACCGATGGACTGTTTTCATCAGACAAACCGATCGTGTGTGGGCCCCATCGGTTTGTTTTCAATCGGTGAAAAAAAATAGAACATGTTTTAAAATGTTCCTATGGATAAAAAAACGATAGAAAAAAACGATCGTCTGTGTGGAAGTCCATCAGTCAAAAATCCACGCATGCTCAGAATCAAGTTGACGCATGCTCGGAAGCATTGAGCTTCATTTTTCTCAGCACGTCGTAGTGTTTTACGTCACCGCGTTGGACACGGTCGGATTTTTGACCGATGGTGTGTAGGCAAGACTGATGAAAGTCAGCTCCATCGGATATCCGATGAAAAAATCCATCGGATTAGATTCCATCAGATATCCGATCGTGTGTACAGCGATTAACACTAATACACACAAGCAGAAATTAGGCCTCTTGTGTACTGCTGCCTAAAAACTCAGCGTTTTTAGGCATTCAGGCGTTTTGTTTTTTATTGATCTAAATGCAGCACATTGTTTTGAATGTGTCTGTACACACAGGCATGTAAACATCAACTGCGTGTAGATAAGTAAAAAAAATAAAAACACAAAAATCTGCTTTGCCGGTCATTATTTTAAAGCAGAGGTTCACCCAAATAACATTTATATAAGACCAAATTCTTTATACTACCAGCATGTACAGTCGGCACTTTTTTTTTTTTTTTAGGCTGTACATACCTTATAATCTATATTTGCAATCCGGCTTCCGGGTACTTCTCCTGCAGGAGTAGGCGTTTCCAAGCTGAGCCGCAATGTAATCTGATGATTGATGTCTATCAGAAAATGTTCCCCACGGCGGATAAGGACCCGCCCCCCGTATTGCGTAGGAGCGTCACAGAGTTTCCGAAAGGAGCCGAACATGTAAAGGGGCGAGTCGGCTCTACACGGCGCTTGCGCACCGACTAGGAGCCGTGTAGAGCTGACGGCGTAGTGCCGTATAGAGCCGACTCGCAGCATCATTTATGATTTTGTGTTTCAAAATTTGTCATACCCGGGATGTCCACTACACGCTTGTTTGGACAGATTTAAGTAAGTTATTCTTAAGAATTACGGGCCAGATCCTCAAAAGGGATATGCCGGCGTATCTACTGATACGCCGTCGTATCCCTGTTTCTATCCACAGAATCAGTTTCCAAAAGTTAGGCAGAAGATCCGACATGTGTAAGGGACTTACACTGCCGGATCTTAGGATGCAGTACCGCATCCGCCGCTGGGGGCATTTCGAGTCGAAATGCCGCTTCGGGTATGCAAATTAGGACTTACGGAGAGCCACGAAGCTTTTACGCTTCGTTTTTTCTCCGTAAGTATTAAGTTGCATGTGTAAAATTAGGGCTGCTTTTACAAAGTGTAAACTGTTTACACCTTGTAAAAGTAGACCCTTCTTACCCGCGACGCTGTTATTTATTTATTTTTTATTTATTTTTTCCCGCTGTATCTTTTTTTTTCCCGACGCAACTTTTTTGACCCGGCGCGATTCACGAAGCTCGGCGTAACGTAATTTCGCGCTATGCACGTCGGGAAAATGACGTCATGAGCATGCGCAGTACGTCCGGCGCGGGAGCGTGCCTAATTTAAATGGGACTCGCCCCCATTTGAATAGGAACGCCTTGCGCCGGCGGAATTTAAGTTACACACCCGAAAATTTCTAGGTAAGTGCTTTGTGGATCGGGCACTTAGGTAGAAATTTTCCGGCAGTGTAACTTAAATGGGAAAAGATAAGTTACGGCGGCTGGCTGTGGATCTGGCCCTACAGGCCTACAATATAAAACACCAAATTTCTATGCAAAACAATGTACCGATTTGAGACGCAAAAATCTGACACAATCATACCGCCAGGGAGGTTAAAATAGCTCATTCCGAAACCTTAAGTACAGGTGTGCTTTAAGACAAAGAGCACTTATTCTCTTTCTCAACCCCAAAGAAGTCTATGGCCCCGTACACACGTCTGAGAAACTCGAAAAACAAATCGTTTTGCTCGTCGAGTTTCTTGTGAAGCCGCCGGATCTCGGCGAGCCAAGTTTCCCCATTGACTAACGAGGAAATAGAGAACATGTTCTCTATTTGGCTCGACGAGTTCCTCGTCGGTTTCCTCGGCCAAAAGTGTACACACGACCAGTTTCCTTGGCAGAATACGGCTCCCATCGAGTTTCGAGAAACTCGGTCGTGTGTACGGGGCCTATGAGGTTGTACTTCAAAGGCGAGGCCAAGAACTTGAGACTTGTGGTGCTCGATGGTTCCCCAGTGGCCAAGGCTGTTGGATTTGGGTAAGTACACATCTGTGGGTAGGGTGGTTTACGGCAGGGCAAAGGGACAAACGTGGTCTTGGTCTTAAAGCGGGATTTCACCCGCAAATTTTTTATTTTTTTAAGTCAGCAGCTACTAACAGTGTAGCTGCTGACTTTTAATTAAAACACTTACCTGTCCTACTTGCCCGCGCAGATGGCCCCCCCATGCCGATCCCTCGATCGGTGCAGGTCTTGCGCCGCTTTTCACACTAAGTTTCCTACTGCGCATGCGCGAGTCTCGTGCCGACTTGTGAATGGGCGGCTGCTCCAGAGAGCAGAGGAACACACACAGTTCCCAGAAAGCAGCGCTCCCCATTCACTACAAGAAGACGGACCGCGGCTACGGAAGAGGCAGATTACGGACTTCCGCATAGCAACAGGCATTTCGGGTGAGTATAAACATTTTTTTTTGTTTTTTTGGGCTAAAAATGTTTTCCTGGGTGGAACTCCACTTTTAGCTTGGTCTTATGCTCATACACACGACCATTTTTCTCGGCAGTAAAAACAATGACGTTTTTCCCCGACGTGATTCCTCTCCAGCCTGACTTGCATACATACGTTCATGCAAAAAAAGTCAGACCAAAGCGCGGTGACGTACAACACGTACGACGGGACTATAAAGGGGAAGTTCCTTTCAAATGGCGCCACCCTTTGGGCTGATTTTGGGCTGCATACTTGATTCTGAGAATGAAATGAAATGAAAATTTTTATTTCCCTCGGAAAAGCATACACACGACCGTTTTTCTGACGGGAAACACGACGAGAAAAAAGAGAGCTGGTTTCAATTTTTTTGCGGGCAGTTTTTTCGTCGAGAAAACTGCTAGGGAGCATACACACGACCGGTTTTCATGACCAATATAAAAAATGGCAGTTTTCTTGTCGTGAAAACCGGTCGTGTGTACAATAAAAGTGCCGTAAAGAAGAAAGTAAATATCTCTGCTGCCGAACACCATTGAAGAGAAATCGCCAATAAAATTTTCTTCAAAAACTGACACCTAGCAGGATATTAAGGTGCTAGTGGTTCCTCCTGCTGAACCTTACATCACTATTGTAACCAGTAGTTATGTAAGGGTCAGTGGAGGCAACCAATGAGCACAGTGGGGGGCATAAAGGATTAACCCTATTCGCAAGTGTTAATTTTACAGGTAGAGCTTTTATTGACCTTGTAAAGTAGGCATAAACCCAATCACTATAATCTTTTATAAGCGTTAAAATATTAAAATCATTTTTTTCTCAGTATTGTCTATGGGGCTCATTCACACCTATGCAATGAGTCCTGTGTCACCTTGCTTCTTTTAATGTGAGTTTTTAGCACCACAGATTTTAAGAGGAGCGCAGCCCCTTATGCTGCATAGTTAGTTAGGTAATAACGCAGATTACACCGTAAAATCGTATCATATGTGGCTACTTAGTTGTTAGAAAACCTATAGCAGATTTTACAGTCAAATTGTATCATGTGTGGTCAACTTCAATATTTTTTAACTAGGCCAATATTCAACATAGTAACCCAAAGCAACAAATCAATGGTCTATTATAGTAATTGCCCAAAACTGTGGAAAGGTGAAATTCATTGGTTGCCTCAGTGTTTCTGTTCTTTGTATCTCATCGCTGCTCTTTTGCTGTGCCTTAGGGCCCGCTCATACTGTGAGCATTTCCAAGCATGTTGCAGCTGTTTGAAACATTAACAAAATGCTAGGATGTGAGCAACTGCATTGTTCTCACACTGGGGCGTTGTGCTGTGGGGCATTTTGAAAATCTCCAGCATGCTGAATTTCCTTAACCTATTTAGACATTTATTCAGCTTCTGTTGTGTGCCATGGAAACGCTCACAAAACCTTGAGAAATGCTTGTTAAAAGAGCTTACGCAGGTTTTCAATGTCCAAAACAACTTCATAACCTTCAAAAGTCATATAAAAAGCTCCAAAACTTTTTGAGAAGATGTGGACCTTAGACCTATGACCTACAGCCAGAGCCGGCCTTTGGGGTGTGCGAGCTGTGCGGCCGCACAGGGTGCCATGGGCAACAGGGGCGCCCTGCGGCCACCCAGAGGCGTACTAAGGGGGGGCGAGCCACCCCCGGGTACCACACACTGGGGGGGTGTCAGACTGGCACCCCCCCTCCGCGATTGTTTTACACCCGCGGTGGCATTTTTTTCCTCTATGTGTATGTTTAGGTGACCAGGGGGCGAGGGGTGAAGATGGGGGGGCGCCACAGGATTAGCTTGCACAGGGCGCCTGAACACCTAAGGCCGGCCCTGCCTACAGCCAAAAAGGCCTCAGTGTCGGACACACGGGCCGCTGATAGGGGGGGCCACCAGTCCTCCTGTAGGGGGCCCGGCACACAGGGGGGGGGGAAACAGCAGGGAGAATTAGTGTGGTTTGGCGGAGGGGCAGTTACAGAAGGATGTCCTGTGCCCTGATGGCCTCTGCAGCAGCTGAAAGCCAGTTTTTCCCCCTCCTCTCGGCATTCAGCTGCTGCAGGGAGAAACACAGACACAGGGCATCATTCCCGTAATTGCTTCTCTGACACTGATTACTGATTCCCCTCCCTGTTCTGCCTGCTTCGGATGACCCGGTGTGTCCCCCTGTCACTGTGAATTATTATTATTTTTTTTAATGTAAAACACAAATAAAAAGGGGCTAATTTAGACCCGGTTCACACTGGGGCGACCTGTCAGGCGACTCAGCCGCCTGACAAGTCGCGGTCCACAGTAGTCAATGGAACCGTTCTAATAGGAGCGACGCAAGTTGCTCCGACTTAGAAAAAGGTTCCTGTACGACTTTGGGGGCGATTCGGGGCGACTTGCATTGACTTCAATACTGAAGTCATTTTGCAAGTTGCCTCTCAAGACGCCTTGAGATCGCCTTGCCGAGTCACCCCCAAAGTCGTGTCGCCTGTGTGTGAACCGGCTCTCACACAGGTTCTCTGTTATGTTTGTGTCCGCTAATAATGATTTTATTGTATTTTTTTGTAAAAATATGGTCTTGATATATTGGGGGGGGGGGGGGGGGAGCCTGCCAGGTAGGCTGTACTGGGCCCCGTGATTTCTAACAGCAGCCCTGGTCGGACAAGGGATAAGGATCAGGGCATATGGCCAGATAGCAAGCAATTGTGCTGCACGTTTGAAATTGACTTGATAAGCTATTGCTAGACTTGCCATGCTTCACAAGTTTGTTGCATAAGTCTGCATTGCATGACTCCAGATCAACTTCAAACATTCTGCAAGTCTGCTGCAAGTTCTGCTTCAGTTATGTTGTGCAATAGTCATCCCACCAGAGGGGTCACTGTGTCTGAATTTTCATGCTGTAGACTTGCAGAGTTTTTGCTGTAGACTCACCACTGCAACTTTGCTCTTGCTGGAGACTTGCAATGCAAATTTGCTACTGTAGCGCCTGTGTACTTTCAGGTACAGGTGCTATCTTAAATTTAAGGGGGGATAAGAGAGTTAATTAGCTCTCATCCAGTTGATTTGTCTAAATTGGGTCTCTGCTTCAGCTGGGCTGTACTGTGGGCTCATTCGGTTGTTCCTGGGGTGTTGTTCCACCCCAGGGTGGTAGATGGCAGCAGTGGGGTCCAGGCTGGGGTGCCTCTTGCTAGCAGCCAATCAGGAGGGGTTTTCCCTCTGGGGGAAGTTACTTCTGAAGCAGACGCCATTGGGCAGGGTTCTTGTTCCTGGTGTGGCGCACAGCTTTAGGGTGACCACACATCACGGCTCCCCGACGATGTGGCCTACCAGGCCGCGGTGCCCATGCCACGCGGTGCTCCTGGTTCCGGGACCATGTTGGCCCGGAACATTTAAAGCTGTGGCGGGGCTCCAGTAATCGACTGGGCCCCAACTCTGAGGAGATCCCAAGCAAGATAGCTGTTCGGTGGGGAGTCCGTCTGAGGAGCGCCAATGAGAGGCTGGCGATCCAACAGGGCCTAGACAATCCACCGGGGATCGAGGTAACCAGATACTGAGAGGGTGGTTGTTGGCCACCCGTTAGTCGGTGACTGAATTGAAACTACCTGAGAAAGATTTAGACAAGAAGAAGTTTACTGAGGAGAACATTCTCCATATCCTAAGTTCTGAGGCCAGGTCTGTGGCAGAGACCTGTCCCTCTCAAAGTTCCGAGTAGGGTTGCCACCTGTCCAGGATTCACCCGGACAGTTCGGGTTTGGGATCTTGTGTCCGGGTTTCAGTCTGCCTGAAACCCGGACACATTATTTAGACTGGGCTGTGGCTCCCCAAGTAACTGAGGTAGTCACACAAAAATATGTTGCCATTCGGGAGATGCGGGCCGCTGTCTGGGGGCAGGTTTGGCATCACTGAGGGGGAGCCACGATTTCAGCAAGAGCAGTTTGGCCACACCCACTGTTTTCCGCAGCGCGCTGCATTACCACTGTCCTTGAGGCACCCAAAGGTGCCCCAGGTCTTTTATTATCCTATTGTGTATACTTTGGGGAAAAAAACGTGCCCTGTTCCGCTAAAGTGTTTGGGTTTGGCTTGAAGAAAAGGTGGCAACCCTAGTTCCGAGTGATACTCTGGCTTCCAGGTCGGTGTGAGGGGCCTGTCCAGGTACACTATACCCACTCCGGCTGGAGTGACGACGAGAGTTAAGTGTCGTTGGAAGCAGGACTGCTTCCATACTGTTGGGCCTGAATCTGCTACTTCTCCTTCTTCACACCTCTACTATCTACCTCAAGTTTGTTGTTTACCGTGTTGGGTAAAATAAAGCACAAGAAAAGACACCTGCTGTTTGGACATTCCATCATTGCTGCTCTCATCATCATCTACCCCTAGACGCTCAGAGAGGTAACACACCGTCCCAATCAATAACCAGCGGCTCCTGCGGGGGTGAGCGCTACACTACAAATTGGATACATGTCAACTAGAACTTGTGCTCTGCAAATGTACAACTTGCTAGTGAAAATGTGCCGCAAATTAACAGACCTACAACACTGCCACAAATGTGTGGCAGGTTATCCTTGCTATCTGGGCTTAGGCATTTACCATATGCCCTGGTCCTTCTCCTCTGCTGTGACTGCTTTGCTAGTACAGTCAGGGCCAAGATATGGTTCTCTGGATAGGCCATTACCTAATAATCCTTACCTTCCCTGTGTCTCCCCTGCTGCTTTGTTCACCTGTGGGAACCCTGAATCAAATTCTTGTGTGAGTTCTGTGTCCCCCAAGTTCTGTGTCCCCCTAGATTGAGTGACCTCTCCTCTCCTGTTTAGGCCTAAACGCTGCATCTTGGGAAGCTGCTCAGATGTTCCACCATACCTGGAAATACCTGATATTTCTGAGGGCCCTCAAAGACCATTAACTGGGCCCTCACAGACCATTGACTGGGCCCTCAAAGACCATTGACTGGGCCCTCAAAGACCATTGACTGGGCCCTCAAAGACCATTGACTGGGCCCTCAAAGACCATTGACTGGGCCCTCAAAGACCATTGACTGGGCCCTCAAAGACAATTGACCGAAGAACAGTATCAGCCAGGGAAGAAAGTGACAGATTCTCTTTAGAGTATAACTAAAAAGTCAAAACTGAACTTTTTTTAGTTTTGGATGGAGTAGTAAGGAATTAGAACATCTATCAGGTTTTATTTGTGTATCCTCATTAGGGATATTCACCCTCTGTTTTTGTTCTTTTGACCATTATCACCAGGAATGGAGGGGAAATCTTCCCATTGGGGCACTAGTTTTAGTTTCTCTAACTTCCTGTTTTGCCTTTGGGGCAGGAAGTGAAGGGACCTCTCCCTAATGGGACAGATGGCAAAAAAAAAAAACCTGGGTAATAACTCTCCCTTAGACTATCCAAAATTAAAAAAAGGTTTTACCTACATTTTTTTTTTTCATTATAAGCATCCTTTACCTACAGACATTCCTCTTTTCACTTCCTCATTGTTCGTTTTTGCTCAGAAGTTGCTCTAGTTCTTCTCTGTTCTGTTCACTTCCTGCTTGTCTGATTTTACTGACCACCGTGATGGGAGGCTTTACTGCGGTGGTCAGTAACGTGCTCACCCCCTCCTGGGAACTACATCTGTGCGGCAGGACGCTCTCTACGTGTAAGGCCCCGTACTCACGACCAAACATGTCTGCTGAAACTGGTCCGCAGACCAGTTTCAGCAGACATGTTTGGCCGTGTGTAGGCCCGAGCGGACCAGTTTCGGGCGGATCGGACAGGTTTCCAGCGGACAACTGTTTCCTGGACTTGCTTTAAAACAGTCCGCTGGAAACCTGTCCCCCCGACATGTACGGTCGTCTGTACAGACCTACCGTACATGTCCGGCCGCCCGCCATCCCTCGCATGCGTCGAATGACTTCGACGCATGCGTGGAAGCATTTTAAAGGCAGGCCGCCCACGTCGCCGCGTCATTGTCGTGGCGACACCGCGTCATCGACGCGGCGACACCGCGGACATGCCCCGCGTATTGTTTACGCGCGGACCTCTGTTCGATGGTGTGTACAGCCATCGAACAGAAGTCCCCGGGCAGACATGTCCGATGAAAACGGTCCGCGGACCGGTTTCATCGGACATGTCTGCTCGTGAGTACTCGGCCTTAGAGACTTCAAGGAGGTGTGAATTACTGGGCGTGCCGCAATGCATACTGGGAAATGTAGTTCTTACATGAACGAGCACCGCAAACCAGGAAGTGAATGAGAGAACAGAAACTAGAACGCCGGAGGTGATATCGATGAAGGAATTTAATAGGTATTTACTCGTTTTTTTAACAGAATCATTACGCTATTCTGTCTGTCTACCTTGCAGACATTCATTTTAGGCAAAGACATTTTTTCCTTTACAACTCCTTTAAGACTACTTTATTTTTCACTTTAAACACATCTTAAAGGGGTTGTAAAGGTTCGTTTTTTATTTTCTAAATAGATTCCTTTAAGCTAGTGCATTGTTGATTCACTTACCCTTTCCTTCGATTTCCCTTCTAAATGTTTTTTTTCTTTGTCTGAATTTCTTACTTCCTGTTTCTCCTCAGTAAGTTTGCCCCCATCATCCATGGGGGTTAGTCAGCCAGAACAGCTCACTGAGGAGGAACAGGAAGTGAGAAATTCAGACAAAGAAAACAAAGAAAACATTTTTTTAGAAGGGAAATCGAAGGAAAGGGTCAGGCCTCGTACACATGACCGAACATGTCCGCTGAAACTGGTCCATCGGACCAGTTTCAGCAGACATGTTCGGTCGTGTGTAGGGCCGACCGGACAATTTTCCGGCCGACCGGACAGGTTTCCAGCGGTCAAATGTTTCTTAGCATGCTAAGAAACATGTCCGCTGGAAGCCTGTCTGCCGGACATGTTCGATGGTCAGTACGACTCAACGGACATGTCCGCTGGACCGAGAACCCGCGCATGACGTTGAAGTGATTCGACGCATGCGTGGAAGCATTGAACTTCCGGGTTCGCGCACGTCGCTGCGTCATTGTCGCCGCCACGTCACCGCGTATTCTGTCCGCGGGGATTTTGGTTTGATGGTGTGTACAACCATCAGACCAAAATCTGTTAGCAGACATGTCCGATGAAAACGGTCCGCGGACCATTTTCATCGGACAGGTCCGCTCGTCTGTACGAGGCCTAAGTGAACCAACAATGCACTAGCTTAAAGGAATTTAGAAAATAAAAAACAAACCTTTACAACCCCTTTAAATCTAGGTTCTGTGCTAGCTACCCTGACAGTTATCAGCATCAAATGATTATATGATGACCGTCATAGTCCTTTTCATCACATGCATGGATTGTTAGGTTATACTTGCACATGTGTATGCAAGGTGTGAAAGAGGGATTCCACTCTACAAAGGTGAAAAATCATTTTAGGTAGTTAACCACGTGTCGACCTGCCACCGTCATTATACTGCGGCGGGTCAGGACGATCCAGTGAACCGTCGTAGCTGTTCGTCAGTCCCTTTAAGCAGAATTAGCGGACGCGTGCGTCATCGGAGGCATGCGCCCGCTACACTGCGGGGGGTGCCGATGCTCGTGACCGCCGGCCACGAGCAATCGCAGGCACGAGAGGCAGAACAGGGACGTGTGTGTGTGTAAACACACACATCCCTGTTCTGTGAGGAGAGGAGATGCAGATCGTGATTTCCTACAAGCTGGGAACCACGATCTGTCATCTCCTATAGTGAGTCCCCTCCCCCTACAGTTAGAACACACACTAGGGAACACAATTAATCCCTTGATCTCCCCCTAGTGCTAATCCCTTCCCTGTCAGTGACATTTACACAGTAATCAGTGCATTTTTATAGCACTAAATAAATGCCAATGGTCCCAAAAATTTGTCAAAAGTGTCCGATGTGTCCTCCATAATGTCACAGTACCCATAAAAATCACAGATCGCCGCCATTACTAGTAAAAAATAATAATAATATTACCGTATTTATCGGCGTATACCGCACACTTTTTTCCCCTTAAAATCAGGGGAAAATCGTGGGTGCGCGATATACGCCGATCCCCGCTGTCTCAGACATTGTCCGAGCATTGTCCGAGCCGAGTGTACTGCGCACTCGGCTAGGCTCGGCCACGCTCGGCTCCGCCCGCAGCCACACAAGAGGAGTCAAGAGAAGCCGAGTGCGCAGGAAATCCGTCTCTGCACAGCGCGCCAAATTCAAACACACAACGCTGCAACCCCGGGCAAGGTGCGGTTGGACACCTCCAAAGCCGCAGACGGACACCCACAAGGCTCGACGGACCCCGTGCAAGGCTGCAGACGGACGCCGGACAAGGCTGCCGATGGACGCCGGGCAAGATAGCAGACGGACACCGACAAGGCTGGATGGACCCCACGCAAGGCCGCAGACGGACGCCGGACAAGGCCGCCGATGGACGTCGGGCAAGACATCCAAATAGTAAGTTTTTCTCTAAACTTCCCTTCTCAGCTTGGGGTGCGCGCTATACGCCGGCGAGCGGTATATGCCGATAAATACGGTAAAAAAATTCCATAAAGCTATCCCCTATTTTGTAGACGCTATAACTTTTGCGCAAACCATATATGCTTATTACCAAAAAATATGTATAACAATACATATCTGCCTAAACTGAGGAAAAAAATAGCTTTAAAAACAAAATGGGGATATTTTTTATAGCAAAAAGTACAAAATATTGTGTTTTTTTTTAATTGTCGCTCTTTTTTTGTTTATAGCGCAAAAAAAAACTGCAGATGTAATCAAATACCACAAAAATAAAGCTCTATTTGTGAGAAAAAAGGACGTCAATTTTGTTTGAGTAGAACGTTGCAGGACCGCGCAATTGTCAGTTAAAGCGATGCAGTGCCGTATCGCAAAAAATGGCCTGGTCATTGAGCAGCCAAATCTTCTGGGGCTGAAGTGGTTAAAATATGAACTTTTTAGCCATTGGACAATATCATTGGCCAGTTTTCCAGTTCAGGCATAATCCCATTTAATGCAATTTGTTTAAAATGTGCTTCTATACAGCTGCCAAAGTCCTGTATGTGTGTGTTTGTCTCTGTTTGTGTGTGTGTGTATGTGTGTGTTTGTCTCTGTTTGTGTATGTGTCAGCAGTGAGTAAGAGTGTGAAGAATGATACCCTCCTGCTGAATAGGATGGACTCCTGCAGAGTACAGGAATGCCATTTGGCTCTCTGATCTGTGTGGCTCTTCTCGCCATTGGAGTGTAGGAGAAAAGTGAATGGAACAGAATGGGGGCAGGGAATCCTCTTTAGTGGTGTAGTAATAAAAACAACAAGGGTTCACGGGTATCCCTATATTAGGACTGATTTGGATCATCCCATTAGGTCACCACTCAAGATTCCAGACAAGGGAGGTGGTTGTAGAAGGGATGCATGTATAGGGATGTCACACGGTCCCTTCTGTTTTTTCTGATGGAACAAAGAGCAGGTTAATGATTCCCCAAGATAGCTTCTTTCTCTCTTTCTCAAGATCTCTGAAGTTGTAGGCTTGGCTGATGGGTGGAACTACAGTGCCTATGGGTGAACTCCTTGGACATGTAGCCAGAAGGCCACTTGTTGGGACACCAATGAGCAGAAGCTGCTGAAGAGAGGGATCACAGCCCATCTCGGGGCACAACTATGCCAAGCTTGCCAAGACAACACTTTATCAATGACTAATGCATTTTGAAGTGGCTGTCCACTGCATCTGTACTAGAAAAGAATCCAGATGCAAACCTAAAATTATACATAATAAAAATATACAGGCAGCGTACATGCACAGAGCATGATGTTTCCCTGAAAGTAAGACCTACCCTTAAAATAAGACCTACCCTGATTTTCAAGGAGGGCAGCAATATAAGCCCTACCCCAAAAAAAGCCCTAGTTTAGGCTGGTTGTGGGCTGCTGGAGTCCTCTCTATTGCTGCTGGAGTCCTCCCCTTCCCCCCTGCAAGGCTTAGAGCGGGTAGAAGAACTCAGGCAGGTCACGGAAGTGCAGAGCCGCGCTCAGATGATCCCCGCTGCTCTCCTCTTTTGCCAGCTGTCATCGGGGATCTCGGACCCCCCTCCCTCTTCAAAGCATGGAGCGGGTAAGAGAGCTCAGGCGGGTCACAGAAGTGCAGAGCCGCGCTCTGCTGATCCATGCTGCCCTCCTCTTCTGCCAGCTGCAAAGCTCGGAGCGGGTAAGAGAGTTAAGGCGGGTCATGGAAGTGCCGAGCTGCGCTCAGATGATCCCCGCTGCTCTCCTCTTTTGCCAGCTGTCATCGGGGGATCTCGGGCCCCCCCTCCCTCTTCAAAGCATTGAGCGGGTAAGAGAGCTCAGGCGGGTCACAGAAGTGCAGAGCCGCGCTCTGCTGATCCATGCTCCCCTTCTCTTCTGCCAGCTGTCATTGGGGGATCTCGGGCCCCCCTCCCTCTTCAAAGCATGGAGCGGGTAAGAAAGCTCAGGCGGGTCACAGAAGTGCAGAGCCGCGCTCTGCTGATCCATGCTGCCCTCCTCTTCTGCCAGCTGTCATGGGGGATCTCGGCCCCCCCTCCCTCTGCAAAGCTCAGGCGGGTAAGAGAGTTAAGGTGGGTCATGGAAGTGCCGAGCTGCGCTCAGATGATCCCCGCTGCTCTCCTCTTTTGCCAGCTGTCATCAGGGGATCTTGGGCCTCCCTCCCTCTGCAAAGCTCGGAGCGGGTAAGAGAGATTAGGCGGGTCACAGAAGTGCAGAGCCACGCTCTGCTGATCCATGCAGCCCTCCTCTTCTGCCAGCTGTCATCAGGGGATCTCGGGCCCCCCTCCCTCTGCAAAGCTCGGAGCGGGTAAGAGAGTTAAGGTGGGTCATAGAAAAGCCGAGCCGCGCTCATATGATCCCCGCTGTTCTCCTCTTTTGCCAGCTGTCATCAGGGGATCTCGGGCCTCCCTCCCTCTGCAAAGCTCGGAGCGGGTAAGAGAGCTTAGGTGGGTCAAAGAAGTGCAGAGCCATGCTCTGCTGATCCCCGCTGCCCTCCTCTTCTGCCAGCTGTCATCGGGGGGATCTTGGGCCCCCTCCCTCTGCAGTGCTTGTGCCATAGAAGAACAATCTGGCGGGTCATGGAAGCGCTGAGCGGCGCTGTGGGAAGGTATATGACATGGTTAGAGTGCAGAGACACATACCCTTTGCATTATATTCTGCAGTGGTGGCGAGGATTCTGGCAGTTTGCAAACACATTTACGCTGTGCACACTGGGGATTCAATTGCAAGCCCTACCCCGAAAATAAGCCCTAGTGTGTTTTTGGTTGCAAAAATGAATATAAGACCCGGGCTTATTTTCGGGGAAACACGGGTATAGTAGAAATTAAACAAAGTACAGCTAAAAGGTGCATGCTCCACTCCAACCTAGAGATGGACAGCCTTACAAAGGAAAAAGGGGACAAATTGCTCTTGCTCATAAAAGGTTTATTTGACTCTTATAATCCTAGCCTTGCCTAACGCTGGCCATAGATGACTCGATCTTCTCTTGTTCAGCCTGTGGGTGGATAAAAAAAATGTCAATCGAATCATGTAGCTGAGGCTACATAGGCAGCTACGTATGTACATAGACAGCTTTGTATATTTCTACATAGGCTAAGCTATATACAGTTCCTTGAAAAAGAAGCTCTCAAGTCTTTTGCAGACTCTTAACAGGTTTTCTTCTAAGATTGCCCTGTATTTGGCTCCATCCATCTTCCCATTAACTCTGACCAGCTTCCCTGTCCCTACGGAAGAAAAGCATTCCCACAATATGATGCTGTCACCACCATGTTTCACGGTGGGGATGGTGTGTTCAGGGTGATGTGCAGTGTTAGTTTTCCTCCACACATAGCGTTTTGCTTTTAGGCCAAAAAGTTATATTTTGGTTTCATCTGACCAGAGCACCTTCTTCCACATAGCTGTGTCCCCCACATGGCTTCTCGTAAACTGCAAATGGGACTTTTTATGGCGTTCTTTCAACAATGGTTTTCTTCTTGCCACTCTCCCATAAAGGCCAGATTTGTGGAGTGCACAACTAATAGTTGTCCTGTGGACAGATTCTCCCACCTGAGCTGTGGATCTCTGCAGCTCCTCCAGAGTTATCATGGGCATCTTGGCTGCTTCTCTGATTAATGCTCTCCTTGCCCGGCCTGTCAGTTTAGGTGGACGGCCATGTCTTGGTAGGTTTGCAGTTGCGCCATACTCTTTCCATTTTCGGATGATGAATTGAACAGTGCTCCGTGAGTTGTTCAAAGCTTGGAATATTTTTTTTATAAGCTAACCCTGCTTTAAAACGTTATCTCTGACCTGTCTGGTGTGTTCCTTGGCCTTCATGATGCTGTTTGTTCACTAAGGTCCTCTAACAAATCTCTGAGGGCTTCACAGAACAGCTGTATTTATACTGAGATTACATTTTACACAGATGGACTCTATTTACTAATTAGGTGACTTCTAAAGGCAATTGTTTACACTAGATTTTAGTTAGGGGTATCAGAGTACAGGGGGCACAAATGCACACCACACTTTTCATATATTTATTTGTAAAAAATGTGGAAAATCCTTTATCGTTTTCCCTCCACTTCACAATTATGTGCCACTTTCTGTTGATCTATCACATAAAATCCCAATAAAATATTATTATTTTTATTATACAGGATTTATATAGCGCCAACAGTTTGCGCAGCTATTTACAATGTAGGGAAACACTACACCAACAGTACAATTCAAAACAAGAGGGTTAAAGGAGCCCTGCTCCTGCAAGCTTACAATCTAAGAGGGAGGGGCTGGTAAAATAAAAGGTAGGGACTGTGAGGGATGAACTGATGACAGGAGTAGAAGGTTGGTCATTGATTGATTGATTGATTGATTTTAATATTTCTTTACAGCGCCACATACACCCTGAAGGGTGTGTCTAAGCGCTGGAAGGAGGTCCGCTGGTCTATTCTGGACCAAAAAGCAATCCAAGAGAAAAAAGAAAAAAGACTTCGTAGACGAACTGATGGCTCGTGTACATAAAAGAAAAGAGAAACCATATAAAATATCAACAATAAAAACAAACGGTAGCAAGGGGGTTTGGAGTGAGGGGGACATAGGGTGAGGGGAGGAGGGGCCAGGTCAGTTTAATTAGGCGTGGTCATAATCAACTTGCCCCAAAGAAGAAGGTTTTCAGAGCCTTTCTGAAGGTAATAAGAACAGTGGACTTCCTCAAAGGCAACGGGAGAAGGTTCCAAAGCGAGGCAGCTCTGGCTCTGAAGGATCGGCCACCGAACGAAATCAACCTTACTAGAGGGATGACAGCAAAGTCCTGATCGGCCGATCTCAGTGCCCTGGGGGGGTGGTAATGTATGGCCATGTTATTAATGAACAGTGGGCCATGTTGTTTGAAGGCCCTGAACATAACACACAAAGCCTTGAATTCAATCCTCCTTGCGCATGGGAGCCAATGAAGTAGTCTGAGAACGGGTGATATATGGTCCCATCTTGAGGTCCCCGTAATCAACCTAGCTGCCTGGTTCTGCACCAGCTGCAGCTTGGAGAGCCATTTAATAGGGAGTCCAAGGTATACCACATTGCAAAAGTCAAGGCGTGAGATGACTAAGGCCTGTACTAGTGTATTTCTGTGTGTTTGGGAGAGCAGATGTTTTACCCGTCGCAGCATCCGAAGATAGTAAAGGGCATTCTTGGTACAGTTCCTCACCTGTGGAATCCATGAAAGTTTATTGTCAAATATGACACCCAGGTTTCTTACTTGGCTGGATGGAGTGGGGCACGGGCCCATTGATACAGGCCACTCTGCAAGCAGGTTTAAACTTTGTGTTGGACCTGTAAGAAGTACCTCAGTTTTGGATACGTTCAGGGCCAAACGATTGTCCTTCATCCATGTCTGGATAGATGAGAGGCAGCAGGAAAGAAGGTGGGGGCAGGATAGGCCACCCTGAAAAGATGAGTTTTTAGGGATCGGCTAAAAGTGGACAGAGTAGGAGATTGCCGGACAGATTGGGGCAGTGAGTTCCAGAGGATGGGAGAGGTTCTGGAGAAGTCCTGGAGACGAGAATGGGATACATTTACGTTTTTGGTTGTAATATGACAAAATGTGGAAAATTTCAAGTGGTACAGTATGAATACTTTTTCAAGACACTGGGCCGGATTCAGAAAAGAGATACGCCGGCGTATGTCCTGATACGCCGTCGTATCTCTGAGTCCGGCCGTCGTATCTATGCGCCTGATTCATAGAATCAGGTTACGCATAGTTATGCCTAAGATCCGACAGGTGTAAGTGTCTTACACCGTCGGATCTTAGGCTACAATTTCACGCTGGCCGCTAGGTGGCGCTTCCGTTTGTTTACGAGAGGAATATGCAAATTAGTATTTACGTCGATTCAGAAACGAACGACCGCCCGGCGCTTTTTTTTTACGTCGTTTGCGTTCGGCTTTTTCCGGCGTAGAGTTACCCCTGCTATATGAGGGGTATGTGCGGCGTATCCTTATGTTAAGTATGGCCGTCGTTCCCGTGCCGAGTTTTGAAATTTTTACGTCGTTTGCGTAAATATGGCTGGACGTAATTTACGTTCACGACGAAAGCATGACGAGTTGCCAACGTCATTTGGAGCATGCGCACTGGGATTCAGTCGCGGCATGCGCAATTTTGTTTGGCGCAGGGACGCGCATCATTTAAATGATACACGCCCCCTACCCGCCGAATTTGAATTCCGCCGGGTGGATTTACGCTACGCTGCCGCAACTTTACAGGCAAGTGCTTTGTGAATACAGCACTTGCCTGAAAAACTTGCGGCGGCGTAACGTAAATGAGTTACGTTACGCCAGCAGAAAGATCTGCTGATCTTTCTGAATCTGATATTTCTGAATCTGGTCCACTGTGTATAATGTACCATGGTAAATTGTTTTAAAGTTTGTAAAGATAAAACAGGTTTTGTAAGAGGTTAGAGCTCCAAAGTTTCAAAGTTTTACAATTTTGTTTTTACTACTGATTATTGATCTATTCAGTCTATGGAGGTCCAGAAGTCAGGGGTTTGATGATTGAAGAAATTTGTAAGTATCGGGGGGACTTCGGACTTTTTGGTGGATGCATATCTAGGGTTCTACTTGTTTTATATATATATATATATATATATATATATATATATATATATATATATATACAGTAGTCTTATGGGAGTGCAGGATCCAGACGCACAGCATACAGATCCACACTGAATTCTCTTACACACTGCAGCTATTTCCTAGCCCCTTTAATTGAGCACAGCTGCAATAACACTACTTAATTTCAAGGCCTTGAAAGTGGAAGCACTCAGGGTGGGGACAGGAGAGAACGTGGAGCCAGAAGGTGGGTGTTAGGTGGCTCAGGCAGGGCTGCCTTTGTCATGAATGAAGCCTGTACATTCCAGACGAGCAGGAAGATAATCATAGTCCATCTTGGCATAATTTACTGCAGCTTATTAAGGTAATTTACTGTGGAGCAGGCACACACATAACATGTTCCAACTCGACGACTCTTTTGGTCAGGGTGATTGTTTACAGTCGTGAATTCTGTAAATTTCACGATCAGACCATTTATTTTTCCATAAACCTGCTGCTGCAGTGCTATGGCCCTATGAAAGCAGTGGCTGTAGTTTGAGTTGCCATTAATTCAAATAAAATTACTGTTGCCCCCCCAATTTTTTGGTCCTCCACATAATTAAAGTGGACCTTTCAGTAACTTTTGAAGTCTGCATTAATTAATTACTGACACGTCACATTGTATGGAAACAATATCATTATTCAGAAAAGCTCCATCATTTGTTATTTAAAGTGTAAACCCCCCCCCCCTATAATTTTCAGCCAAGGAAGCTGCCATCTTTGCCTCTGTTTATTCTACAACTGCCATGATGCTGCACATGTGATCAGTTATGACATCAGCCATTGGATGGTTTGACAGTTTGGTTGAGAGCGCAACCAATGGGAGTGTTACATTTCTGGCACATGCTGGAAATGAAACCGTTTTATGGATCGGTTTACTTCTGCTTTAAGAGTGCTTACACACTCACAGCGCCCAGGCGTCAGCGGTAAAACGCCGCTATTTAAGGGCGCTTTTCCGTAATTTTTATGGCGCATTTTGGCTGCTAGCAGGGTGATTTTAACCCCTGCTAGTAGGCGAAAAAAGGGCTAAAAGTGCTGCTTTGCCGGCGGCTCCGCGTCGCTGCCCATTAATTTCAATGGGCAGGGGCACTGCAAAAGAAGCTGCTGGCAGGACTTTCTCTGTCGCCCTACCAGCATACCCCTCCAGTGCTTTCACACTGGAGTGAATGGAGCGGCTCTTTCAGGTCGCTTTGCAGGCGCAATTTTTAGGAGTCTTCAAAACAATTTACCATGGTACATTATATACAGTGTCTTGAAAAAGTATTTATAGCACTTGAAATTTTCCACATTTTGTCATATTACAACCAAAAACGTAAAAGTATCCCATTCTCGTCTCCAGGACTTCTCCAGAGCCTCTCCCATCACACAGTTGCTGCAGATTTGTTGGCTGCACATCCATAATGCAAATCTCCCTTTCCATCACATCCCGAAGGTGTTCTATTGGATTGAGGTGGAGATGTGGGGGTTGAGGTGCCCTCCGCATCTGGTGACTGTGGAGACCATTTCAAGTACAGTGACCTCATTGTAATGTTCAAGAAACCAGAGGTGAGATGATCTGAGCTTTGTGACATGGTGCATTATCCTGCTTGAAGGAGCCATCAGAAGATGGGGACACTGTAGTCATAAAGGGATGGACATGGTCAGCAACAATACTCTGTTGGTACTAAGGAGCCCAAAGTGTGCCAAGAAAATATCCCCCACACCATTACACCACCACCAGCCTGAACCGTTGATACAAGGCAGGATGGATTCATGCTTTCATGTTGTTTACGCCAAATTCTGACCCTACCATCATAGCATACTAGCTCATTATGTAATACTCACCTGGGATTGAAGCCCCCGCTGCGGTGCCCGACACAGCCCCGGCCGGCGACATGTCTTCCCAGAGTTAATTACGTCCCCCCAGGGAGCCGCCAGTTATGGCATGCCCTCCTTTAAAAACGGCACAATCTAAAGTGTTCCTGCGTAGTTGTCTATGGCGCATGCGCCATAGACATCGGCACATGTCTCTATTGTAAACTTTTTCTAAACCGTTGGAGCTTTGGGAGATATTTCCAGCACCTACAGGTAGGCCTTAATCTAGGTTTACCTCTAGGTAAAAGTGGTTGTAGGGGGCTGTAGGAACCACAAATGTGAAAACATGGATTTGTAAACCTGTTGTCATAGTAGTGATCTCGAGCAGTCTTGTGTAATGTGTCTCCAGTCTATGACTCTCTTCTTAAGCAAACCCCAGTCTCCAACAACTTCTATGGCATGTTCCCTGGCCATTATATGCGGTCTGTTGGTGATGTCAAGGGCTACACTTGAGGCTCCCGGTGTCAGGAAAGTTGACCACCACTGCCCTGGACGAGGCTGTATCCTGCACATCACTGGCGTCTCAGAGTCATGGTGAGTCAGTCTGAGTTTTAGCAGCCTTGAAGTGAAGTAGACCAACTTAACCACTGCTGTCCTCTGTCTGCACTCCTCTACACCCAGTGATAGAATTTGGGTAGGTTTCTTTTGCATGAGGATTCCAGGACATTCCAGGACATCTATCAGTGGGCACTTCCACAGAACACTCTGCGCTATATTGGTAGAGGTCTTGGATAGTTTATGTAGCAGGCATAGTTCTCTAAACTCAAAATTGTATTAATTATATACATTGTATATGTACTGTATATTGTATATGTGTTCATTTTACAAAGTTAAAAAAAAAAATATGTGTAGCGCTACCCCCTCAGGAGCCGCTGGTTAGATTTGGGATCGGCATATCTTTGGGGTCACCGACCGACAGTTTGCAGCATACAACCTGTCAGTGTCCGGTCACCCAGATCCCCAATGGTTCGTCTAAGCCCTGTTGGATCATCTGCCTCCGGGTTCACCTCAGACCGACTCCCCATCGAACAGCACAACTCGCTTGGGATCTTCTCAATAAAAGATGGGGGACCCAGTAAGTTACTGGGGCCCCTTTGCAGCATCAGTTGCTCCGGGCCATGAGGGCCCAGAGTCAGGAACTCCGCGTAGCATGTGCGCCCCGGCCTGGTAGGCCATATCGCCGGGGCCCGTGATGTGCGCACACCCTGAAGGTGGGTGCCGCACCTGGAATCAGGAACGGGCGAAAAACCCACAAAATGGCGTCTGCCACAGAAATACCCTCCCCCAGCATGCCCCGCGAGGGAAACACTACTCTCATTGGCTGCTGGAGAAAGGCGCTCTGCCTGGACTCCTCTGGCGCCACCTGCCTCCAAAGATGGAACTGTATCTTTGGAGCACAGCATGAACCCACAGGACAGTCCAGGAATGGCAACAGCCCAATTTAAACAGATCGATATGAATGAGAGCAAATTAACTCTCTCATTCCCCAACTAAATTTGACATAGCACCTGTACTGAAAAGTACACAGGCGCTACATATGGTAAAAATATTCATTAAATATTTGCTGCCTTTGAAGCCACGGGTTGAAGGAAAGAAATTAGCTTGATTCCCTTATCAACATAGACAGTGTTGATTCAGAAATCCCTCCTGCTGAACCATTGTACTGTCTGGCGATCGATCAACTTGGTACATTCAGCCTGCCCATACATGGTTCAAATCTCGGCCGTTTTCTGCTTAACCAGCCAAGATTTAAACGGTGTATGGCCTACCTTACGCTTTGACGAAGTTTCTGCTCACCTTGTTACCACACGCCACATTCACTGTCCTTGTTGGTAAGTGTGGTTGATTAACCATCTACATATGTCCATCTTCCTTGATATTTCCCCTCTCTGTTCAGAGTGTGGTTTATTATATTCATATATCCCATAGGAATTCCTGTCGCATCTGCTCCTGATGAGTGGTGACATTCACGAAAATCCTGATGAGTGGTGACATTCACGAAAATCAGGGCAAAATCGTGGGTGCGCGGTATACGCCGATACCCGCTTTCCCGCGCCGAGTTTTGAATACTGCTCCGACATATACCGAGCGCAGTACACTCATGTATTGTCGGGCAGTCTCTGGTCCTCTTGCGCTGACATCCTGGACGTACAGGACGTCAGTGCGAGAGTAGCCGAGCCTGCCTGACAAGTGTACTGCGCTCTGTATATGTCGGCGCAGTATTCAAACTTGGCGCGGGAAACGAGCGGGGAGGACGCGAGGACGCCGCAGAAGGACGCCGGACCCGACGAAGAGGACACCCGAAGCCGCAGACGGACGCCGGACCCGCCGATGGACGCCGCGCAAGACACCAAAACTGTAAGTCCAAAAAACTTTTTTCCACAGGAATTCGGGGCAACTTTATGGGTGCGTGCTATACGCGGGAGCGCGCTATACCCCGATAAACACGGTATATGAAATTGCTTTTCTTATGGATTTATATCTATGTTACAATTAAAACATTTTATAACCAATTTTACCTCCGCATTTCAATTGTTTCATTTAAAGTCCCAAATCCCCTTCTCTAATCTGCCTTACGCTTTGAGCCCTGACTCTCCTTTATGGAAGAAGGTAAGTCTGAACACTGTCACAAAAGAGTTAGTGGGGCCTTATGCCTTGTACACACGATCGGATTTTCCGTCGGGATAAACTCAGACTGATTTTTCCAACGGAATTCCATTCAAGCTGTCTTGCATACACACTGTCATATCAAATTCCGAGCGTCAAGAACGCGGTGACGTACAACACTACGACGAGCCGAGAAAAATGAAGTTCAATGCTTCCGAGCATGCGTCAAATTGATTCTGAGCATGTGTGTTTTTTTGCTCCGTCGGAGTTCCCTACAGACGAACGGAATTTCCAATAGAAATGTTTTCGGTCGAAAAAAAAGAGAACATGCTCTCTTTCGAAATTCCGACGGAAAAAAAGTCCGATGGGGCACACACACGGTTGGAATATCCGATGAAAAAATTCCGTCAGACTTTTTCCATCTGAAACTCCGATCGTGTGTACAAGGCATTAGTTCTGGATAAGTTATGACCTAAGGTACACAATTTTGTGGTGCTCAAATGTAATCTCATTCCCCGAAGGCTCAAATCTCCACCCAAAGTCACTTAGAGGCACATAGTGGTTTGTGAAGCTCTTTCAAACAAATCCGTCACCGTTCATAAACTCTGAAAACGAAAAGTCTGTGTTAGAGCAGGCTATTACCTTTATTAACAGACAGGCCTCTATTGTGTATCCCTTTGATCCCAGGAATGCGCTGTCACTAAGTGCCTGGACTTCCAGAGCCTCGGAAAACCCATCTCACCATCCATTAGGACTCCCTCAGTGGCCAATAATGAATTGCTTATTGGATATTCGGACAGTCAAGACTGGCTCTAGGCTCAGACCTTAGTTACTAGGTTGGAAAAGTGAAGGCCCTCAGTGACAGGGTACTGTATACCAGGGCACAGGAGGGCATCCAGAAGATACTTGACTGGTTGAGAACAACAAGGGGCCAGATTCATAAAGAAGATACGACGGCGTATCTCCTGATACGCCGTCGTATCTCCGAATCCGGCCGGTCGTATCTATGCGCCTGATTCATAGAATCAGGTTACGCATAGATCTCCCTAAGATCCGACAGGTGTAAATGACTTACACCATCGGATCTTAGGCTGCAATTCTAGGCCGGCCGCTAGGTGGCGATTCCATTGCGGTCGCCGTAGAATATGCGAATGAGTCGTTACGCCGATTCACGAACGTACGCTTTGCCCGTCGCAGTAAATGTACGCCGTTTCCGTAGAGATACGCGGCGTACAGATAAAGCTGGCCCCTAGGTGGTCTAGCCAATGTTAAGTATGGTCGTCGTTCCCGCGTCGAAATTTGAAATTTAACGTCGTTTGCGTAATTCGTCCGTGAATGGCGCTGGACGCCATTTACGTTAACGTCGAAACCAATGACGTCCTTGCGACGTCATTTAGCGCAATGCACGTCGGGAAATTTCAAAACGGAGCATGCGCAGTACGTTCGGCGCGGGAACGCGCCTAATTTAAATGATACACGCCCCATTTGAATTAGGCGGGCTCGCAACGGACGGATTTACGCTACGCCGCCGCAAGTTTACAGGCAAGTGCTTTGTGAATCAAGCAGTTGCCCATAAAACTTGCGGCGGTGTAACGTAAATGCGATACGTAACGCCGCCGCGATTCTACGTGAATCTGGCCCAAGGTGCCTACACTTAGAGAGCCTATCCAATAAGACTCCTTCAGTGTCCAATATAAGCTCACTTATTGGATAATAGGATAGTGGAGCCTTTTTCTGGGTGCAGAGCTTAATTACCAAACTGGAAAAGTGAAGGCCCACAGTGATAGAGTATGCCAAGGTTTACAAGGGCATTTAGAAGATACCCGACTGGTTAAGAAGTACAACAAGGTGCCTACACTTATGCCCTGTACACATGATCGGAAATTCCACAAAAGTCCGATGTGAGCTTTTGAACGGAAATTCCGACTGTGTGTATGCTCCATCAGACTTTTGCTGTCGGAATTTCCACCAACAAAAGATTGAGAGTTGGTTTTCAAATTTTCCGACGGGAAAAAATTCCTATTGGAAAATCCGATCGTCTGTAGCAATTCCGAAGCGCAAAATTCCGACGCATGATCGGAAACAATTCGACGCATGCTCGGAAGCATTGAACTTAATTTTCTCGGCACATCGTGGTGTTGTACGTCACTGCGTTCTTGACGGTCGAAAGTTCAGAAAACGTTTGCATGACCGTGTGTATGCAAACCAAGCTTGAGTGGAATTCCGTCGGAAAAACCATCCAAGGTTTTTCCGTCGGAAAATCGAATCGTTGTGTATGGTGCATTACAGAACCCATCCGATCATCCAATAAGACTCCTTCAGTGTCCAATATAGGCTCGCTTATTGGATAATAGGACAGTGGAGCCTGGTTCTGGGTGCAGAGCTTAGTTACTATGCTGGAAAAGTGAAGGCCCTCAGTCACAGAGTATGCCAAGATTTACAAGGGCATTAAGAAGTTACCCAACTGGTTGAGAAGTACAACACGGTGCCTACACTTAGAGAACCCATCCAATCATCCAATAAGATTCCTTCAGTGTCCAATATAGGCTCGCTTATTGGATAATAGGACAGTGGAGCCTGGTTCTGGACGCAGAGCTTAGTTACTATGCTGGAAAAGTGAAGGCCCTGAGTGAAAGAGTGCCAAGGTTTACGAGGGCATCCAGAAGGTACTTGACTGGTTGAGAAGCGTAATAAGGTGCTTTGAACTTTACGTTTTTTAAAGATTAGAATGACAGGCAGTCTTAATTTAAGCAAATGACGAATGACACATCCCAGCACATATCACACAGCTATTATTTTTAGTTATGTATAAGTGAACTTACCCATCTTGTACTTGAGTACCTCAAGAGTGCCATACAACTCTAGTGTTACCACAGTTCTTTACTATTATTAGTTATGCATTGGCAAACTTACCCTTCTTGTGCTAGAGACCCTCAGAAGTGCCAAACAGCTCTAGTATTACCACAGTACTTTACCGTTAAAGGGGTTGTAAAGGAAAACATTTTTTTTTCATAATAAGCATCCTTTACCTGCAGATATTCCTCTTTTCACTTCCTCATTGTTCATTTTTGCTCAGAAGTTGCTTTATTTCTTCTCTGTTCTGTTCACTTCCTGCTTGTCTGATTGTTACTGACCACTGTTAAGGGAGGCTTTACTGCGGTGGTCAGCGACGTGCTCACCCCCTCCTGGGAACTACATCTGTGCGGCAGGACGCTCTCTACGCGTTAGAGACTTCAAGGAGGTGTGAATTACTGGGCGTGCCGCAATGTATACTGGGAAATGTAGTTCTTACATGAACGAGCGCCGCAAACCAGGAAGTGAATGAGAGAACAGAAACTAGAACGCCGGAGGTGATATAGATGAAGGAATTTTATAGGTATTTACTCGTTTTTTAACAGAATCATTACACTATTCTGTCTGTCTACCTTGCAGACGTTAATTTTAGAAAACTCCTTTAATATTCAGCACAACAAATAGGGCCAACTTGCTTGACATCATTTAAAGGGAATGTGTGCTTTGTCCAGTTTCCCTTTTTGCACCCTCCCCTGCAGCACACACCATTCCTTTGCGTGAGCCCAACACTACCAGGTGTGAAGAAATACAGCATTGTGAAAAGCTTTAAGACCCCACATTTAGAGCTTACACACGGTTGAGGACTCTTCCCAAATATCAGTGCAGTCACATTAAAGTGGGGTTCCGGGCATAACAATTTTTTATTATTTTTTGCAATCTCAATTACAATTTTAATGAATATTAAAACATATTAATAAAGCACGATCGGTACATAAACAGTTGCAAAAACTTACCTGATATCATCTCAGGGATCTTGTGGCCGTTTCCATCATAGTTGTGGGCATTATGAAGCCCAGTTCATGTTTCTTCCTGGATTTTCCGAGAGAGGTGCATGCTGGGATTTTTAGGCACATTAATGCCCAGAGACTCCTGGGAAATGAGTGTCATCATTTCCCAGGAGGCAATGGGGTCTTAGGACAGGAAGTTCTACCACCTAGGACAAGGAACTAGGCAAATTACGAAATCTGCCTAGTAACAGCCATATAGAAGTATTTTTTTAAGATTTTTTTTTTTTACATTAAAGGCAAGCTGTTCATAAAAAGTTTATTTTTAGGGTGGAACTCTGCTTTAAGTGAATCACATGCTTCTGTGCGCCTGTGCCGTTGTCTACGGCGAATCGGTGCACGTCTCTATTGTAAATATCTCCTAATTTGTGGAGGTTTAAACCTTAATCTAGGCTTACCTGTAGGTGAAAGTGGTTGTACAGGGTTTACAACCACTTTAAAAGTTTCAATTTGTATGCAATTAGGCACGCCCTTGCACTACATGGTTTTGGTAAATCTGAAGACAAAAATCTGCAGAAAATCGAGTAGTGTGTATGGGGCTTTAGACACAATTCAACCTTCCAATGAGCATTTTTAACCAATTAGCACATGAATAATCACCCTCCTGTTTCCTGAGCAGATGGGCATATTGGGTGTGCGGACATTCCAAGCATCTGTCTTATGTAGCAGGAATAATCACCTGGAGAAATACAAGCTTATCCTTCTATATCACTGAGAATTCCTACCTGACAGCGTCTCTTGCTCACCGGCCATATCAGGTGATGATTATGTTATGGCTTTAGGTACTATGAGCTGCACAAGAGTTGACTTCTATGTTACAGTGAAACTTTATTAAAATTACCGTATTTATTGGGGTATTGCGCGCTCCGGCGTATAGCGCGCCCCACTAACGTGGACCCGCATTCCTGTAAAAAAAACATTTTAGTACTTACAGTTTTGGTGTCTTGCGCGGTGTCCATCGGCGGCCTTGTCGGGTCCGGCGTCCGTCTGCGGCTTCGGTGGTGTCCTCCTCATCGGGTCTGGCGTCTGTCTGCGGCTTTGGTGGTGTCCTCCTCGTCGGGTCTGGGGTCCGGCGTCCGTCTGCGGCTTCGGTGGTATCCTCCTCGTCGGGTCCAGTGTCCGTCTGCGGTGGTGTTCTCCCACGCTGTTACCCGTCGATTCGCCGCTTCCCGCGCTCAGTTTGAATGCCTACATTCGTCCAGGTTCGGCTTCGCTCGTGCTCACGCTCTGTGACGTTTATTCGTGAGCACGAGCGAAGCCGAGCCTGGCCGAATGTAGCCGAGTGTACTGCACTCAGTATATGTCGGCGCAGACATTCAAACTGAGCGCGGGAAGCGGGTATCGCCGTATATCGCGCACCCACGATTTTCCCCTTATTTTAAGGGGAAAAAAGTGCGCGGTATACGCCGATAAATACGGTAATTGTTAATGTGTTGTACTTTTTATTTTTATTTAGAGCTATTTTATACTGTACTGGTCACGATTATTTCCCCTGAAGAAGCTAACGTTTGGCGAAACATGTTGGGATTATTTGACCTGTAACCTCAGTAGGCCGTCAATACTCTGACCAATATTAAATACTGTATGCCCTTTTTTATTGCTTTTATGAATCTTTATTTGTACTGTATGTCTACAATATTTATGTAATAAAACTTTAAAAATAAATGTTTTAAGTATATTTGTTATCTATGTAAGGCATTAATTGTTAATATGTTGTACTTTTTATTTTTATTTAGAGCTATTTTATACTGTACTGGTCACGATTATTTCCCCTGAAGAAGCCAACGTTTTGGCGAAACATGTAGGGATTATTTCACCTGTAACCTCAGTAGGCCTGTCAATACTCTGGACAATATTAAATACTATATGCCCTTTACTATTGCTTTTATGAATCTTTATTTGTACTGTATGTCTACAATATTTATGTAATAAAACTTTAAAAATAAATGTTTTAAGTATATTTGTTATCTGTGTAAGGCACCGTCATAATCCCCGTCCCCCTTTCCCTTCTTCTATTATCTATTGGGATGAGGTGCCATATCTATTGAGGACACTCTTGCCACATCTTTTCAATATTACTATTCTCAAAAAAGAAAAAAAAAATCCAATAGGTTTGATTTACTAAAGGCAGATAGGCTGTTCCTTTGCAGGGTAATTTTTTCCCCAAAGCTTCAGGAATGTGGTGACCTTTCAAAAAGAATACCCAATCATGCGCAAGAAAAAAACATTTTTTTTTGCTTGCACATGATTGGATGATACCTGGTCTCAAGGCTCATGAGGCACGCATATATGTAGCATGGTTATGTATGTTTTTCAAGATCAGTATACTTTGGTTGATGTGATATATACATTATATTATCATGAATACTTATGTTTTTCTTTTTTGTATTATTTTAATTTTGTATTAGCACCTACCCAGTATGTCCTGAGGAAGCTATTACAAATGTGAAACGCGTTGACAAGAAGATGTCTATGGATTCTACTCTTTCTGCACACATTGTGGTTATATAAATTTGATATAATACAGAACTTATATCCATACTTTCATGTCCGTTCTATTGGGTACCTGTTGACCTTGTCAGTAGGGTGCTTATGTCTGTCCCATGTTTTTTAATCATGTTGTAATAAAGACTTTATAATTTTATAAACCACTGCCTCATATTATGCCCATAAAGTCTGCTTTCTTTTGATTGAGTTTTCAACTCATTCACATATAATTATTGGATGTTGGCATAGTGGGGGTCTTCCCTCTCTATGATTGGATGGTGGAAATTCAGCATTCACAAAGCTCGAGGTAAAATTTCCTTGCAAAGGTAACAGTCTATTTGCCTTTAGGAAATCAAACCAATCCACTACTAGTCATGTAAATTTTCTTTTTTTTTTTCATTTGTTTCTTACAATGTTTTTGTGCCTTCTTCCAATGTCCTCCATGTGCAGCCTAACCTCTCCTTTTCCCCCTTCCATCCGTTTGTTTGGAACGAGCAATGCATGTTAGTTGCGGTCATGTACAATGCTCTGTGCACTTTACAAACCCCATAGGGGCAGATCCACAAAGGTATTACGCCGGCGTATCTCTTGATACGCCGCGTAATTTCAAATTTTGCGTGTCATATATTTTTGTTTTGTATTCTCAAAACAAGATACGACGGCATCTCGGCTAGATCCGACAGGCGTACGTCTTAGTACGCCGTCGGATCTAAGCTGCAATTTTTTGGCGGCCGCTAGGTGGCGTTTCCGTCGAAAATGCGCATTGTTTTTACGTCGTTTGTCTTTTTCCGGTGTATAGTTAAAGCTACTGTTATGAGGCGTACTCAATGTTAAGTATGGCCGGCGTTCCCGCCTCGCATTTTGAAATTTTTACGTTGTTTGCGTAAGTCGTTTGCGAATAGGGATTTGCGTAGAATGACGTCACCGTCGTGAGCATTGGCTTGTTCCGGGTTCATTTCGAGCATGCGCACTGGGATACCTCCACGGACGGCGCATGCGCAGTTTAAAAAAAACGTTGTTTACGTCGGGTCACGACAGATTTACATAAAACACACCCCCATTACATCCATTTGAATCCCGCGCCCTTACGCCGCCAAAGATACACTATGCCGCCGTAACTTACGGCGCAAATTCTTTGAGGATTAGAAAAAAAAAATAAGTTACGGCGGCGTAGTGTATCTTAGATATGCTGCGCCCGGCGCAGAGGTACTTGGATCTGGCCCATAGTCTATAGTTCCTAGTCCATCTCAGGAGTGAGCAAGAGTAGGTGGCTCTGTTCTTACAGTGGGGCCATGGAGGACAAACATAGCCACTAGGGGTGCACCGAATGGAAATTTTGGTTACGAAACTGAAAAGGCGGAATGAGGTGTTCAAAATCTTGTTCGCTGCATTTTTGGTCAGCTTCAAAAAAAAAAAAAACGCACCTCCCCATTGAAATCGCAGCAAGAACGCATCAAAAACGCACCCGTGTTACATTACATGACCTATGAAAAACACACTATAAACATAGTAACATTGTGGTAAAATGGCTGCAACCCTCAAACAGGAAGTCAGATCACAGCAGCAAGAAGAACAAAACGGAATATGGAGACTTAAAGGCTGAGAGTAATAAACTTCTGTCTCCCAATCAACATCGATTATTTGTAATCCTCGTGCTGCTAGCGTTAGTAAATATATAGGAAAGCATATCATATTTACTTTTTTACATGTATTCAGTTACTTCCTGGTTTCTTGCCTAGGCAAATTATGTCATACGTCCCAGGAGTCTTCAGGAGGGGAGGATAGATTTTTTCAGCTAAGCACACCCTTCTGCATGCATGTTTGAGCTAAGGGCAGATAGATTCCAGGAAGTAAATGCTACATGAATTATTTGCCCTTAGTCAAGATGGCCACTGCCAGAAATGCTAGGGCAGTGATGGCGAATCATACTGTAGTGTCACATTCCGCTCCCTATGACAGAATGCTCCGAAAGTGAAGTTTTGTCGCCGCGATCTAGCTACACCCCACACTCCTGCACAGTAATGATAGAGTGAGAAATGGGCAAGCGGACATCTTGTTACACCCACCAGCGTTTTCGATTTCAGTTATTTTCAACCCAAAACGGAGCTTATATGCTTAAATACAGTATTTGGAAATCCGACGGACTGTTTACATGTTAAATTTTAAAAGCAGCAGCAAACCTGCTGACCTTTACATGGTTGCTAATGTGACAGAACACCTCAGATTTTCACATTTAAACAGTCCGTCGGATTTCAAAACACTGTATTTAAACAAAAAGGTTAGTTTTGTGTTGAAAATAACTGTGAAATCCAAAACTCCGGTGGGCGTAACAAGATGTCCGCTTGCCCCCTTCTCACTCAATCAATACTGTGCAATGGTGTGGGGTGTAGCAAGATGGCGGCGACGGAAAGTCACTTCCGGAGCAATCTGTGAAGGGGAGCGAAATGTGACAAGACAATGGCATCCTAGATGTTTTGGAACTACATTTCCCATGATGCTCCACTACAATGCAGAGTGCATGAGCATCATGGGAAATGTAGTTCCAAAACATCTGAGGTACCAAGGTTTGCCATCACTGTGCTAAGGTACATACCTTAGTTTTTTCAAAGTGATTTATCAAAAAAAATAAAGCATGGAGACATGGATGGATGGATGAGTTTGCTTTGAATATTAAATGTGAATTAAATAGCGTTTTTGGTTTGTGTTACTCAGATGAAGTGAAGATCCGCTTTAAACCTATACTTGAAAAGAACTTTTTTAGTGTCACTTTAACATTTCTGCTTCTAACTTTTATTTGCTAAAACAAACCATCGGTCCACAATCTCGTGTACATCTTACGTTAGCCATGCATGTATCAATTTGATTGTGTGATGAAATGATTACGTATTCTGGTTGAATCTAGTAATCATCTATTATTTAAAAAAAATATATATATTTTAGTCTCAAATTTTGTGGGATAAAGGGATATGTTCATAAAAAAAAAAAAAAAAAAAAGTCAAAAGTGTGGTGAATGGAGCAGTCAATCATTTCTAAACCAATCACTATTATTTTTTTATGTTATCGCTCCAACCTTTGACTTCAATCAATGCAGGTAACCGAGCTGCACAGGACAAACACTTCAGGTATCTGACTGATAAGGACTCTCTCATTAAGCAGTCGATTGCATGAAAAAACAATACGGTACGTGTATTTTTAGGGCTCATGCACACAGGACGTTTTTACAGCTGCTGTTAGGGGTGTCCGCCATTTTTTTTTTTTACTGCATCTAAACGCATCTTTTTTTTTTATTGCATCTAAACGCCCCCTCCATGTTAGTCTACGTGTCCATGCACACTTAGGGGTAGATTCACGTAGAATGGCATTTCTTTATGCGGGCGTAACGTATCCTATTTACGTTACGCCTCCGCAACTTTTACAGGCAAGTGGCGTATTCTTAAAAGAAAGTTGCGGCGGCGTAGCGTAAATAGGCCGGCGTAAGCCCACCTAATTCAAATTGTGAAGAGGTGGGCGTGTGTTATGTAAATTAACCCTGACCCGACGTGATTGACGTTTTACACGAACGGCGCATGCGCCGTCCGTGGAATTTCCCAGTGTGCATTGCTCCAAAGTACGCCGCAAGGACGTCATTGGTTTCGACGTGAACGTAAATGACGTCCAGCCCCATTCACGGACGACTTACGCAAACGACGAATTTCGTCGCTAGAACGACGGCCATACTTAACATTGGTGCACGGCATATACGCCACGTATAGCAGGGGTAACTTTACGTCGGGAAAAGCCTAACGTAAACAGCGTAAATGTACAGCGTCGGCCGGGCGTACGTTTGTGAATTCGCGTATCTAGCTGATTTACATATTCTAGGCGTAAATCAGCGTACACGCCCCTAGCGGCCAGCATAAATATGCAGTTAAGATCCGACGGCGTAAGAGACTTACGCCGGTCGGATCTAATAGAAATCTATGCGTAACTGATTCTATGAATCAGGCACATAGATACGACCGGCCGGACTCAGAGATACGACGGCGTATCTGGAGATACGCCGTCGTATCTCCTCTGTGAATCTACCCCATAAAATTTCAGAGGCGTTTGGAGGCATAAGCGTTTAGGGACAGTAGAAAAAAAATGTCGGCCTGTAAAAAAAACTGCTAAAGGCTATAACAAGCTTTTAGCCACTTTTGGCGTTTTTACATTATAGGGAGCGTTTTTACTGTAAAAAAATGCCCAAAAACGTTAACGCCAAAAACGTGCATAAACAGTAGTAAAAAATGTGGCTAAAAGTGCGTTTTTACAGCTGCCATTTCATGGCATTTTTACACGTCCTGTGTGCATGAGCTCTTAGGTGAATATATTAAAAAAAAATTGAGTTGATTTACAAAAAAAAAAAGAAAGACTGTTCCCTTAGAGATGTAAATATTCGCTTAGCTTAGAGAATAAGGTGAAGCTGTGTTTACTTCAATCATCCAATCATGTGCAAGCAAAAACCAGATTTTTTTTTCTCTTGCACGTGATTAGGTATTCAAAGGGAACGCTTCTTCACCTTAAAGGGTTTGTAAACCCTCGTGTTTTTTCACCTTAATGCATCCTATATAAAAAAACTTCTGGCAGTCACCGGCCCCCCAGTTTTACTTACCTGAGTCCCGAATTTGCCTCGGCGGGAACGCGCTGTCCCTCTCTCCACAGGGTCCCGGCTCTTGATTGGATAGATTGATAGCAGCGCAGCCATTGGCTCCTGCTGCTGTCAATCAAATCCAATGATGCGGACGCCGGGGGGCGGGGCAGAGTCATACATTTGGAGGCTATGGACGTCGAATGAATGACTCGGGAGCGCGCCCGCAAGGTAACCCCCCCCCGGGTGAGCGATTCTCCTAGGGGGTTATCTGATGTGGGGAGGAGCCGCGAGAGCCGCCGAGTGACCCCAGAATACGGTCTCTGTGGAGGTAATTATGATTATGTTTTTTTTTTTGTGTTTGTTTTAAATCAAAACCTTACACCCTCTTTAAATATTTAATATCGTGGCGTCACTAAGTGGAGATTTACTAAAACTGGAGAGTGCAAAATCTGGTGCAGTTCTGCATGGTAGCCAATCAGCTTCTAACGTCGGCTTGTTCAATTAAACTTTAGCAATAAAACTTGGAAGCTCATTGGTTTCTATGCAGAGCTGCACCGGATTTTGAACTCTCCAGCTTTAGTAAATAGCCCCCTAAGTGAACAGTCTCTATTACTTTGAGTAAAGTAACCCAATAAACAAAAAATAAATAAAACATTTCAATATAATGCAATAAACTGCACCAGATGGATTTCATTGGCTGTTAAGCGATTCAGTTTTGTAAACCGTTGATACTACAGTATATTTGTGTGTGTGTGTGTTTTTATTATATATATATATATATATATATTGAAAAAGAAAGAAAGAAAGAAAGAAAGAAAGAAAGAAAGAAAGAAAGAAAGAAAGAAAGAAAGAAAGAAAGAAAGAAAGAAAGAAAGAAAATAAAAATATATATGTGTGTGTGTGTATATATATATATATTTTTTATTATTCAATATATATATATATATGAATATTGAATAATAAAGAAAAGAAAAAAATATATATATATATATACACACACACATATATTTTTATGAATATGAACACACACATATATATATATGTATATGAATATTGAATAATAAAGAAAAAAACTAAGTACCGGTATATATATATATAAACACACATTTTCTTCTTTATTATTCAATATTTATATATATATATATATATATATATATATATATATATATATAATATTGAATAATAAAGAAATGAACAAAGTATATATATATATATATATATACATATGTATATATAAACACATATTTTTCTTCTTTATTATATATATATATGTATATATATATGTATATATATATATATATATATATATATATATATATATATATGTATATGAATAAATATTGAATAATAAAGAAAAAAACAAAGTTTATATATATATATATATATAAAATAAACACACATTTTCTTCCTTATTATTCAATATTCATATATATATATATATATATATATATATATATAAAGAAATGAACAAAGTATATATATATATATGTATATATAAACACATATTTTTCTTCTTTATTATTCAATATTCATATATATATATATATATATATATATATATATATATATATATATATATATATATATATATATGAATATTGAATAATAAACAAAAAAACAAAGTTTATATATATATATATATAAACACACATTTTCTTTTTTATTATTCATATATATATATATATATATATATATGAATATTGAATAATAAAGAAAAGAATAAAGTGGGTTGCACATCACTGAAGTTTTAATTAATTTAGTAGAGCAATGTGCAATATCCCAGGTTATTCTATTGGAATAAAGTGTCTTTGACATATATATATATATATATATATATATATATATATATATATATATATATATGAATATTGAATAATAAAGAAAAGAACAAAGTATATATATATATATATATATATATATATGTCAAAGACACTTTATTCCAATAGAATAACCAGGGATATTGCACATTGCTCTACTAAATTAATTAAAACTTCAGTGACGTGCAACCCAACCGGACCAATCAGAAATCAGCTTTCAATGGCTACAATAACTGTCTGGATTGGTTAGAACTAGGTAGGGCATATGTAAAATATCGGGTGGCTACCTAGAGATTTGTATATCAAAACCAAGAGAGAGGCATAACATGAATAAGTGTTACTGATGCAACGGATATTTGAGCAGAGGTGGAAAATAGCGGCATCGCGAGTCATGTGACTTATTTGGAAGGCGATCCCTGATGGTATTTATAACGGTCAAGGAGAAAATATCTGGATATTAGGATCACAAAGCTTCCTATGGGATTAATTTATCAATTAAAAAAATAAAAGATCCTCTCTATTACATGTTTGACCTGTGCTAGATACGTGGGAGCTGAGATATTTAATTTTTTTTTTTTTTTTTAGTACTTTTCATGCCAGCTCTCACATAATATGCTGACTACCATACAGCTATCAAATCATGTTAGCAGTCACCTCGATATCTCATTGCATTCATAATATGATGAACAATCAAAATAAACTTTATATATAACCTCATCCCCCCAAGAATCTCCAGTGGAACAAAGAAGAAAGCGCAAAAGACTTTCTTGGTTGTTCATAACAAAAATATTTTTTTTAATTTTTTAATTTGAAAATTAAGAAAAAAAAAATCAACATATATTTAAAAACAGATCAATACATATTCCGATCAGGGGCTAGACAGTGTAATGAAGGCCCCTGATGGTTTGCAACGTCTTTTAGGTTATCTTCAGCACATAAGGGGTTACACGTCCCTTTCCTTTGCTCGTCCCACACATGAAAAGTTTTTTTTGTTTTTTTTTGACAAGTGTCAAATCTGTACCATGTTCCCTTTGTACAAAGAATGTCATTTCTGGTGTCCAGCCAACTCCTGTCATCTAGAAATGATTATATGCATCTGTCCTTTTTAAATCATGCATTACAAATGAATAAAAAAAAAAGAAAAAAAAAAAGGGAATTTATAATTCAAACTCAAAATAAACCCCCCCGCCCCGCCCATAAAAAAAGTTCCAATTGTACCATTCTGACAGACACCATAGCAGCAGCGGTACCACTTGTCATAGGATGCCAAGATTCCGGATCACCCTCAGATTCTGCACAGTTCATGTTGGCTAATATTATAAAGGACACTTGTACAAATTCCACTGTTCATTGAGGAGGAAACATAAAAATTAGGAATAAAAAAAAAAAAAAAAAAAATACTGTAAATAGGGTTTCCAGAAAGAGCCAAAATAGACTGGATTCTAAACAACTCCAATTATCCATGAGATATAGTCGGCAAACAACTGGAGTAGATAGATAGGGGTCTCTTTTCCAACGTACGTTTCCCATTCCTCCAGTTCCTTAACCCTCATATTTTAAATAGAAATATATAATTTACAACAAAAAAATCCTATGTACAGTCTTAATTACAACTCCAGAGAGATGTGCCTGAAGGTATCGTACGTCGATATACACAGATAGCAACAAGTGACAGGAAACTGGAAAAGTCTTGAAGGTACAGTCTTCTAACATGGGTGCTCAACCTGTGGGCCTCCAGCTCTTGTGGAACTACATTTCCCATGAGGCATTGCAAGGTTGGCAGTTACAATTACTCCCAGAGGCATGGTGGGGTTGGCAGTTACAATTATAGTTCTGCAACAGCTGGAGTGCCACAGGTTGCCTACCCCTAGTCTAGGTCATGGGTGCTCAACCTGTGGCAGAACTACAAGTCCCATGATGCATTGCATTGGAGGGCCACAGCTTGAACACCTATGGTCTAGAATCAAGGGTAGGCAACCTGTGGCACTCCAGCTTTTGCAGAACTACAATTGTAACTGCCAACCCCATCATGCCTCATGGGAAATTTAGTTCCGCAATAGCTGGAGTGCCACAGGTTGCCTACCCCTCTAGGTGGTTAGGGTGCCAGTGTGCCACCATGATGCATTGCAAGGCTGACTGTTTCAAACATGACTTCCAAATGCTGAGGCATGATGGGATTTGTAGTTCTGCAACAGCTGGAGTGCCACAGGTTGCCTACCCTTGATTCTAGAGTAGGCCAGGGGTAGGCAACCTGTGGCACTCCAGCTGTTGCAGAACTACAATTGTAACTGCCAACCCCATCCTGCCTCTGGGAGTAATTGTAACTGACAACCTTGCAATGCCTCATGGGAAATTTAGTTCCACAACAACTGGAGTGCCACAGGTTGCCTACCCTTGATTCTAGAGTAGGCCAGGGGTAGGCAACCTGTGGCACTCCAGCTGTTGCAGAACTACAATTGTAACTGCCAATCCCATCATGCCTCTGGGAGTAATTGTAACTGACAACCTTGCAATGCCTCATGGGAAATTTAGTTCCACAATAGCTGGAGTGCTACAGGTTGCCTACCCCTCTAGGTGGTTATGGGTGCCACCATGATGCATTGCAAGGCTGACTGTTACAAGCATGACTTCCAAATGCTGAGGCATGATGGGATTTGTAGTTCTGCAGCAGCTGGAGGGCCACAGGTTAAACACCCATGGTCTAGAATCAAGGGTAGGCAACCTGTGGCACTCCAGCTGTTGCAGAACTACAATTGCAACTGCCAACCCCAACATGCCTCTGGGAGTAATTGTAACTGCCAACCCCATGATGCCTCTGGGAGTAATTGTAACTGACAACTTTGAAATGCCTCATGGGAAATGTAGTTCCACAATAGCTGGAGTGCCACAGGTTGCCTACCCCTCTAGGTGGTTATGGGTGACACCATGATGCATTGCAAGGCTGACTGTTACAAGCATGACTTCCAAATGCTGAGGCATGATGGGATTTGTAGTTCTGCAGCAGCTGAAGGGCCACAGGTTGAACACCCATGGTCTAGGATTAGGGGTAGGCAACCTGTGGCACTCCAGCTGTTGCAGAAATACAAGTTCCATCATGCCTCTGGGAGTAATTGTAACTGCCAACCCCATCATACCTCTGGGAGTATTTGTAACTGCCAACCTTGCAATGCCTCATGGGAAATGTAGTTCCACAACAGCTGGAGTGGCAGAGGTTGCCTACCCCTCTAGGTGGTTATGGGTGCCACCATGAGTTCTCACACGGTTGTCTCTCCATGTTTGCTGTTGGTAAGCCTGGTGTAAAATTTCCTCCAAGAATGAAGAGTTTTTCCTGACCAGATCCAGAATCCAGAAGTGATGCCGACGATGAGGGTCATGAGATACTTGATCATGTAGACGGTAAAGTCCGGGGTCATGCGTGGGGTGTACTGTAGAGGGCAAGGAATAGCCAGGCTTTTGCAGTTTTGACTCACCCAGCTACGTTCCCAATGTTCTCTGAAGGCCTGCTCATAGAAGAAACAGGCAATGACGATCGTGGCGGGCACCGTGTAGAGGACGCTGAAGACTCCAATCCGTACCATCAGCCGCTCCAACTTCTCGGTTTTTGTGCCATCGTGTTTCATGATGGTCCTGATGCGGAAGAGGGACACAAACCCAGCAAGAAGAAATGAAGTTCCGATGAAGAGGTAGACAAAGAGAGGCGCCAACACAAAGCCCCTCAATGGATCGATGCTATTAAGTCCTACAAAGCAGACTCCGCTTAGTAGGTCTCCGTCGATCTGCCCCATGGCCAGAATGGTAATGGTCTTCACAGCAGGCACTGCCCAGGCTGCCAGGTGGAAATATTGAGAATTGGCTTCGATCGCTTCATGCCCCCACTTCATACCAGCTGCCAGGAACCAGGTTAAAGACAAGATGACCCACCAGATGGAGCTAGCCATGCTGAAGAAGTAAAGCATCATGAAGAGTATGGTGCACCCTTCTTTTTTGGTGCCCTGTACCACAGTTTTATAGCCATCCTCCGAAAAGCCTTCGTTGCAAACCACTTTATCGCCCAGAACAAATCCGGCAATGTAGGCCACCGACACCATTGTGTAGCATCCAGACAGGAATATGATTGGCCTTTCGGGATAGCGGAACCTTTGCATGTCTACTAAGTAGGTGGTTACCGTAAAGAAAGTTGAAGCGCAACACAGTACGGACCAGATAAGGATCCATACTCGGGCGAAACGGATCTCCTCTTGACTAAAGAACATAAACCCGTCGCTCTTGGTCGGTTCACACGGCGCGGCGCAGTCCTTTTCTCCTAAGAACCTGTAGTTCAGGTAGGTTGGTACCTTGAGCGCCCGCGGGCAGTGGAAAGGATGATCCGGCGTGGCGTAGATGGCTGGCCCTATGGTGCCGTGCAAAGGCGGGCTAGTCGTCAGCAAGGTCGGCCCGCCGTCTTCGGAATGGTTCTGCCCAACGCAGATCTGCTCAGCGCCGTGGCGCGGAAAGTTCTCGCACCGAAGCCTCTCCGGCCACTGGAAGCCAAACTTGTTCATGAGGGCTTCGCAGCCGTGCCTTGCCCGTTCGCAGATCGATCGGCACGGCGGGATGGCCTGCTCCAGAACCGTGCAGACCGGGGCGTACATCGAGCACAGGAAGAAGCGCAGCTCCGAGGAACACTGGACCTTCACCAACGGGTAGAACTGGTGGACCTCCAGGCCGGCGTCCTCCTGGTTGGTGTGCCCTAGGAGATTGGGCATGATGGTCTGGTTGTAGGCGATGTCCGTACACAGCGGGATGGAGATGGGTTGGCAGAAGCCGTGCTCGGGCACCGAAATCCCCTTTTCTCCATGGAGCTGGGCAGCGGCGAGTAGGCACAGGGCTGGCAGGAGGAAAAGGGTGGCTACTGGGACACCCTGCATGGCTGAAGCTGAGAAAATGGGCACCAAGCAATGGAATCAGCTATGAAAAGTCACATGGGGGGGGGGTCCCAACTTTTTTTGGGGGATGCCAGAATAAAGTTCTGCAAAAGTTGTGTGACTTGTGTCCCCGAGTCACCTCCCACTTTTCCTGGATCGGCTCTTCCAGGACCCGATCTTCCCAGCACTGCACAGATCTCCCTCCTCGGTCTCAGATCGCTGCCGATCCGGTGTCTCCGGCACTTCTGCTCCCTCCGGTTCTGATTCGGATCACTTTCTCTTTGTGCTCCGCTTCTCTACTCACTTCTCCCCCGTCCGTTTCAAGGCGCCCTCTGTCCCAGGATCGGATCCTTCCCCCTCCAGCCAGCGCTCAGGGGCCGCCTTGAAACCGCCCAGTCTCTCTCTCTCTCTCCCCCTCCTGCCAGGTCCCAAAACCCTTCCCCAAAAAAAATCCCTCTTAGCCAATCAGGGGGCAGCCCTGAGTCTGGAGAGGGAGGAGGGGGGGGGGGGCACACTCACCCCTCTGCTGGATAATCAGCAGCATGTCTATAGGATCAGGGTCTAGGACCCTACCCCCATCCCATAAAGGAGGAACAACTCAGGATCCTAAAAGTCTCCAACCTACAGGGCAGTCTGTCCTATCAGATCTCAGTGCCACCCAATCACAAGCATGCCCTTTAATTCCCCTAATACCCCCAATAATACCCAGATCCTAATGTCATCCTATTTCACACTCCTTGCACCCCTGCTAGGAAGGACTTCACACACATCAGACAGGCCCTCTTTACACAATCATCCCCCTCTTTGTATTGTGCTTGTCCCATTTCAAAGGCAAATTCCACCAAAAAAAATAAATGTATGCATTGACTTCACAACCAGGCTTTTTCTGGCACTTTTTGTTACAAGTTTAAATCAGTATTTTTTGCTATAAACTTACCTAGAAACCCCCAAACATTTTATAATATATATATATATATATATATATATATATATATATATATATATATATATATATATATATATAGATTATATATATATATATATATATATATATATATATATATATATATATATATTATAAATATAGATATATCTATATACAGTATATAGATATATATCTATATCTATCTATCTATATATATATATATATATATATATATATATATATATATATATATCTATATAGATATAGATATATATATAGGGCTAGATTAAGCAACGTTCTACGCCGGCGTATCCATAGATACGCCGCGTAAATTCAAAGCTGCGCCGGCGTATCTTCTTTCTGTATTCAGAAAGCAAGATACGCCGACATTAGCCTAAGATACGACTGGCATACGTCTCTTACGCCGTCGTATCTTAGGCATTCTCACGCTGGCTGCTAGGTGGCGCTTCCGTCGTTTTCGGCGTAGAGTATGCAAATTACCTAGTTACGCTGATTCACCAACGTACGTGCGCCCGGCGGTAGTTTTTTTACGTCGTTTGCGTAAGGCTTTTTCCGCGTAACGTTGCTCCTGCTATTAGGTGGCGCAGCCAATGTTAAGTATGGACGTCGTTCCCGCTTCGAAATTTGAATTTTTTGCGTCGTTTGCGTAAGTCGTTCGCGAATAGGGCTGGACGTAATTTACGTTCACGTCGAAACCAATACGTCGTTGCAACGTCATTTGGAGCAATGCACACTGGGATATGTACACAGACGGCGCATGCTGATTGAATTTTTTTTATATATATATATATATATATATATATCTATATATAGATATATATATTTTTAGCAGAGACACTAGAGAATAAAATGGCGAATGTTTCGATGTCACACTGTATTTACACAGCGGTTTTGAAAATTAATTATAAAAAAAAAACCTTTAACCACTTAAAGCGGAGCTCCACCCTAAAGTGGAACTCCCGCTGATCGGAACCCTCCCCCCCTCTGGTGTCACATTTGACACCTTTCAGGGGGAGGGGGGTGCAGATACCTGTCTAAAGACAGGTATTTGCACCCACTTCCGGCCACAGTCTCGGGCAGACTGCGGGCATGACGTGACCTCCCGTCCTCCCCCTGTTGTGCTCTGGGAACACTCGGCTCCCAGAGCACAGCGGGAGCCAATCAGCAGGCACAGCGCAACTCGCGCATGCGCCGAAGGGGACCGGGCAGTGAAGCCGGAGCGCTTCACTTCCTGGTTCCCTCACCGAGGATGGCAGGGGGGGGCAGCTGACGGCGCTGGACTCCAGGACTGGTAAGTGTGCCGATATTAAAAGTCAGCAGATGCAGTATTTTTAGCTGCTGACTTTTAATATATTTTTTTTCAGTGGACATCCTCTTTAACCACTTCAATACCGGGCATTTTCACCCCCTTCCTGCTCAGGCCAATTTTCAGCTTTCATCGCTGTCACGATTTGAATGTCAATTGCACGGTCGTGCGACGTGGCTCCCAAACAAAATTGACGTCCTTATATTTTTCCTACACATGTATGGTTTGAACACCATTTTCATATGCGGCCGCTGCTCACGTATGCGTTCACTTCTGCGAGCGAGCTCGTCGGGACGGAGCGCTTTAAAAAAAATTATATATATATTTTTTCTTATTTATTTGACTTTCAATTTTTAATTTTGACACTGTTTTAAAAAAAAAAATTGGAGTCACTTTTATTCCTATTACAAGGAATTGAAACATCCCTTTTTACAGGTTACATGTTTAGAGTTACAGAGGAGTGCTAGAATTATTGCTCTCACTCGAACGATTGCGGCAATACCTTACATGTGGGCGGTTGATGCCTCTTTTACAATTTTTTTTTTTTGGGCATTTTTAGGAAAGCGTTGGTGTTGCTAGGAGGAGGTGTTGGTTTTCATGCAGGAAAATGCACTGAAAATGCATATACATGCGCTTTTCGTGCGTTTTTTATGCAATTCCATCATAGTCTATGGAGCCAAAAAAAAACGCACCGTGCTGCATGTAAAATTAAGTCTCTGCACCTTTCCAAAAAGTGCATTGCAGGAAAATGCATAGATGAGAACAGGAGCCATAGGAAATAAGGTTAAAGCGGATGTGCCACTAAAAAAAAATATTAAAAGCCAGCAGCTACAAATACTGCAGCTGCTGACTTTTAATATTAGGACACTTACCTGTCCTGGAGTTCAGCGCTGTCCGCAGCAGAGGACGAGCGATCGCTCGTCACTCTGCTGCTCCCCCCGCCATTCTCAGTGAGGGAACCAGGAAGTGAAGCGCTCCGGCTTCACTACCCGGTTCCCTACGGCGCATGCGCGAGTTGCGCTGCGCCGCTGATTGGCTCGCGCTGTGTACTGGGAGCCGAGTGTTCCCAGAGCACAACGGGAGGTGAAGTTCTGCCCGCAGAAAACCCGAAACTGTGTGGCCGGAAGTGGGTGCAAATACCTGTCTTTAGACAGGTATCTGCACCCCCCTCCCCCCTGAAAGGTGTCAAATGTGACACCGGAGGGGGGGGATGGTTCCGATCAGCGTGAGTTCCACTTTAGGGTGGAGCTCCGCTTTAAAGGGATTGTGGTGTGCGGGTCTGCAAAGGCACTAAAAAACGCATTGATGTGAACCTAGCCCTGGGAATGGGAACCAAGGGCCAAATCCACAAATATCGGGCGCAACTTAAATCTTTCGATTTAAGTTACACCGCCGCAAAATTTCTCCCTAAGTGCCCGATCCACAAAGCACTTACCTTGAAATTTGCGGCGGTGTAACTTAAATGTGTCCGGCGCAAGGCGTGCCGAATCTAATGGGGCGAGTCCCATTTAAATTAGGCGCGCTCCCGCGCCGGACGTACTGCGCATGCTCCATCGGGTAACTTACCCGACGTGCATTGCGCTAACTGACGTTGCTTTGCAGGGATGAGAAACAAAGAGATCATTCTCTCTGTACAGAGCTCTGTGTTGATTGTCAACACAGGGCTCTGGGCTGTGATTGCACACAGCCAATCAGCAGGTCCCAGCCATGAATCATTGGCTGGGACTTGCTGAGAGGCAGCCGCTGTGTAAAATTACAGCGGATGTCGGCAGGGGGGTGCACGCCTAAAAGCCAAAAGTAGGCAGTGACATACGGGTACGCCGCTTTGTCTTTGCGGGCCGCTCGTCTGGAGTAAACTGCGGGTGGGCGTTTCGCAAGTGGTTAAGCCAGACATTTTCAACCAGAGTTCCTCAAAAGATTTTTAGTGGTTCCTTGAGCTGTGGCTGATTGACCTTCCACCCTCATAGTTCCCGGGTCCAACGCCATTTAGCAGAGCCAGGGCATGACAACAATGGTCTTTTTAGCTGTTTGTAAGTGTGGCATTCTGGTCAACACTGTAAGGAGGGAATTGTTCCCACTGACCACCAACTTAAGGGGTACATGCTTTCCTGACCACCACTGTAAGGAGGGCGTTCTTCGCACTGACCACCAATCTAAGGGGGACGTGCTTTCCTGACCACCACTGTAAGGAGGGCATTCTTCCCACTGACCACCAATTCAAGGGGGACGTGCTTTCTTGACCGCCACTGTAAGGAGGGCATTCTTCCCACTGACCACCAATTCAAGGGGGACGTGCTTTCTTGACTGCCACTGTAAGGAGGGCGTTCTTCCCACTGACCACCAATTCAAGGGGGACGTGCTTTCTTGACTGCCACTGTAAGGAGGGCATTCTTCCCACTGATCACTGATGTAAGTGGTGGGTGTTGGGGGTTCATGAAATGGGCATTGCAGAATATCTGATTGACTTATTTTATGATCTATCCCTTTCCTAACCTGAGCTCTGCTGTACAGTTACTGCAAGAGGCTGATATCCAATCAAATGCAGGTACTAATACAGCTTGCATTCTAAAATACGTTTAATAATGTATTAATAAATATAGAGCTTTGTTCATTTGTTTCTTTTATACAGTGGGGAAAATAATTATTTGATCCTCCGCAGATTTTGTAAGTTTGCCCACTTACAAAGAAATGAAGGGTCTATAATTTTTATCATAGGTGTATTTTTAATACCAAAAATGCAGAAAAATATGAAACAAATGATATACATTGAGTTGCAGTTTGATCTCCAAGCAAAACACGACTTAGTACTTGGTGGAGAAACCTTGTTGGCAAACACAGAGGTAAGATGATTCTAGTAGTTGGTTACCAGGTTTGTACACATCTCAAGAGGGATTTTGGTCCACTCTTCTTTATATCTTCTCTAAATCCTTAAGATTTCTTGGCTGTCTCTTGGCAACTCAAAGTTTCAGCTCCCTCCATACATTTTCTATAGGATTAAGGTCTGGAGACTGGCTAGGCCACTCCATGGCCTTAATGTGCTTCTTATTGAGCCACTCCTTTGTTGCCTTGGCAGTATGTTTTGGGTCATTGTCATGTTGGAAGACTCATCCATGACCCATCTTCAGTGTTCTGGCTGAGAGAAGAAGGTTCTCATCCAAGATTTTACAATACATGACTCCATCCATTGGCCCCTCAATGCGGCAAAGTCACCCTGTACCTTTAGCAGAGAAAGAGCCCCTAAACATAGTGGGCCAGATTCACGTAGCCCGGGCACAACTTAACTTTTCCGATTTAAGTTACACCGCCGCAAATTTTCTGCCTAAGTGCCCGATCCACAAAGCACTTACCTGGAAATTTGCAGCGGTGTAACTTAAATCCGTCCGGCGCAAGGCGGGCCCAATCGAATGGGGCGAGTCCCATTTAAATTAGGCGCGCTCCCGCGCCGGACGTACTGCGCATGCTCCATTGGGTAAATTACCCGACGTGCATTGCGCTAACTGACGTTGCACCGACGTCATTTGCTTAGACGTTAACGTAAATGGCGTCCAGCGCCATTCACAGACGTCTTACGCAAACGACGTTGATTTTTAAATTTTGATGCGGGAACGACGGCCATACTTACCATGGCTTAAGACAACTAGGGCTCAGCCCTAGTTTTACACGGCGTAACTTGACGGAAACAACGTAGATTTAGATCGACGGGCCGTTCGGGACGTTCGGGGATCGCCGTAAGTCTTCATTTGCATATTCTACGCCGGCCGCAATGGCCTCGCCACCTAGCGGCCGGCCTAGAATTGCATCCTTAAGATCCGACAGTGTAATTCAATTACACCTGTCGGATCTTAGGGCTAGCTATGCGTAACTGATTCTATGAATCAGTCGCATAGTTAGAAACGGAGATACGACGGCGTATCAGTAGATACGCCGTTGTATCTCGTTTGTGAATCTGGCCCAATGTTTCCACCTCTGTGCTTTACTGTAGGGATGGTGTTATTAGAGTCATAGTCAGCATTCTTCTTTCTTCAAACAGTTAATGCGAGTTAATGCCAAAGAGCTCAATTTTGGTCTCATCTGACCACAGCACTTTATCCCAATCCATCTCTGAATCATTTAGGCCACGTACACACGACCGAGGAAAAACATAGTTTTCCTCGACGAGTTCCTTGTTAGGCTTGTCGAGTTCGATTCCACTGGCACAACCCTTGGGGCTGCTTATGCTAATCTCATGTTACTGCGTGTTAAAGCGGTAGTTCCCCCTCAAAAAAAAATTTAAGATTAGATTCCTGCTCATTTTGTCTAGGGGAATCGGCTAGTTTTTTTTAAAAACGAAGCAGTACTTACCGTTTTAGAGATGCATCTTCTCCGCCGCTTCCGGGTATGATGGTCGGCACTGGGCGTTCCTATTTGATTGACAGGCATCCGACCGACGCATACAACGCGTCACGTAATGCCGAAAGAAGCCGAACGTCAGCGCGGCTCTATACGGCGCCTGCGCACCGACGTTCGGCTACTTTCGGAAAATCGTGACGCGATCCGCCGTCGTATCTCTGAGATCCGACAGTCGAATCTATGCGACTGATTCATAAGAATCAGTTCCGCATAGATCTCCCTTAGATCCGACTGGTGTAAGTGACTTACACCAGTCGGATCTTAGGCTGCAATCTACCGCCGGCCGCTAGGTGTCGCCTCGGTCTTTTACGCGTCGGATATGCAAATGAGGAGAACCGCCGATTCAGAAACGAACGCCCGCCCGTCGCTTTTTTTTTACGTCGTTTGCGTTCGGCTTTTTTCCGGCGGATAGTTACCCCTGCTATATGAGGGGTAGCTAATGTTAAGTATGGCCGTCGTTCCCGCGCCGAGTTTCAAATTTTTACGTCGTTTGCGTAAGTCTGTCTGGAATACGGATGGCCGCAATTGACGTTGACGCCGAAAAACATCCTAGCGACGTCATTTGGAGCATGCGCACTGGGAAATTTCGTCGGCGGCGCATGCGCAGTTAAATCGGCGCGGGAACGTGCCTGATTTAAATTGTACACTCCCCCTAGCCGCGGAATTTGAATTCCGCCCGGGGAGTTACGATCCGACGGTGCAATTTTCGAGGTAAGTGCTTTGTGAATACTGCACTAGCCTCGCTAAATTGCACCGGCGGATCGTAAATCACATAGATTACGCGGATCTAAAGATCCGCTAATCTATGTGAATCTAGCCCACTGTATTTGTAGATACGTCGGCGTAAGTGCTTTGTGAATCCGGGCCTATATTTGTAAGGTTTACTGAAAAACTTTAATAAAAATGATTGAAACATAAAATACACCTAGGCTTAAAATGATAGGCCCTAGATTTCTTTGTAAGTGGGAAAACTTACAAAATCTGCAGGGGATCAAATAATTATTGTCCCCAACTGTATAGCTGGAGTTTAACCTTAGTTTTAAAGGACAATTATAAAAGTATAGTTATTTTTTAATGTATTTTTTCTGTTTTTTGTTTTTTTTTTACAATATTTTCTTGTTTCACATGAAAGGTACAAAACCGTTCACCGATCTACTAAATGACCAACTTATTGTGAGCGGTAAACTTTGTAAACAGAAAGCTGATTGAAAGTACGGCGCATTTGTCTGGAATTCTGTAAGTAGTCTGTCACCTCTATGTATCCCGAGGCTGCTCGGGGTGATGTATGGGGTGAGACGTGGCTGATGTTTATATATAGGCTGTTAGAGTCCTGTTTCTGATTTGCAGGCCCCCGGGCAGTGCATATAGATTTCCTCATATCCTCCTCCTCCTCTTTAGGATGTAGCAGAAAGAGAGCCTGGGGGGCTAATAGGGAGAAAGGAGATCAGTCATCAGATAAACCTCCGTCTCTCATTTCTCCTTATAGATATCTGGACCTTGTTGCATCTGCCTGTTGTAAAGGGCACTCTGTAATTACTAGTAAATGTACGTGATTGAGATTGCTCAATTAAAGAGTGAGCAAAAAAGTGCAAGACCAGTACCCGTGGCAGCCAATCCAATTCCATCTTGTAGTGGTCTGGTTTTAGTAAAATGTGTTCTGATTGGTTGCTCTTTGATCCCGCACTTAGCTCCTTGCACAGTTTTACTAGATAAGTCTGTGGCTGTTTCTTTTCTGGCTGTGAGTAAGGACTCCTTTACAGATGTGGTAGCTCCCTGAAGAGTGATCCACAGTGGACTGTTTTCCAGAGGCAGTGAGGAGGCATTAGTAGGGTGACCACATTTTCAAACTGCCATTCAGGGACACCGCCCTCCTTCACAACAATTTGCCAATTTTAAAGGCTTATATGCAAGTAATTGGCCATAATAGGGGTATGGGGGGTCCGGGTACTGCCTTGGGGGGCATGAAACAATGCAACAAAAAGGTTTTAAAAATTATCAGGAGCAGCGATTCTAATTATGCTTAAAGTGCAACAACAAAAATGAACAATTCCTCTAAATATAGTCCCCTTAGTCTGCCTGTAAAGTGGCGCATGTGTACCATGTATGGAACATGCTGCAGCAAAAATGAAATTTCTAAAACCACAAGTCAAATCACATTTAAATTCACTCACGGTTGCAATTGCATGCATCTGGCTATTGAACAAGAAAAAAAAAGCACAAAAAACATAGTGCCCCCTCCCCCTAGTCCATACCAAACCCCTCGGACTCTGCCCCCCCACCCCAAAGCACCTTGTCCCCATCTTACCCTGGCTGGTGGTTGTGATGGCATGCAGGCAGGGGGATTATCAGAATCTGGAAGCCCCCAAAGGGTCTGGAATGGACTAGGGGAGGGGGGGGGGGCAGCTTTTACTGCGCTCTGGTTAGGCGCAGTGCATTGCAGGGCATTTAGCGGGGCGAACACCCTGGTCTGGGAAACAGACAGTTTTTACCTGTCGGCTCATCAGGTGGCTGTGTCAGTTTCATTCCGGGACACTGTATTGTCCTGGATTGAAGGTGCCCAGGACAGAACTGCAAAATGCGGGACTGTCCCGGGCAATCCGGGACACGTGGTCACCCTAGGCATTAGGTCTCCTCCTTACCCCCTGTTTTCACCCCTAAAAGCCTGCAAAACCGCACCACAGCGAGGCACAGCTCCGTAAACCTAAATCCAAAGCAGTGCAGGATGTGTATAACCCCCCCCTTAAAGGAGAAGTACAGCCAAAGCTTGTTTTGCACGTCTGCAGGGGCGGACTGACCATTGGGACTCTCGGGCACTGCCCGAGGGCCCCATGCCACTAGGGGGCCCCATCAGGGTTGCCAGGCTCAATAAAACCAGGGACAGTATGTAAAAATCTGTGTTTTTTTTACATCTGCCCCAGATATGTCCAAAACCGACATGCTTTTGATGTGAAAATCCTGAGATTTTAGCTGCCCTGCCTGTGCACTGCCTCCTGGCATGGTGGCCATCTGTAAGTCTGGGGGCCCTATAATCTTCTATTGCCCGGGGGCCCCATGAGTTGTCAGTCCACCCCTGCACGTCTGTGACCCGTTTTCAGCAGACAGCCGCTGTCGGCTGATGTCACAGAGCTTGTCCATGCTCAGGAAAGATCATGACCATATGGTCGGAATCTGCCCACATGCCTGGATCGGTACCTGGCTCAACCTCTCAGTGAGTCCCTGAGAGTCTGAGCCGGCCACTCCCGCCCCCTCCACAGGCCCAGCACTCCAGTGAGGGTAGGGGGGCATCTCTCTGCTCAGGGAGCTCTGAGAACCAAGCGATCACCAGTGTTTGATTGCTCGGTTTTCCATTTTAGAGCTGGCGGGGGGACAGATGCAGCATCCACCTAGGTAAGTATGATTATGCAAAAAAAAAAAAAAAAAGCCCCATACATCTCTTTTAAAGAGAAGCTCCAGTCTCCTCCCAAAAAATTAAGGGTTAGCAGCTACAAATACTGTAGCTTCTGATTTTTAACCACTCGCCAACCAGCCGCCGTCATTATACGGCGGCAGGTTGGCTCTATTGCGTGAATCGCCGTAGGTGTATGCCGCTTCGTGCAATAGATACAGTGGGTGTGTGCGTGCGCCCACAGCGTGTGGCCGGACCTGATGCGCGTGGCGGCTACCTGCGATCGCTCCACAGAGAGACCAAATGGGGATCTGTCAATGTAAACAAACAGATCCCGGTTCTGTGAAGGGAGTACAGAGTGATTGTCTGTTCCTAGTGATTAGGAACAGTGATCTCTCTCCTCCTCCAGTCAGTCCCACCCCCACAGTTAGAAACACCTCCCAGGGCACACATATAACACCTTGATTGCCCCCTAGTTTGAACCCCTTCCCTGCCAGTGACATTTATACAGTAACCAGTGCATTTTTATAGCACTGATCGCTGTATAAATGTCAATGGTCCCAAAAAGTGTCAAAAGTGACCGATCTGTCGCAGTCCTGCTAAAAATCGCTGATCACCGCCATTACTAGTAAACAAAAAAATAATAATAAAAATTCCATAAATCTATTCCCTATTTTGTGGACACTTTAACTTTTGCGCAAAACAATCAATATACGCTTAGTGCAATTTATTTTTCCAAAAATATGTAGCCAAAAACATATTGGCCTATACTGATGAAGAAATTGTAAAAAAAAAATTGAATATTTATTATAGCAAAAAGTAAAAAATTGTTTTTGTTTATAGCGCAAAAAATAAAAACCGCAGAGGTGATCAAATACTACCAAAAGAAAGCTCTATTTGTGGGGGAAAAAAGGACATAAATTTTGTTTGGGTACAATGTTGCACGACCGCACAATTTTCTGTTAAAGTGACGCAATGCCGCATTGCAAAAAATTGCCTGGTCGTTAAGGGGGCAAATCCTTCCAATCCTCAAGTGGTTAATATAGGGACACTTCCAACTGCGCATATGTGAGGCTCGCTGTGCTTTTTGAATGGTACCGCAGTCTTTTGGGACCTGTGATGTGTCCCAGAAGGCTGAGAGGGAAGGAGTGGAGGGTGGACGTCTGCTCAGATTGTCGCTGTGATCTGACCAGAGGTGGGGAGTGGGTACCTGTCTAAATCAGGTACCCACCCTCCTCCCAAAAAAAGATTATGTGCCAAATATAAAGGAGAAGGGGGGAGGAGGAGGTGAAGTTCCACTTTAAGCTGCAAAGGGAACCGAAAGGGGGCATACACACTGTGCAATGCTTTGTTTTCAAGTTTATAGGGCAATGCCACGCTGTGGCAGCATGCTCCTTCTACTGCAGCACGCCTGCTTCTATCAGCTTTTTTTTACAAGTTAGCCCAACCACCTGGTTTTACTGCCACCCAACCACAGGTGTAAATTAGGCCTAAAGCTCAAGTGTGCATTCATGGCAATAGTGAGGCTGCAGATGGGCATTGATCAAGCTGCATTGATGGTCAATTGTGAGGCTGCAGATGGGCATTGATCAGGCTGCATTGATGGTCAATGGCAAGGCTGCAAATGGACATTGATTAGGCTGCATTGATGGGCAATGGTGAGACTGCAGATGGGCATTGATCAAGTTGCAATGATGGGCAATTATTAGGCTACAGATGGGCATTGATTAAGCTGCAACGATGGGTAATTATTAGGCTACAGATGGGCATTGATCAAGCTGCAATGATGGGCAATGGTGAGGCTCCAGATGGGCATTGATCAAGCTGCATTGATGGTCAATGGCGAAGCTGCAAATGGACATTGATTAGGCTGCATTGATGGGCAATGGTGAGACTGCAGATGGGCATTGATCAAGCTGCAATGATGGGCAATTATTAGGCTACAGATGGACATTGATTAAGCTGCAACGATGGGCAATTATTAGGCTACAGATGGGCATTGATCAAGCTGCAATGATGGGCAATGGTGAGGCTCCAGATGGGCATTGATCAAGCTGCATTGATGGTCAATGGCGAAGATAGGCATTGATCAGGCTGCATTGATGGGCAATGGTGAGGCTCCAGATGGGCGTTGATCAAGCTGCATTGATGGTCAATGGCGAAGCTGCAGATGGACATTGATCAGGCTGCATTGATGGGCAATGGTGAGGCTCCAGATGGGCATTGATCAAGCTGCAATGATGGGCAATTATTAGGCTACAGATGGGCATTGATTAAGCTGAACTGATGGGCAATTGTGAGGCTGCAGTTGGGCATTGATCAAGCTGCAATGATGGGCAATTGTGAGGCTACAGATGGGCATTGATTAAGCTGCATTGATGGGCAATTGTGAGGCTGCAGATGGGCATTGATCAGGCTGCATTGATGGGCAATGACCCTTTTTTTTGGTTCAAAGTTCTTTATTTAAAAAAAAAATTCCCTGAAACTCCCCTCTTAAAATGAAGGTGCGTGTTATACGCCGATAAATACGGTACCTCCACCCACTCTCCACCATTCTCCCTAATGTTGACCATATAGCAATTACTGACAAATTCAGCCACTGTTGAGGGGTGGACTGACAACTCATGGGGCCCCCGGGCAATAGAAGACTATGGGGCCCCCGGGCAATAGAAGACTATGGGGCCCCTGGGCTTACAGATGGCCACCACGCCAGGAGGCAGTGCAGAGACGGGGCAGCTAAAATCTCGGGATTTTCACATCAGAAGCATGTTGGTTTCAGACATATCAGGGACAGATCTTAAAAAAACATAGGCCCAGATCCACAAAGAACTTCTGCCGGCGTATCTATTGATACGCCACGTAAGTTCTGCGATGCCCCGTCGTATCTTTGTTTTGTATCCACAAAACAAGATACGACTGAATGTGGGCTCGATCCGACTGACTTACGTCTTAGTACGCCGTCGGATCTTAGGTGCATATTTACACTGGCCGATAGGTGGCGCTTCCGTTGATTTCCACGTAGAGTATGTAAATTAGCTAGATACGCCAATCCTCAAACGTACGTCCGCCCGGCGCATTTTTTTACGTCGTTTACGTAAGGCTTTTTTCGGCGTAACGTTACCCCTGGGTCTATGAGGCGTATGCAATGTTAAGTATGAACGTCGGGACAGCGTAGAATTTTCCGTCGTTTACGTAGTTTGCGTAAAACGTTCGCGAATAGGGCTTTGCGTAAATTACGTTCACGTCGAAAGCATTGACTATTTGTGACGTGATTTCGAGCATGCGCACTGGGACACGTCCACGGAGGGCGCATGCGCCGTTCAAAAAAACGTCATTTACGTGGGGTCAAGATGTATTAACATAAAACACGCCCACATCTAATCCATTTGAATTACGCGCCCTTACGCCGACACATTTACACTACGCCGCCGTAACTTACGGCGCAAATTCTTTCTGGATACGGAAAATACGATCTAAGTTACGGCGGCGTAGTGTATCTGAGATACGCTACGCCTGCCTAAAGATAGGCAGATCTTTGTGGATCTGGGCCATAGATTTTTACATACCCCTGTACCTGGCAGTGCCGGCCCAAGACATTGTGCTGCCTGGTACCAAGAATGAAATGCACCCCCCCCCCCCCAAAAAAAAAATACACCCACCAAAATGCCCCCACATCCATTATTTTATATCATGATAACTAAAGTGGACCTATCATGGCTCTATACATGTATATAGGAGTATAAAGAGGACCTGTTATGGTTGTTTACATGTATAGGAGTATAAAAAGGACCTGTTATGGCTCTATTCATGCAATTAGCCCCACAGTGGAGCGGAGAGCGGAACGGGAGGAGCGGCCGGGTGGCAATTTGCTGCCCCCCTTAAAGTGCTGCCTGGTACAATGGTACCATCGGGTCCCATGGTAGGGCCGGCCCTGGTCCCTGGTTTTACTGAGCCTGGCAACCCTGATGGGGCCCCCTAGTGACATGGGGACCTCGGGCAGTGCCCAAGTGACTCAATGGTCAGTCCGTCCCTGGCCGCTCCCAATCAGGGATTTGTTAACGCAGTCAATTGCAAATAGTGGATTATTCCTTCAATTCTGGAAAATGGAATCAAAAGTGAGATCAAACAATCTTATTCTGACCAATATAATTTTTTGCTTTCGGGACGTATCAAGCCTTTTAGTATTTAGAGTCTGGTGGATATAAGAAAAAAACATAGACGTCTTTTTAACCGAGAAAGTCTTTTGTAGTCGCAAGTTTTCTTTTTTTTTTTTTCTTGATTTCCCCTTTTCTTTGTCTTTTATCCCTCTCCCCAAAGTAGTTTTAGTTTTCCATCTTGTTTTTTTTTTTTTTTGGCTCCTGGCTTTCCTTCCCCGTGCTATACCTCCCTGCCCCCTCCTTCTCCTCTCGCTCTTTCCTGTAACTCTAGCTTAGCAGAGGCTGAGGTAAGAATGAGGGCGCTTTCTGCAGAGAGGCCCCTGTGACTTCAGGAGGTAATTGAAACCATAGGCTTGGGGGGGGGGGGGGGGGGAGTTAAGCTCCAAAAAAATCAAAGCGCGTTTGGAGATGGGAATCAAGGCCTGGAGGCCGATATAAGCAGCACAAGGTAGGAGGAGAGGGGTGTACACCTGCTCTCAGGGTATTAGTGCTCCCAGGGGACACACAAAGGCCTGCTGGAGGTACAAACCAAACTTAGAAGCATGGAGAAACTGTAACGTGACTACAAAGTGCTCCTTCCATTCCGAGATCTACTCTACAATGGCCTCTCCAAAGACTGCCCATGTCCGGTTTTATCACATAACCTAAAATACACATTATAAACCCATGATTGCTACTCCTTTCCCTCATTAGAGGCCACCACAAATACTTGGTGCCACTGAGTATGGGGAGGAATATGCCCACCTTCTTGAAGGCAGTGCTTGGGTCTGAGTGCCCAATTGTCATACCTAAAAAATGTCTCCTGATGGGCAAGAGGAAAACATTAATCTGGTGTAAGCTCTAACAGCGTTGGGGAAGGAGCTTATACAAGGTTAACTTTCCTGGCACTGTTTTAAAGCGGAGTTCCACCCAGAAATGGAACTTCTACTTTTTGGAATCCTCCCCCCCCCTCCGGTGTCACATTTGGCACCTTTCAGGGGGGAGGAGGGAGCAGATACCTGTCTAATACAGGTATTTGCTCCCACTTACGGGCATAGGAAACCGCGGCGACCTACGCCACGTCCGGCGCCTACTCTGTCCCCCCCCGCTGTCTTTTGGGAGACACACAGGTCCCAGAAGACAGCAGGGACCAGTGGGATTGTGCAGCGCGACTCACGCATGCGCAGTAGGGAACCAGGAAGCAGAGGCGGCTCTAGGCTTTGTGAGGCCTTAAGCAAAACATAGACACGAGGGCCCCACCATAATGGTTAAAAAATTTAAGCAGAGGAAAATTAGGCGGCCGGTAGGCCCCTGTGAGTGTGAGGCTTTAGGAGACTACCTAATTTGCCTAATTAAAGTGGAGGTTCACCCAAAAACCTTTTTCTTTAACATTAGATTGAGGCTCGTTTTGTCAAGGGGAATCGGGTGTTTTTTTTTTAATCGAAGCAGTACTTACCGATTTAGAGATACGTCTTCTCCGCCGCTTCCGGGTATGGGCTGCGGGACTGGGCGTTCCTATTTGATTGACAGTCTTCCGACAGGCTTCCGACGGTCGCATACATCGCGTCACGATTTTCCGAAAGTAGCCGAACGTCAGTGCGCAGGCGCCGTATAGAGCCGCACCGACGTTCGGCTTCTTTCGGCTACTCGTGACGCGATGTATGCGACCGTCAGAAGCCTGTTGGAAGACTGTCAATCAAATAGGAACGCCCAGTCCCGAAGACCATACCCGGAAGCGGCGGAAAAGATCGCTCTCTAAAACGGTAAGTACTGCTTCGATTTAAAAAAAAACACCCGATTCCCCTTGACAAAACGAGCCTCAATCTAATGTTAAATTTTTTTTTTCGGGTGAACTCCCACTTTAAAAAAGTCGCCTCTGCCAAGAATTAAAGCCGCCTGATTCCCTTACCAAAGACGGTGGCGCCCCCACCCGAGAGCTAAGGGACAGATTGGCTTTGAGTGCTGACATCGCGGGCACCCAGGACAGGTAAGTGTCCATATATTAAAAGCCAGCAGCTGCAGTATTTGTAGCTGCTGACTTTAAAAAAAAATTTCGGCGGAACTCTGCTTTAAGGAACGGAGTAATGGGAGAAGATGGAGCATACTTTGATTGGAGCCTGGAGGGTCAGGGGCTGTAGCAGTCTGACCTGATATGTTGAACTCTCAAGAAATTTATCAAAACTGGAGCAGACAGAATCTGGAGAAGCTGTGCAGGGCAACCAATCAGCGTTCAACTTCAGCTTGCTTGGTTAAAGTGGACAAAGAGTAGGGAATTTTTTTTTTACAAATTTTTGCAGAAAATCGCTGCAAAAGCACAACTAAAACAGCACTAAAGCGCTGCAAAAACGAGCAGCGCTTTAGCACCAATGGCCGGGCGTTGCCAGTGTGAAAGGGGTCTTAATATGTGAAAAGTGTGGCGTACATTTGTATTCAGCCCCTTGAGTGAATACTATGTAGTACCTCCTTTCACTGCAATTACAGCTGCAAGTCTTTTTGGAGATGTCTCTACCAACTTTGCACATCTAGAGAGCGACATTTTTGACCATTCTACTTTGCACAATAGCTCAAGCTCTGTCAGATTGGATGGAGAGCGTCTGTGAACAGCAATTTTCAAGTCTTTTCACAGATTGGATCTCAATTGGATTTACGTCTGGATTTTGGCTGGGCCATTCTAACACATGAATATACTTTGATCTAAACCATTCCATTGTAGCTCTGGCTGTATGTTTAGGGTCGTTGTCCTGTTGGAAGGTGAACCTCCGCCCCAAGCTCAAGTTTTTTGCAGACTACAACAGGTTTTCTTCTAAGATTGCCCTGAATTTGGCTCTCATTCATCTTCCCATCCACTCTGACCAGCTTCCCTGTCCCTGCTGAAGAAAATCATCCCCACAACATGATGCTGCCACCACCATGTTTCACAGTGGGGATGGTGTGTTCAGGGTGATGTGCAGTGTTAGTTTTTTGCCACACAAAGCATTTTGCTTTAAGGCCAAAAAGTAAAATTTTTGGTCTCATCTGATCAGAGCACCTTCTTCCACATGTTTGCTGTGTCCCCCACATGGCTTCTCACAAACTGCAAACATGACTTCTTATGGCTTTCTTTCAACAATGGTTTTCTTCTTGCCACTCTTCCATGAAGACCAGATTTGTGGCGTGCTCAACTAAAAGTCGTCCTGTGGACAGATTCTCCCATCTGAGCTGTGGATATCTGAAGCTCCTCCATAGTTACCATGAGCCTCTTGACTGCTTCTCTGATGAATGCTCTCCTTGCCCGGTCTGTCAGTTTAGGTGGACGGCCATGTCTTGGTAGGTTTGCAGTTGTGCCATTCTCTTTCCATTTTCAGATTATGGGTTGAACAGTGCCCTGTGAGATGTTCAAAGCTTGGCATATATTTATGCATGAAAAACAGGGCTTGGGACTTAAAATTAGGTAGATCTAGCATGGCTAAAAGATGAGTCAATGCAACAAGACATGTTTTATTCATTAAAAAAACATGACATAAGCAATATGAGTACATGAAGAGAATTCTTTTATAACCTAACCCTGTTTTAAACGTATTCACAACTTTATCCCGGACGTGTCTGATGTGTTCTTTGGCCTTCATGATGCTGTTTGTTCACTAAAGTTCTCTAACAAACCTCAGAGGGCTTCACAGAACAGCTGTATTTACGCTGCGATTAAATTACACACAGGTGGACTCGATTTACTAATTAGGGGACTTCTGAAGGCAATTGGTTCCACTAGATTTTAGTTATGGGTGTTAAGAGTAAAGGAGGCTGAATACAAACGCACGCCACGCTTTTTAGATATTTATTTGTAAAAAAAAATTGAAAACCATTTATCATTTTCCTTCCACTTCACAATTATTTAAATACAGCATTACAGCGTAAAGCTAGGTTTTGCATTAATACCCTTTTACCAGCAGTGTGTACATCTCCTCTGTATATCTCCATGCAGTCACAAGGATATTTGGCCAGATTCACGTACGGCGGCTTAAAGTTGTGCGGGCGTAGCGTATGTAATTTACGTTCCGCCGCCGCAAGTTAGAGAGGCAAGTGCTGTATTCACAAAGCACTTGCGTCCTAAGTTACGGCGGCGTAGCGTAAATGTGCCGGCGTAAGCGCGCCTAATTCAAATTGTGAAGAGGTGGGCGTGTTTTATGTAAATAAAGCATGACCCCACGTAAATGACGCTTTGAACGAACGGCGCATGCGCCGTCCGCGGTCGTATCCCAGTGCGCATGCTCCAAATCACGTCGCAAATAGTCAATGCTTTCGACATGAACGTAACCTACGCCCAGCCCTATTCTGAATCGACTTACGCAAACGACGTGAAATTCGGCGGCGGTTCCGACGTCCATACTTAACATTGGCTGCGCCATCTTTTTGGTGGTTTATCTTTTACGCCTGAAAACGCCTTACGTAAATGGCGTATCTTTACTGCGACGGACTAGCGTACGTTCATGAATAGGCGTATCTCGATGATTTACATATTCTAGGCGTACATTAGCGTACACGCCCCTAGCGGCCAGCGTAAATAGACAGCTAAGATACGACGGCGTAGGAAGACTTACGCCGCTCGTATCTTAGCACCATTAGCACAATGTAGGATTCAGAGTTACGACGGCGTATCTACTGATACGCCGGCGTAACTATACCTGAATCTGGCTAAATGTCTATAATGTCACCTGGCCTCCCGTCCGTGCCTCTCTTTTATCCGAACAGAGAGACGTATTATGTGAAAATGAAGAGGGATTTGTCTCTTTTTTCCGGTTGCATTGACGGGAATGAGGAAAGTGCCAAAACGTTACTCCTCATAGTGAATAAGGCCTTGGATCCTCTTTCTTTCTTGCCGTCCTCTCCCTCCTGTTTATCAGTGTTTGGCCTCCTTCTCTGTTTTCCTTCCTCCCCCTCTGCCTGCTTTTACCTCCAATCTCAAGGGAGGTTCAGCCTGCTGGGTTTGGAATTACAAGCATCTGAAACACAAACATAGGATCTTATTTACAGACCTTTTACAAGGACCCTCTGCAAGGCCAGGCTACTAGTATTCCAGAGATAAAGCCCTATCAAGCCGTTCAATATATTGCTTTAAGCCCAGGTTCACATTGGATCAATTTGTAATGCGATTTGACATGTCAAATCGCATGCCAAATCGGCGGCGATTGCCGACAATGGCTCCGTCTGATTCAGTGCGACGCTAGTTTCTGTACTACTTTTGGCGACTTCGGGGTGCGACATCTATGCAGCAACCCGCACAGATGTCTCCGAAATCGCCCCCCCGAAGTTGGGACTGATATGCGGGAATGAAATCATGCGAGTTCAACAATTTCATTCCCGCTGTTAGTGTGAACCTGGGCTAAGATCTGCCCCTCCTCACCGGATTCACGAGGCTGCGGGGGCGGCCATGATTCTTTGGGGTTCAATGGAATTGAGATGCATACAATGGGCCAGATTCACGTAGGAGAGCGTATCTTTGTGCGGGCGTAGCGTATCCTATTTACGCCACGCCTCCGCAACTTAGACAGGCAAGTGCATTATTCACAAAGCACTTGCTCCGTAAATTGCGGCGGCGTAGCGTAAATCGTCCGGCGTAAGCCCGCCTAATTTAAATGTGGAAGAGGTGGGCGTGTTTTATTAAAATGAGCCGTTACCCCATGCAAATGAAGCGCCGATCGTACGGCGTATGCTCAGTATCACGTCGAATTTACTCCCTAAGTTACGCCGGCTGAATGCCTGTGACGTGAACGTAACCTACGCACATCCCCATTCACGTACGACTTACGTAAACGACGTAAAAAGATACGCTTGTTCCGACGTCCATACTTTGCATTGGCTGCGCCTCATATAGCAGGGGTAACTTTACGCCGGACGTAAGCCTAAACGGCGTAGCGAGCGCAAGTACGTTCGTGAATCGGCGTATCTAGCTAATTTACATATTCAACGCGTAACGCCCCTAGCGTCCAGCGTAACTATGCACCCAAGATACGACGGCGTACTAAGACTTACGTCGGTCGGCTGAAGCCAGATTTCAGGCGTATCTACGTTCAAGAATACCGCGCATAGATACGACGGCGCATCTTGTAACTTACGCGGCGTACCAATAGATACGCCGGCGGCGTAAGCTGTACGTGAATCTGGCCCAATCTCTTCATTGTTATTGGAATAATTGGCAATTGGCTGTGCAGAGATTTATTGTTCATGTTGACAAACCTCTACAATACGGATCACTAACCATTTTTTCACAACAAAAAAAGGGATGAGCCCGTTTCAACCAAAAGTGTATGCATGGCGATTTCACTGTCATTACTTTTTTCAGGCGTATTAGCGCTAAAAATAGCGCCTGAAAAGCGCCTCTCAAGCCCGAGTGCTTTCACACTGGAGCGGTGCGCTTGCAGGATGGGAAAAAAAATGTCCCGCAAGCGACATCTTTGGGGAAGTGCGGGAGCGTTGTATACACCGCTCCTCCACAGCCCCTGCCATTGAAATCAAAGCGCCTGCAAAACACTTAGACAGTGGTGCTTTTCGGGCGCTTTTAACCCCTTCTTTGGGGTTAATAGCGTCCCTCTCCTGCCCGCACAGTGCTGGTAAAGTGCCGCTTAAACTAGCGGCAGGTTACCGCTGACGCTCGGGCGGTCTGAGTGTAAAAGTAGCCTATGTTCAAACACACACGTGTGCGTATATACTGTATACATACACACACACTTTTATAAATATAAGTAAACACACATTTTAAAATGTATTAACTCTATTAAAGCTCTGGAAGGTTTTGCGCCCTTCATGACTATGCAGTGGCGGCCGCTCCATTAGGGGAGCGGCCGAACGCATGGGTTTCAATGAGGTTTTTTAAATTATTATTATTATTATTATTATTATGGGCTTACCTGTAGGTACAAGTGGTGTAACAGGGTTTACAACCACTTCAAAGTGAAAAACATATTTCTTATTTTATTTTCGATATAATAAGTATAGGTTCCCGAGTGTTTCCGAGTGTCTCCAGCGCCCCCACACCTCTGGCCACATGCAGTACTGCATAGACAAGCAGTGGCTGTGGAACGGATTATCGGAGTTTCCATTATTTCCTATGGGGAAACTCGCTTTGATATACAAGTGTTTTGGATTACAAGCATCCTTCTGGAACGAATTATGCTCGTAATCCAAGGTATTACTGTACTTCTAGGGGCTTTTAAAGCATCACCTATAAAACATATAGGGTACTGTAGTTTGTCACCATTTCACAGGCGCATGCAATTTTAAGGTTTGACATATTGGGTATCTATTTACTTGGTGAAACCTTATTTTTTATATTTTACCAACAATTGAGTAATTTATTGCATGTGTGTGCCCTAAAATTAATGTTAGCATATTTTTTGCAGAAATTTTGCATTTTTCACATAGGACACATAGGATAACATAAGGGTAGTTTAAGGGCAGAAATAAAAACATCTAAACTCACATGAATTAGCAGAATGCATGAGGCTTAATGTAACGTTTTTGTTTCTTTAATTGATTCGTTTTGTAAACCATGGAAGAAAGCTTCATTGTCATTTTCTTTCAAGATCAAATTGCATTCGGCCCTTAAATTGCATGAGGCCTTTAAATTGCATGGAACCCATAGGCCAATGTCTACTCTGCCTATTTGGTAGTCTGGCACTGATCCAAACAGTGGCCGCTGGTGCTCAAAATTTTGGGGGGGCGCAAACAAACGGAAAAAAATAAATAAATAAATTGCAGCCTCACTGTGCCCATCAATTGCCGCCACTGTGCCCATCAAATGCAGCCACTGTGCCATAAAATTGTCGCCAATGTGCCATAAAATTTTCGCCAGTATGCCATGCCCTCAAACGCAGCCACTGTGCCATGCCATCAAATGCAGCCACTGTGCCCATCAATTGTCCCCACTGTGCCATGTCATCAAACGTAGCCACTGTGCCCATCAATTGTCGCCACTGTGTCATTCCATCAATTGTAGCCACGGTGCCATTCCATTGTCGCCACTGTGCCCATCATTTGTCGCCACTGTGCCATGCCAAACGCAGCCACTGTGCCATCAATTGTCGCCACTGTGCCATGCCAAACGCAGCCACTGTGCCATGCCATTGTCACCACTGTGGCCATCAATTGTTGCCACTGTGCCATGCCATTGTCGCCACTGTGCCCATCAATTGTCGCCACTGTGCCATGCCAAACGCAGCCACTGTGTCATTGATAGTCGCCGCTGTGCCATGCCAAACGCAGCTACTGTGCCATGCCATTGTTACCACTGTGCCCATCAATTGTTGCCACTGTGTCATGCCATTGTCGCCACTGTGCCCATCAATTGCCACCACTGTGCCATGCCATTGTCGCCACTGTGCCATGCCATTGTTGCCACTGTGCCCATCAGTTGTTGCCACTGTGCCATGCCAAACGCAGCCATTGTGACCATCAATTGTTGCCACTGTGCCATGCCATTGTAGCCACTGTGCCCATCACATGCCGCCAGTTTGCCCCTAAAATGCTGCCAGATTGCCCCCCCACCTGGCACTTACCTTTCTCGGTCAGCCATCCATTGATCTTCCTCCACGATCCCTCAAAGTAGTCCCGCCCTCGATGTCGCTTCAGCCAATCGGGTAACCGGTAACCAGAACCGGTGAACCTGATTGGCTAAGACGCCTGTCAGTGTTAACCAGGGAACGCACACCCCCTGCGTCCCCTGGTTAACTATTTGGAAGCCGATTACAGCCCTCAGGCTGTAATCGGAAAGCCTATCAGAGCCGCTGGCTCTGATAGACACTTCCACAGCCAACCAGCTTCCGTTATTCAGATAGCCAGCGCTCACCAGGGGGCCGGCCATCTGAATTGCGGGCAGTGGCGACAATACATAGATTCATGCAATGCATGAATCTATGTATTGTTTTTCAGTGGCGGTGCAGGAGAGAGAGGGGGTGGCGCTCTTGCGCCCTCTATGGACGCACCGCCACTGGATCCAAACAATAGTATTTGGAAGTTTTTTGTTGCCCCCCCCCCCCCCCATACTGATGGGCCTTTTCCTCTATTTATTAGTATGTTCTTAGTTGAGTTGAGTTAAAGCGCCAAATGTTTACATCAGTCTGGAGTACTTTAATATTTGTGTAGAGGTTCCTTGGTAATGATTTTTTCATTTTGGCAAATCTACTTGGTGTCAAGGACATGTGATGCAGGTCACCTGCTTGTCCCCTGTACACTAGATGATGAATTGGCCCCTGCTGTGAGTTATTAAAATCACGCTGTCCCGCCACCTCATAGCCGTGACAGAGTTAAAAGACAGGGTTACTGTCACGGGTGGATCGTGACCTCTGCTGACCCTCCCATGGAGAAGGGGACACATAGACCACCCTTTGGCCTCATTCATCAAGTGTCCAAGCTGTAAAGGCAGCCAGCTGCTTCCAGGCGTAGAGCCAGTCGTCCAAATGTCATGGCGTGTAGGAGGAGGTGATGGGCCCTCTCCCTCTGCCTTTCCCACACAGAATATTTTACTCAGCAGTTAATCCTGGCTCAAGCTTTATTTATTTACCATCGTAAGGCTGCCCTGCCTTTTAGGCCCTGAAATTCTGTGGACTTGTTAACGAGCTGTAAAAATTTCACGTTGCTATTTTTCTATAATTCATTTTTTTAAATACCACATCCGTCCTTTTTTCCATAGTAGGTTTCCTAAACGTTCTTCACTATTCACTCATGTTGGAGGAATCTGGACATTTGCAAAGGTCCTTTGACCTCTTCTTGTATTACGTGTCCTGGACGCCATGCTGTGTAAACAACGATAGAAAAGTACAAATCAGACATTAGGTCCCACAGTGCTTTGCGGCCCACAAGGCCGGTGTTCTGCCGTGCTGGTTCCAGGTGTCCTGGAAGTTCCAGCGCATGCGCAAACTGATGCGCTGAGCTGGTTCCAGCTGTCGGGAAAGTTCCTTCAAGCACTGCGCAGGTGCAAACTTGCTGACGGAAATCCCCGAACGGCGGCCGGCATTCCAGGGCGACGTGGATTTTGAGGTAAGTGGCCAGTCGGCCTCACGGCCCCGAACCTCGCCCGGCCTCCTAGCTCTTTTTTTAACATCCTCCAATCCACGGGGATGTTAAAGAATGAGCCTGGATGCCGGGCGAGGTTTGGGGATTTCCGTCGGGAAGTTTGCGCCTGCGCAGTCAGTGAAGGAACTTCCCCCACAGTGGAACATTGAGGACAAGTCACCGTGACAGGGGTTGGGCAGAAGGGGCGGCTGGGCACTGTGGTATCGTGTGAGGTGGGGCACCTCCAGGAGATTGAGGGGATTTTTTCTAGTAGGGATGATTGGGGGTATTTATGCTAGGAGGGGAAATTTGGCTGAGAGTATTTGTGCTAGGAGTGGTGATTTTTTAAACACTTAAGCCCCGGACAAAAAACTTTTTGCGATTCGGCACTGCGTCGCTTTAACTGACAATTGCGCGGTCGTGCGACGTGGCTCTCAAACAAAATTGCCGTCCTTTGTTTTCCACAAATAGAGCTTTCTTTTGGTGGTATTTGATCACCTCTGCGGTTTTTATTTTTTGCGCTATAAACAAAAATAGAGCGACAATTTTGAAAAAAATTCAATATTTTTTACTTTTTGCTATAATAAATATCCCCCAAAAATATATAAAAAAATTGTTTTTTTCCCTCAGTTTAGGCAGATACGTATTCTTCTACCTATTTTTGGTAAAAAAAATCGCAATAAGCATTTATCGGTTGGTTTGCGCAAAATTTATAGCGTTTACAAAATAGGGGATAGTTTTATTGCATTTTTATTAATTATTTTTTTTTACTACTAATGGCGGCGATCAGCGATTTTTTTCGTGACTGTGACATTATGGCGGACACTTCAGACAATTTTGACTCATTTTTGGGACCATTGTCATTTTGACAGCAAAAAATGCATTAAAGCGGAGTTCCGGCCACAATTTCACTTTTTAAATATAAATACCCCTGTAATACACAAGCTTATTGTATTCTAGTAAAGTTAGTCTGTAAACTAAGGTCCGTTTTGTTAGGTTGTTACAGCATTTATAAAATAGAAATTGACTGGGGCCATCTTAAGAGTGGGCATCATGAAGCCAGACTGTATGGCTTCCTGGATTTCAGCCTTGCAGATCTCGCACATGCTCAGTGCTGCACAAGCAGTGTCAGATCAGGTTTCAGCACCTGTGCTGTCCAAGTCACATGATTCTTTGAGACTGGGGAGTGCACAGACTCCTGGAAAGTTACACCCACTACATTCCCAGGAGTCTGTTCGGTGTAGGTTAGGAAGCATTAAGCACCTAGGTGCAGGAAGTGGGAAGATTAACTATTCTGCCTAGCAACAACACTTTGAAGGCATCTAAAAAAATATATTTTTTTCGTAAAGGACTAATGAAATTTTTTTAAAACTACTGATGTAATGTTATATTTATGGGTGGAACTCCACTTTAAAATGCATTGTTTATTGTGGAAATGACAGTTGCAGTTTGGGAGTTAACCACAGGGCGCGCTGAAGGAGTTATGTTTCACCTAGTGTGTGTTTACAACTGTAGGGGGGTGTGGCTGTAGGAGTGACGTCATCGATTGTGTCTCCCTATAAAGGGGATGACACGATCGATGCAGCCGCCACAGAGAAGCACGGGGAAGCCGTGTTTACACGCGGCTCTTCCCGTTCTTCAGCTCCGGGGACCGATGCTCTCCTGGCAGCTTTCCTGCCGGGAAAACCGGTTGTGTGTACGAGGCTTTAGTAGCAGAGTTTGGCTGTTCCTCACCCATTTTAAGCCTCCTACACAGCAGTTTCTGTTTCAGGAATGACTGTGTTTCAACCAACATATGAAATTGATGATCATTAGCCCCTACTTGGTGTAACTGGTTAATCATACACCTGACTTTAATCCTACAAGCTCCCTGACTTTGTGCAAGTGTACAAAGTGTGCAAGTGTAAGAATTTATGCTGATCTGAAGCCAAAAGGCAGTCACATCAAATATTGATTTGATTCAGAATCTACAGTATTTTTTCACACCTGCCTTAAACTTTTTCTCAGTACTGTGTATATATACATATACACACATATATATACACACCCACCCACACATATTTATATATACGCATATATACACACACATATGTGTTTGAGCTTTGGGGTGCACAACCTAATGCAATAGGCTATAATAGGCAATATAACCTATGGTAAATGCTAAGCTCACTATACACATTACAATCTGACTGTACAATCTCCTTTAGATTTACCAATCTAATATGAGGATCTTCCTAAAGATGAACTTGGGTGTTAACTTCAGTCTTACACAGTTGTAAAGGCTCCTCTCCTGAAAGTGCTGATTTCACTGAACACTGTGGCCCAGATTCTCAAAGGACTTACGATGGCGCAGCGCCACGTACGCCGTCGTAAGTTCTAATCTGACCCGTCGTATCTATGCGCCTGATTCTTAGAATCAGTTACGCATAGATATCCATTAGATCCGACAGGCGTAAGTCTCTTACACTGTCGGATCTAAACTGCATTTTTTTTTTGGACCGCTAGGTGGCGCTTCCGTCGATTTCCACGTCGAGTATGCAAATTAGCTAGATCCGCGAATTCCCGAACGTACGCGCGGCCGACGCAGTAAAGTTACGGCGTTTACGTTAGGCTTTTCCTGGCGTAAAGTTGCCCCTGCTATATGAGGCGCAGCCAATGTTAAGTTACGTCGTTTGCGTAAGTCGTCCGTGAATGGGGCTGGACGTCATTTACGTTCACGTCGAAAGCAATGACGTCCTTGCGACGTCATTTGGAGCAATGCACCCTGGGTTATTTTACGGACGGCGCATGCGCAGTTCGTTCGGCGTGGGGACGTGCTTGATTTAAATGAAACACGCCCCCTAGCCGCCGAATTTGAATTCCGCCGGGTGATTTACGCTACGCCGCCGCAACTTACGGAGCAAGTGCTTTGAGAATACAGCACTTGCCCGTGTAAGTTGCGGCGGCGTAACGTAAATCGGATACGTTACGCCGCCGTAGAGATACGCCCATTGTACAAGAATCTGGGCCTGTGAGATTCATACAGATGAGTTAAAACTCGCTGCCAGTCAATTATAGTAAGCTTAATTTCCTGGTTGGAGGACATCCAGCATCATCTAGCGCTTTCCTCCCCAGCCTGAATATCCCTGACCCGCCTCTTTCATTCATTGGATTGCAGTTTTTTTCAATTATTGAGGCTCAGCATAATATGTTTATATTACCTGAAGCAGTATGAATGCAAATGTGGCCTGCCTAGGAATGCCCAATCCTAAAGCCTGACATCCGCCCATTACGGCATTTTGATATTTGCATAACTCCTCCCAAGAGCTGCAAGGGCTCCCGAGAGAAGTACTGAGGCAGAGTGCTACGATATTCTCAGGAAGCTGGGCCTTCCACCAACCATGATCTGCTTGTATTGCATAGAGAAGCACAGAGACGATTTGTGCGTTTGGACCGGCCGCCTGACGTTTTAGTGCTGGGTGTTATTTTGATGTCCTTCGGCTCCGTATGGCATTCCCGGACACAGTCATCGCGTGGTCCGACATGATAGCTCGGACCACATGGCGATTGGCTAGGTCATTAGAGGGAATTTATCAGGCAAGGAGAAAGGTAAATTGGGATGTGGCCAGGTTTATGGTGAGGAATGGGGGGTTGGTGGTGCGCCACTTAGACTTGGAGGTGGACACCTGGTGTTACCTTAGGGGGATGGGGTACACCTTAATGCAGTGGGGATTGACATGTGGGCATTGGGGCTGCAGGATGGCATCCAGAGAGCTCTCAGGGTGTGGAGGGGCTCCCAAGGTTAAGGGTTTACCCTTGGGCACTGTGGCGGGTGTTTGGTCTCTGCGGGTGAGGGATGGTACCTCGGAAAGCAGAATTTAGGACCTGTCGGTGGTATGGGTGCGGTTATTGGGATTTCAGAGAACGGAGGTTAACTGGAAATATTGGTTTCGGGGCACTGCGGTCACGAGTTGTCTCTGAGCCAGCCGGTCGGCTTGAGACCTGTTAGTTTGAGTGAGAGAGAGAGACCGCAGTGCAATATATATATATATATATATATATATATATTGATATTTTCCTGCAGAGACCAACACTAGGTGGAGCTATAACAGATGTTTATTATGTTATGATTTGTTTAATAAATAAGGCTGCTACGGCCTATATTTTCCCCAAATTCCGGTGTGGTCTCAATTAATAAGGTAATGGGTTGGAGGTTGGTTAGATAAGGTGGGTTGTTGGTAAAAGGAGGGACATCTGTTATACCATAGTCAAGAAAAGCCCGGAGCAATGGAATGACATGGAATAGGTGCAGGGCTGGCATGACGGGGTTAACAGGGAACTGGGTTTTCAGTAAGCTTTAGCTAGAGTTTGTTATATGCAACAGGATTGGCGTGGAGAAGGTGGGGGGAGACTGGGAGGTCAGAAAAAGGAGCGGAGCCCGCCCCCGGGCAACACACGGCGTGGAGAGAAGTTCCCGCCCACCCTCCCCTATGCTTTGTTTTTTCGTATGTGTGGGTCTGTTTGTGTTGTTTGTGTCTGCTTTGTTTTACTGCACAGGAGTCGATGGAGAGTTGTCGTGGCAGCGGGTGTTTGGTCTCTGCGGGTGAGGGATGGTACCTCGGAAAACGGAATTTAGGACCTGTCGGTGGTATGGGTGCGGTTATTGGGATTTCAGAGAACGGAGGTTAACTGGAAATATTGTTTTCGGGGCACTGCGGTCACAAGTTGTCCCTGTGCCAGCCGGTCGGCTTGAGGCCTGTTAGTTTAAGTGAGAGAGACCGCAGTGCAATATATATGCATACCCCCCAACCGTCTCGGATTCCGCGGGATCCTCCCGGAATTCTAAGTGTGTCCTGGGGTCCCGCGGACTAGACTAGATTCCCGCAAAACAGGGCCCCGGGCGCGACATTACCGGTGGCTACATTCCGTGCCTCCATTTTTCAATTTGCCCTGCCATGTTTGTTGTCCGGTGCCTAGCCTGTGATTGGGCGTATTGGCGTCATGTGCGTCGTGAGGCTGGCCTGTCTGCGATCGTCTAGAAGTTCCGCCTCCGCACATGACCGCTATACGCCCAATCACAGTGCGCGAAATACGGACCATGGTGGATGATGGTGGTGCAGGTGGAAGGGGGTGCTGCTGCAGGTGGATGGCGCTGGCGGGGATTCGTAATAGAGGTATTTGCAGGTAGGAGAACCCCACCCCCGCTCAACAACTCTGATTCCCGCCCCCCCCCCCGGTTAACAATTATATATTGATATTTTCCTGCAGAGACCAACACTAGGTGGAGCTATAACAGATGTTTATTATGTTATGTTAGGCCGGGTACTCACGACCAAACATGTATGGTGAAAGCGGTCCGTCGGACCGTTTTCACCATACATGTCTGCCAGAGGGCTTCTGTACGATGGTTGTACACACCATCGTACAGAAGTCCGCGCGTAAACAATACGCGGGGCGTGTCCGCGGTGTCGCCGCGTCGATGACGCGGTGTCGCCGCGACAATGACGCAGCGACGTGGGCGGCCCGCCTTTAAAATGCTTCCACGCATGCGTCAAAGTCATTCGATGCATGCGAGGGACGGCGGGCGCCTGGACATGTACGGTAGGTCTGTACTGACGACCGTACATGTCCGAGCGGGCAGGATTCCAGCGGACTGTTTTAAAACAAGTCCAGGAATATTTGTCCGCTGGGAAAAGGCCCGGCGGGCAAATGTTTGCTGGAATTCGGCCCGCTCGCGCCCACACACGACCAAACATGTCTGCTGAAACTGGCCTGCGGACCAGTTTCAGCAGACATGTTTGGTCGTGAGTACGGGGCCTTAATGTAATATTTGTTTAATAAATAAGGCTGCTACGGCCTATATTTTCCCCAACTTCCGGTGTGGTCTCAATTAATAAGGTAATGGGTTGGAGGTTGGTTGGATAAGGTGGGTTGTTAGTAAAAGGAGGGACATCTGTTATACCATAGTCATGCATTGTTCCCATCATAGCTGAACCAAACAAACTGCAGCAATATAACATAAACGGACACCACAGAGAGTTGAGTTCCTATTAGGCACAAACTGTAGTCTATAGGCTACGTTCAATAGGGACACCTTGCTACAAACACATTTTTTTTTTTGTTACAATTTTATGAAACTTAAAGAAGTCATGTAATGCAGTGATATAGTGTGGCCGGGCAGTGAAAGGGTTTTTTCCCCCCCCCCTGCAGGGTGAGCACTAGCTATGGATGCACCTTGACCCTCTCGGCAGGGGAGATGGGTTGGTCTGCATGTCGGACAAGACCCCTGCCAGGCTCAGCCATTGAATCCTGTGCGCTTCAGCATGCTAAGCAAGTGGAGAGAATGGCTGTGCTAATCCTTCCCACTGAGAAAGATGGATTAAGGGCCACGCAGAGCGAAAGGGAGGGAAGTGATTAAAAGGGGGAGGATGATGAGAGGGGTAAAAGAAGGGAATTGGCCGCATGAAAACAGTTACTCACTTTCACTGTTTTATGGGTTTTCATACACGAGTCATAAATTATGTACGGCACAAAAAAAAAAAAAACACTTTTCATTTTACACAACAGACCCTGTATGTGTGCACACATAAAATAAGATCCAAGCGTAAGAGTTCGATGAAAGATTGTTTAGATGAGAGCTGGAAGTTTGTAACCCTTGTCAAGCATTGTTTGGTAATTTCATTTGAAAACATTCCATTGCTCATAAAACACCATATTGTTATAGTCTTCAGCCATCCTAGTCATATTAAAGCCTCGTACACACGATCGGACGTCCCTTCCGTGGATTTTGGCCCGAAGGGCATTGGCCGTGAACTTGTTCTGCATATACACGGCAGAACATTTTCAGCCAACATTCACCAAATCACGTGGTTATTCAGCTCTTTACCGCCACCCTTTGGGCAACTTCTGCTATTGTTGTCTGATGTTTAGCATTGGTTCTGAGCATGCGTGTTTGTACTTTGGATTCTAGTCCGATGGACACACGATCGGATGATCCTCCATCGGACATTTGTTGTCGCAAAGTTTGAGAGCATGCACAGCGAACATTTGTCCGTGGAAATTCCGTCAATAATTGTCCGATGGAGCATACAGACAGTCGGATTGTCCGATAAAAGACGTCCGTCAGACCGTTGTTGTCAGAAAGTCTGATTGTGTGTATGGGCCTTTAGCTCATAGCAGATCGTGCAACTGGTATGGGGCCCAGAAGCACAAGTTGTCCCGTTTCATCTGTCTATACCAGCCATTCTCAACCAGGGTTCCTCCAGAGCAGGGGTCTCCAACTAACCTTCCAACTTTATGGGGACTGGACTGTGGCCAGTGGGAGAATAAAGTGCCCTGGTGTAAGTGGGAGTAAAAAATTCCCCATTGTTAGTGTCAGTGGGAGGAATAGGCCCCATACACACGAGAGAATTTATCCGCGAATACGGTCCAGCGGACCGTTTCCACGGATAAATCCTCTCAAAGATTTCCGCAGATTTCTATGCGATGGAGTGTACACACCATCGCATTGAAATCCGCGCGGAAATCCTCTGGCGATGACGTGTCGCGCCGTCGCCGCGATTATGACGCGGCGACGGGCGCGACGCTGTCATATAAGGAATTCCACGCATGCGTCAAATCATTACGACGCGTGCGGGGAATCCCTTCGGACGGATGGATCCGGTGAGTCTATACAGACCAGCGGATCCATCCGTTGGAATGGATTCCAGCAGATGGATTTGTTGTGCATGTCAGCAAATATCCGATCTGCTGGAATCCATCCCAGAGGAGATTTCGCCGCGGAAACAGATCCGCTGGCGTGTACACACCATAGGATCTATCCGCAGAAACCCATTTGCTGGGATTTATCTGCGGATGGATTCTATCGTGTGTATGGGGCCATAGTGTTCGATCATTGGTGTCAGTGGGAGGAATAGTGTCCGATCATTGGTGTCAGTGGGAGGAATAGTGTCCCATCATTGGTGTCAGTGGGAGGAAAAGTGTCTGATCATTGGTGTCAGTGGGAGGAATAGTGTCCGATCATTGATGTCAGTGGGAGGAATAGTGTCCGATCATTGGTGTCAGTGGGGGGAATAGTGTCCGATCATTGGTGTCAGTGTGAGGAATAGTGTCCCATCATTGGTGTCAGTGGGAGGAATAGTGTCCCATCATTGGTGTCAGTGGGAGGAATAGTGTCCGATCATTGGTGTCAGTGGGGGGAATAGTGTCCGATCATTGGTGTCAGTGGGGGGAATAGTGTCCGATCATTGGTGTCAGTGGGGGGAATAGTGTCCGATCATTGGTGTCAGTGGGAGGAATAGTGTCCCATCATTGGTGTCAGTGGGAGGAAAAGTGTCTGATCATTGGTGTCAGTGGGAGGAATAGTGTCCGATCATTGATGTCAGTGGGAGGAATAGTGTCCGATCATTGGTGTCAGTGGGGGGAATAGTGTCCGATCATTGGTGTCAGTGTGAGGAATAGTGTCCCATCATTGGTGTCAGTGGGAGGAATAGTGTCCCATCATTGGTGTCAGTGGGAGGAATAGTGTCCGATCATTGGTGTCAGTGGGGGGAATAGTGTCCGATCATTGGTGTCAGTGGGGGGAATAGTGTCCGATCATTGGTGTCAGTGGGAGGAATAGTGTCCGATTATTGGTGCCAGTGAGAGGACAAGTGCCCGATTGTTGGGGTCAATGGCAGGAACTATGCCTTGTTGTTGCTGACAGTGGGGGGTGGGGGGGGGATAATGCTCCAAGGGCCAGATAAAAGCAATTAAAGGGCCACATCTGGCCGCCAGGCCGCAGTTTGGAGACCATTGCTCCAAAGGCTGACAGGGGTTCCTTGAGCAATGATCAACTTCTGCCTCTCAGATTTGTTCTGTCGCTGACACCAATGATATTTTTAGCTATTTGTAAGTTGGGAGTTCTTCCCATTGATCGTAAATGTAAGGAGCACTATTCCCAGTGACCATCAATACTAACTTACGGTTAACTGTAGATACAGTAATTATCAGCAGGGGTCCCCCCAGCTTGAAAAGTTATTTCAAGGGTTCCTCAATGTTAAAATGGTTAAGTCTGGCCTACTGATGTATTTAGTTAGTAGGGAGCCTCTGCACAACTGGTATTCTGTATGCCATAAGCTAGCCATAAACATGAAATGGCAAGTGGAAGTCTAACTATCAAATCATCCTTTCATAGACGTGCTCAGGGGAGGACTGACAACTCATGGGGCCCCCGGGCAATAGGAGATTATGGGGCCCCTGGCCAATAGGAGATTATGGGGCCCCCAGGCAATACATTATGGGGCCACACAGTGTACACACACATACAGTGTACATACACAGTATACACACACAGACACACAATATACACACACTGGGGTAGATTCAGGTAGGGCTCCGCACTCTTACGGAGGCGCAGCGTACCGTTTTAACGCTACGCCTCTGTAAATTACTTGCGCTACGCTTCATTCACGAAGCAGTAGCTCCGTAATTTGCGCGGGCGCTCCGTAAAACTGGCCGGCATAAGCGTGCGTAATTTAAATGATCCCGTAGGGGGTGTGGATCATTTAAATTAGGCGCGTTCCCGCGCCGAACGTAGTGCGCATGCTCCGTCGGGAAACTTTCCAGACGTGCATTGCGGTAAATGACGTCGCAAGGACGTCATTTGCTTCAACGTGAACCAGTGCCATTCACTTACGCAAACGACGTAATTTTCAAAAATCGCGACGCGGGAACGACGGGTATACTTAGCATTGGCTGCTCCTGCTAATAGCATGAGCAGCCTTACGCAGAAACCGACGAACGCAAACGACGTAAAATGCGAACGCCGGGCGCGCGTACGGTTGTGAATCGGCGTGAGTATGCAATTTGCATACTCTACGCTGACCACTACGGGAACGCCACCTAGCGGCCAGCGTAAGAATGCAGCCTACGATACGACGGCATAAGAGCCTTATGCCAGTCATATCTTAGGCTGCAGTCGGCGTATCGAGCTTTCTGAATCAGGAGAAGTCGATACGCCGGCGCAACTAAGCAATTACGCTGCGTATCTATGGATACGCAGACGCAATTGCTTTCTGAATCTACCCCACAGTATACATACACACAGAATACACATACACACACTGAAAAGGTACTGGAGAGCGGGGCAGCTACAATTTCTGGATTTTTTTTAAAACATAGATTTTTACATACTGTCCCTGGTTTTACTGAGGCTGGCAACCCTGATGGGGCCCCCTAGTGGCATTGGGCCCTCGGGCAGTGCCCGAGTGGTCAGTCCGCTCCTGGACGTGCATGATGATTTTGGACAACCCTGCAAATTATTGCACTGAGCAAATTCCCCTGGTACTGACCCTAACTTGGGAAACAATAGTTATTGTCTTAGAAAATCATTTTTTTTGGCAAGGTGTTTAGAGAAGCAATGATAAATGTCTTTTGTGTGATATTGGGGAACTGGAAGATGCGCACGGAGGACACAGGAGCCATCGCCATGCTACCCATCCCACAGCTCACCGCCTGAATCGCTACCACAATAAGGTAAGTGCCGGGCAGACAGGCGGGGGGGGGGGAGTGGCTGCATATTGTGGGTACCAAGGCTGCAATTTATGGGGTACAGTTTTCTGCATTTGATGGGCACAGAGGCGCTGCATATGATGCGCACCGGTGGCTGCATATGATGGCTACAGTGGCTGCATATGATCGGCAGAGTGGCTGCATTTGCTGGGCACAGTTGGCTTCATATGATGGGCACAGCGGCTGCATATTATGGGCACAGTGGCTGCAATTGATGTTTTTGTTTCAGTATTTTTCATACTGTATTTGCTGACGTATAATGCCGCGTACACACGATCGGTTTGTCTGATGAAAACGGTCTGATGGACCGTTTTCATCAGACTAACCGATCATGTGTGGGCCCCATCGGTTAAAAAACTAGGAACTTGTTTGAAAATTATCTGATGGTTAACTAACCGATAGAAAAAAACGATCGTCTGTGGGTACGTCCATCGGTTAAAAATCCACACATGCTCAGAATCAAGTCGACGCATGCTCAGAAGCATTGAACTTCATTTTTCTCAGCACGTCGTTGTGTTTTACGTCACCGCGTTCTGAAACAATCGTTTTTTTAACCGATGGTGTGTAGGCACGACTGATGAAAGTCAGCTTCATCGGATATCTGATGAAAAAATCCATCAGACCGTTTTCATCGGATGAACCGATCATGTGTACAGGGCATTAGACTACCTTTTACACGTAAAAAAACTTGCCAAAAAACAGGGGTCGATTTACACGCCGGTCAGCTGCTCAGATGCCTGTGGGATGTGCGGTAATACTGTATGTAGCTTCGGCTACATACAGTATATACCGCTTAGACAATCCCGGTGAGCGATGTATTCAAATGAATACAGAGCCTGCTCTGATAGGAGTAACAACCTCTGCCAATCCGAGCAGGCTACATACAGTAGCCTGCTCGGATTGGCTTTGAGAGTCAGAGAGGCGTGGGCTGATGATGTTACAGCCTCTGCCAATCCAAGCAGGCTTTGTATTCATTAATAGAATACATCGCTCGCCGTGATTGGCTCCAGTTCCAGCAAGAAGGAAGAAGAATATGGCTCCAGAAGGAAGAAATATGAAGCATCGGAAGGGGGGTCATCTCATACGGTAAGTAAAGGCAAAAAATCTTAAAAACTGTAAAATTAGGGGGTCGTCCTATACGCCCGGTCGCATTTTACACCGGCAAATACAGCAGTGTCTGCTACAGCGATTTCCAGCTTCCATGGGGATCCAACAGGTATGGCATATGCGTCAATACATTGGTCCAAGCTGGACCAATGTAACTATGTAAAAATATCCCTACCTGGAATTCTTCTTTTAGTTATAGGTTTTTGTATGGCTCCTGAGGGCAAAAGAAGTTCCTTTCAACTATGCTGGACCTTTTTCTGTGCCAATAAAACAGCCGCTTGTTAGCTGGGAACAATGGGCCAGATTCTCTAATATTCTGCGTTGGCGTAGTGTAAGCCATTTACACCACGCCACCGCAACTTACTGGAGCAAGTGCCGTATTCGCCAAACACTTGCTCCGTAATTTGCGGCGGCGTAGTGTAAATGGCCCAACGTATGGCCGCGTAATTCAAAGGGGGCGGCTTGTATTTAAATTAAGTGCGCCCCCGCGCCGATCGAACTGCGCATGCACCGGGCGGAAAAAGAGCCCAGTGCGCATGCTCCAGCTCACGACGGAAACTGTCAATGACGCCGACGTGAGCGTCATTGACGTAAAGTCGTATTCGCGGACGACTTAGTAAAACGACGTAACCGACGGAAAAAGACAACGCTGACCCGACGCCATACTTAACATGGCATACGGCGGACTGGCGTAAGGTTACCCCTCTTATAGCAGGGGTAACCTTACGCTTACGGAAACGACGTAAGCGACGACTACGCGACGCAAATTCGTTCGGGAATCGGCGTATCAGGCTCATTTGCATAGTCAAATGAGAACTGAACGTAAAAGCCACCTAGCGGCCGGCGTCGCATTACATCTAAGATCCGATGGTGTAAGTGACTTACACCTGTCGGATCTTGGCCGTATCTATGCGAAAATGATTCTAGGAATCACTCGCATAGATACCCGGGCTCAGAAACAGAGATACGACGGTGTTTCCTGAGATACACCGTCGTAACTCTTCTGAGAATCTGGCCCAATGATGTTAGAACAGAGGAACCCGAACCTTACTGCCGCGTACACATGGTCGGAATTTCCAACTTGAAAAGTTCGATGTGAGCTTTTGGTCAGAAATTCCGACAGTGTATAGGCCCCATTAGACTTTTCGACAGCAAAAATTGGTTCTCAATTTTTCCGACGGTAAAAGTTCCGATCCTCTGTATGCAGTTCCGACGTGCAAAAAAAAACACGCAATCAATTCGACGCATGCTCGGAATCATTGAACTTAATTTTTCTCGGCTTGTTTTAGTGCTGTACGTCACCGCACTCTTGACGGTCGTAATTTTGTGTGACCGTGTGTATGCAACTCAAGTTTGAGCCAAAATGCCTACTTGTGTACGCGGCATAAATCTAATGCTAACGCTATCTCTAACTAACCCATTGTTATGGACAAAGCCTTGTGATCGCTACATTAGCATTTAGCCTTTGGGAAACCCTGAATCTCAATAGCTAATGTAATATTTAAATGGTATATCAGCAAAGTCGTTGAGGACAATTTTACAACTAAAACAATTTTGGCTAAATCCCTCCGCTCATCTCTATGGCTTTCCTTGGACTCAATGGGTAGTTATTAGGCCCACCAGTGTGTGTTAGTGATGCCCGATTAGCTTTTATCCAGCAGTTGAAATGACTGGCAGTTTCTGAGGTCTGTGTCTTCAGCTGTGTCTCAGAGGCAGGTGTAGAGAAGTGTTTTTAAAGGACGTCTCTGCCGGCTCGTTGAGAAAATAATAGAGCATTTGGTCACTTTGAGCCGCATTGTTTTTATAACAGCTGGCTGACAAACAATTGGCATATGTGTATGACAGCTTCTCCTCTTCCCCAAGTCATCTAGACATTTATCTTGGGAGCTGTATGGTCAATTCTAAATTTTAAATATGCGATGGATCCTGATATGGAGAAGACCGAGATAGTGATGTCATCATGTACAACAAAATGACATCATTACCAGTTACATAAAACCCAGGACAGGCATGGACAGCCCTTTTTTTTTGCAATAGATGGAATCAGAAAATCTATGTGATTCATAAGTGATCTTTTTCTTTTGTAGAAAGGGAAACTTCTGCCCACCACATGGTCACCATATTATAAAGTCAGCTTGAGAAAACTCTTGGTGGTCCCAGAAGTGTACTGATTTCTAGACTGTAAGCTCTAACGAGCAGGGCCCTCTGATCCCTCCTCTATTGAATTGTATTGTGGCTGTACTGTCTACCCTGATGTTGTAAAGCGCTGCGCAAACTGTTAGCGCTATATAAATCCTGTATAATAAAAATAATTTAGACCAGTAAAGACATATTTTTTTCCTGTGTTACAGATGACAGGGCCTCATTAGTGGAAGTGGTTGGCATACAGGGGCGGACTGACCATTCGGGCACTCGGGCACTGCCCGAGAGCCCCATGCAACTAGGAGGCCCCATCAGGGTTGCCAGCCTCAGTAAAACCTCAGTAAAATCCCAAGATTATAGCTGTCCCGCCTCTCCAGTACCTTTTCAGTGTGTGTATGTGTATTCTGTGTGTATGTATACTGTGTGTCTGTGTGTGTATACTGTGTACGTATGTGTATACTGTGTGACCCCATAATTTCCTATTACCCGGGGGCCCCATAATCTCCTATTGCCCGGGGGCCCCCATAATCTTCTATCGCCCGGGGGCCCCATAATCTCCTATTGCCCGGGGCCCCATAATCTCCTATTGCCCGGGGGCCCCCATAATCTCCTATCGCTCGGGGGCCCCATAATCTCCTATTGCCTGGGGGCCCCATAAGCTTCTATTGACCGGGGGCACCATAATCTCCTATTGCCCGGGGGCCCCATGAGTTGCCAGTCCACCCCTGTTGGCATACCTCTCTCTCTCCAATCTCCACTAGCAACACAAGACTGGCCAGCATGTAGCCCGATGGTTCCTTATTACCAAGGATGTTTGCTAGAAAAAAAAAATCTTTATTTTCCCCAATCAACATTCCCCACATAGTATAAAACATTAGACATACTGGGCTAGATTCACATAGATCAGCGGATCTTTAGATCTGCGTGATCTATGTGATTTAAGATCCGCTGCCGCAAGTTTGAGAGGCAAGTGGGTAATTCACAAACCACTTACCTGCAAACTTGCGGCGGCGGATCGTAAATCCCCCGGCGGAATTCAAATTCCGCGGCTAGGGGGAGTGTACTAATTAAATCAGGCGCGTCCCCGCGCCGATTTAAATGCGCATGCGCCGTCCGCGAAATTTCCTGGCATGCATTGCTCCCACTGACGTCACTAGGACGTCAGTGATTTCGGCGTGAGCGTAACTTGCGACGATCGGGTTTGAGAATCGGCGTACGCAAACAACGTAAAAGAAAAAAAATTTGACGCGGGAACGAAGGCTATAACATTGGCTGCGCCTCATAGAAGCAGGGGTAAGTATACACCGGGAAAACCACTACGTAAACGTCGTAACAAACTGTTTTGGGCCCGCGTACATTTGTGAATTGGCGTATCTCTATATATTAATCAGCGAGACCGCCCCCCGCGGCCATTTTTAAAATGCAGTTAAGATCCGACGGTGTAACACAGTTACACCTGTCGGATCTTAGGCATATCTATGCGTAACTGATTCTATGAATCAGGCGCATAGATACGACGTATCTCTCTGTGAATCTGGCCCAAAGTCTGTGCAGAAACCCCATGCAGGCTGCCAATGTAAAGGTCTCATTCTCATTCAACAATTCATACAACTATTGTACAGGACATTGGGAGTGTGTCCTGGATGGCAGGTACATTTACCCAAAATGTAGGTTGTGGTTCCATTAATGGGGACAGTTGTTGAGACATTGTTGTACCGGGGTGAAATGTTCCAGGGGGTGTTTGGCTAGATAGACAACTGATTTCTAGTACTCTCTTGTTTGACAGTCCGGGCACAGGATTTTGGAGGTTTGGGTAGGAAGAACCTGCAAACCTTGACTACTAGGACTCTGGTCCTGAAGGGGTTAAGCCCCAGGCAGGATAGGCTTAAAAGGGAAATTAGCACCCGTGTTAAGGAAGTAGAGTGGAGAGATAGAGGCTCACAGGCTGTATGACCGCGCAATTGTCATTCAAAATGCGTCAGCGCTGAAAGCTGAAAATTGGTCTGGGCACGAAGGGGGTTTAAGTGCCCAGTAATGAAGTGGTTAAATACAACTATACAGATCAGCCCAAAATGAAGGACAGATGAGGAGAAAAGAGGGACAGAGGGACTTTGTTCCGAACGAGGGACAGTCCCTCGAAATCAGGGACAGTTGGGAGCTACTGTAAGCTTTCGTTCAGTCCGCAGGCTGAACTAATGAAATCTATATGTGTATGGCCAGCTTTGGAGTTGAGTTAGTTTACTATGTTGATTCTGGGTTCACAAACTTTTTTCCTGTATTGTAGGCATTTCAGTGCCCCATGTCCATAAAGCTCTTCCCGTCACATTACTGCATTCCTCGTTCTTCCTCAGCTGTCCCCATAAAACATGTCCTTTCAACTCTTGCAACAATAATGACACTATTCCCCAAGTTGCTAAGAGGTTAATCCCCAATCCTCCTGAGGAGACAAAAGGGGGAAAGGGGGGCTTTTCCTGAAAGATGAGGGCAGGCGACCTGTTTTTTATTTGGCCGAATTGCTTGGCAGTGAGAGGACTGGGCCCCCTATTACGGAGAGTGAATCAGTAATTGCAAGTTAATGAGCTTCTTTTTACTAGAGCTGGGCACAGCATGCACAACTCAGCTGCCAGCGCGGGGAATCATTGTGACTCTGCCTCGGCCTCTGTCAGCCAGAGATGGGGACACTTAGACTTGAAAGGCATGTGATTGTTTCTTGAGGCTTAGATCCCCAAGACATCTGTCAGGGGGCAGAATGGAAGGGACTAGGGGATTAGCTGAGGTGCCCTCACAGTGAGCCAGTAAGAGGCTTCACCATCGAGCTGTGTTCTACAAAAAAAATGTGACGAAGGTGTGAAGCTAAAGTGTGATTAAAAGCTGACTCCATACTAAACCTACAGTCCACTTTCGTGTGGGTACTGTTGGACTCAGTGGCGTAGCGTGGGTTGTCAGCACCCGGGGGAAGGCAAGGCAAGAAATTTGCACCCCCCCAACCTGCAGACTTAGACACTCCCAGAGTCCCTGACCAACCTGATTACTTTACTGACCATTACACACTACACTGACCACTATACTGTCCACCATACTATACTACACTAACCACTGTACTATACTGTCCACTACACTGACCACCATACTACACTACACTGTCCACCATACTACACTACACTGACCACTGTACTATACCGTCCACTACACTGACCACCATACTACACTACACTGTCCACCATACTACACTACACTAACCACTGTACTATACCGTCCACTACACTGACCACCATACTACACTACACTGTCCACCATACTACACTACACTGACCACTGTACTATACCGTCCACTACACTGATCACCATACTATACTACACTGACCACCATACTACACTACACTGACCAATGTACTATTCTGCCCACTACACTGATCACCAAACTACACTGACCACCATACTACACTGGCCACTACACTAACCACCATACTACACTACACTACACTGACCACCATACTACACTGACCACCATACTACACTACACTGACCACCATACTACACTACACTGACCACCATACTACACTGGCCACTACACTAACCACCATACTACACTACACTACACTGACCACCATACTACACTGACCACCATACTACACTACACTGACCACCATACTACACTACACTGACCACCATACTACACTGTGACCACCATACTACACTACACTAGGTGTGCAACGGATCAAAAAACTCTCCCCTACTGTAATATACACATCCCCCCCCACTGTAATATACACATCCCCCCCCCACTGTAATATACACATCTCCCCCCCACTGTAATATACACATCTCCCCCCCACCAACTATAGTACCCCCTCAGTGCAAACACCCCCCTCCTCTCAGTACAAGAGACCCCCCCTCCTCTCAGTACAAGAGACCCCCCCTCCTCTCAGTACAAGAGACCCCCCTCCTCTCAGTACAAGAGACATCCCCCCTCCTCTTGGGGCAAGAGACACCCCCCCTCCTCTCGGGGCAAGAGACCCCCCCTCCTCCTCTAGGGGCAAGAGACCCCCCTCCTCTTGGGGCAAGAGACCCCCCCTCCTCTAGGGGCAAGAGACCCCCCTCCTCTAGGGGCAAGAGACCCCCCCTCCTCTAGGGGCAAGAGACCCCCCTCGGGCAGTACAGACACTCCCAGCGTGTGCTTCTTCCCCACAAGTGCGGGCTCCTCCTCTGTGGGTGTAAACAGAGGAGGGCCGCCGCCGGGTGTACCAAGATGGCCGCGGCTCCGGAGCTAGGCCGAAGCCGTGGCCTTTCCTAGCGTTATGGCCGCGGCTCCGGTGGATAGGCAGAGGCGGCGCTCACATTTTTGTTTGTCTCCCAGCAGAGGTAGCGACAGTGTCAGCAGCAGCGGAGGCGGCTCAGTTTTGGTTGGCAGCGGTGGCGGAGGAGGAGGTAGCGGTGGCAGCAGCGGAGGTGGAGGCTGCTCACTGTTTTGGTTGTCTCTCCCGCAGCAGAGGAGGCAAAGGTGGCAGTGGAGGAGGAGGAGGTGGTAGCGGAGGAGGAGGCATTGGCGGCGGCAGCAGCGGAGGCGGATCACATTTTTGCTTGTCTCCCCACCTTGTTTAGTGTCCGGCGCACTGTGATTGGGCGCATGGGGGTCATTTCCGGAGGCAGGACTTCAGCAGCAACCGCTATTGCAGACACATGACCGCCATACGCCCAATCACAGGGCGCCGGACACTCAACATGGCGGCCGGAGTGCAGGGGACACAAGGAACTTAAATTAGGAGGCAGCGTGAAAATTCACCCCCCAAAATTTTGCGCCCGGGGCCATGGTCCCCCTGCCCCCCCCAGCTACGCCACTGGTTGGACTGAATGACATGCTGGGTTTGGACATATCTCCGGTCTTCAGATGATGCAATACCTCCTAAAATTTCCAGTTCCACAATCTGCCATCTCCTCAACGCTGCCAAATCATGCATTCCCCTTAATTGGAAATGCGTGCAGTCACTGACCATAGGCCTCTGGCTTCGCAGGGTAGAAGAGCTAAACCAGATGGAGGATCTAGTGCTTACCGCGCAGCATAAAATTTGAGAGGCATTCTAAAACCTGGACGTTATGGAACATGTTTGTCTACTTCGAAGAGGGGAAAGCCCTCTTTGATGTTCGGTCTGCTGGCTGGGAGCCCTTGCTGGTGCTACCCACTAGGACACGCCACCACATTCCTTTAATTTCTTTACCTATCACCATTATTATTATTTACTGTATTTATTGGCATATAACGCTCACTTTTTCACTCTACAAATCGGTTGCAAATAGTATGTGCGTGCTATACGCCGATACTGCAATTTGGGCTGCCTCGGAGGGAACGGGGAGGGGGGCGGGACGAGCGCCGTCAGATTACATACAGCGAGAATCTCCTGTTTACCCAGTGGTCTCTGTAATAGGAAGTCCTGTCTCCTGGGTCAGCATTGGACCAGTGTTCTGTCTATCATAGAAGCCGATCCAGAAGGCGGGACTTTGTATTAAAGAGGCCGTCGAGTAAACAGTATATTCTTGCAGTATGTAATCTAACGGCACCCCTCCCTGAGATGGGCATTGACCAGGCTGCATTCATGGCAATGGGGAGGCTGCAGATGGGCATTAATCAAGCTGCATTAATGGGAAATTGTGAGGCTACAGATTGGCATTGATTAAACTGCATTGATGGGCAATGGTAAGGCTGTAGATGGGCAGCATTGATCAAGCTGCATTGATGGGCAATTTTGAGGCTGCAGCTGGGCATTGATCAAGCTGCATTGGTGGGCAATTTTGAGGCTGCAGATGGGCCTTAATCAGGCTGCATTGATGGGCACTGACCCTTATTTTGCTTCAAAGTTCTTTATTTAAAATTAAAAAAATTCCTGAAACTTCCCTCTTAAAATGAAGGTGCGTGTTATATGCCAATAAATATGGTATTTATTTTTCTTTTCTTTTTTCCCTCTTTTCTCTTCTTTGCTCAATGCTTTCTATGCCCTGGGGACCTCTGGGCCCTTTACAAAACAATAACAAATAAAAAATAAGAAAAGTATATATTAAAAAAATTATAAAAAAAAGGGGGGGGGGGTAGCCATCCGGGGCCCTGGGGACCTCTGGGCCCTTTAGTAAAAAGAAAAAAGAAATAAAAAAAATATATAAAAAAATGTAAAAAAAAAATTGTTATAAAAAAGAGGGCGCCCCTTTTTTTCCTAAAAAAATAAATACATTTAATTTTTTTTTTTTTCATCCGGGGGCCCTGGGGACCTCTGGGCCCTTTAATAATAATAAAAACAAAATCTATATTCATATATATATAAAAAAAAAATCTTTAAAAATGGTGGTTACCATCCGGGGCCCTTTAATAAAAAATATATATATATAAAAAAAAATTAAATAGTTTTTTTTATAAAAAAAAGGGGGTTGCCATACAGGGCCCTGGGGACCTCCGGGCCCTTTGATAAAAAAAAGTGCTCTCTCCTAGAGTCATGCAGCAGAGAGATATTGTAATCTCTCTGCTGCCCACGGCTGTTACCTGCACAGTGAGGGCGGAACTTTAAGGATGCAGGGTGGGCACCGGAAGATGATGTCATCTCTCTGCTCCCGTGCCCGCTGGCTCCCTGATTGGCAAGCAGCTCGCTCACACACCGAGCCGCCCAGCTACTCCCCTTTCTCACCGACGGAGTGCCCGCACTCTCGCCTGTGGAGCCGCCCACGAACTTGCGGAAACCGCCCGCGCTGTCACCCGCAGAGCCGCCTGTTCTCACCCGCATTCTCGGAGGGGCAATTGCCCAATTGCCCCCCCACCCCCCGGATCCACCCCTGCTTGGTTGTCACTTCATAGATAGCCTGCTCAGTACACACACACAGTATGACTTTGTTCTTTCCTTTTTGTATCATGATTTCACTTACTGGAATCGTACTACTGTATTTTGCAGAATGCATAGCTCCCAACTGTCCCTGATTTTGAGGGACTGTCCCTGATTTGGAGCAATGTCCCTCTGTCCCTCTTTCCTCCTCATTTTGGTCTGATCTATATAGTTGTAAATAAAATGCACTTTTTATCTTTCAAAAAGTGTCACCCAGTGCTAAACATTTCATCTAATTTCTAAATTGCTGCATTTGCAAATTTTAAAAGCCAATATAAAAGGAATAGTAGTTGAAAAAAAAAGTCCTTGTGAAGTTAATTAACCACTTAAGGACCCCTTCACGCCGATATACATCGGCAGAATGGCACGGCTGGGCACAATCACGTACCCGTACGTGATTCCTTAAGCCCAGCCGTGAGGTCGCGAGCTCGCCGGCGTCGCGACCCGGTCTGAAGCTCCGTGACCGCGGGACGTTTTGACACCGCTTCCACCCTGCTATGGTATGGAGACGGGTGGGGGCCATCTTCCCCTCACTCGTCTGCATACCCAGCTAGGAAGAGGACCGGATCGCCTCCGCCGCTACCAACGGCTCCGGTAAGCGGTGGAGGGCGCGGGAGAGCGCCTCCCTCTCCCACCGTCAATAATGGTGATCTTGCTGCAAATCTATCGCAGAGACCACCATTATCGTTTACAGGACCGGTGCCTGAAGAGATGGATATCTCGGTTGTGGCAGCAGCTGCTGCCGTTACCGAGATATCACTCTTCAAAAAGAGGACTAATATAGTCGTGCGCTGGTCCTTAAGGGGTTAAATCGCATAATTTCCTGTCGGGAAATAATGCGATTTTTGCTCACAGTACTGCCCACTGACTCCTGGGAAATTACGACTCACATTTCCCAGGAGCACAGGCGAGGGAGTAAGTGACAAGGAGCACCACGGACCAGAAAGTGGCAGGTTAGGAGCCTCTACAAAGCAACAGGACGTTTCTGGTAAGTATATAAAAAAAAATCCCCCCAAATGTTTATTATTACTATTATAGGTCTGTGAATATACAAAAAAAAAGTTTCAGGGTGGAACTCCGCTTTAAGAGCCCTTTCACACGGGCGTGGGCCGCATTAGCGGTAAAGTAAAGTGGTAAAGTGCCACTAGTTTTAGCAGCACTTTAAACCCTGTTAGCGGCCATGGAGAGGGTTAAAACCACCCGCAAAGTGCCGCTGCTGAAGCGTTTTGGCAGCGTTGCCCATTGATTTTAATGGCAGAGGCAGTTTGAGAGCTGTGTGCTGCCCCAAAAACGCTGCTTGCATGACTTTTTATTCGGTCCTACAAGCGCACCGCCCCAGTGTGAAAGCACTCGAGCTTTCACACTGGGGAGGCTTGAGAGTCGATTTTCAGGCGCTATTTTTAGTGCTAAAACGCCTGAAAAGCGACTTCAGCCTTCAAGTTCTCCAAATGGCAGAGCCTGGGCCTGGTAATGGGTGAAAAGGTGTGCAGAGTATTGAAATTATGCCCTGAAAGCATCTTGGATACAGCAAACGGCTTTGCTTTTATAGAGAATATTAGAACATGTCTTTATCAGGGAACAGGAACAAGGAGCATACAACTACACACACTTAGAGAGATAACACTTCCCCTGAACATTACCATAAATACACACTACAGTGCCACCCGATGGATAGGAAGGTATAATGCATACAGTATATATTCACAGTACTTCACAATACATGCTCATGCTGTTGTCCTTCAAACACACACATACCCTCTAATTACTGGAAGTCACGACATTTGATGTGGGCTCAAGGTGGTGCAAGAGGGGTCTGGGCCAGCAGCTTCTTTGTCAGCTACCAGCAAAATCTGAGTTTATAAACAGGTTTGATTTAACTCTTTATTATAAGAAATAACTAGGGACGGTCCAACTATGAGAAATTGACACATTAACCAACCGGGCACAAGTCAGTGTTACAAAAAAAAAAATATTTTGTAGTAAAAAGGCACTTTGGGCCAGATTCACAGTCAAAATACGCCGGCGTATTTTCAAATTTGCCGCGTCGTATCTTTACTTTGAATTCTCAAACCAAGATACGACGGCTTCTGGCTTCGATCTGACAGGCGTACGGCTTCGGATCGTAGGTGTAATACTTTGGCGCCCGCTGGGTGGAGTTCGCGTCGTTTTCCGCGTCGGGTATGCTAATTAGCTGTTTACGGCCATCCACGAAGCTACGCGCGCTCGTCGCATTCTCTTACGTCGTCGCTAGTCGGCTTTTCCCATCGTAAAGTTACGGCTGCTATTTCATTGCTTATATTTAGACCAGCCATGTTAAAGTATGGCCGTCGTTCCCGCGTCGAATTTTGAAATTTTTTTTTTGCGTAAGTCGTCCGGGAGTAGGAAAGGACGCAACGCATGTCGGCGTTCAAAAAATTACGACGGTGCGACGTCATTTCGCGCAAAGCACGGCGGGAAATGACAAAACGGAGAATGCGCAGTACATTCGGCGTGGGAACGCGCCTAATTTAAATAATACACGCCCCATTTGAATTAGGCGAGCTTGCGCCGGACGGATTTACGCTACGCCGCCGCAAGTTTACAGGCAAGTGCTTTGTGAATCAAGCACTTGCGCTGAAAACTTGCGGCGGTGTAACGTAAATGGGATACGTTACGCCGCCGGAATTGTACATGAATCTGGCCCCATGTTCTTGCCAAGGATAAGAAAGTTGCTGTGAGCTTGTCACTTACCCAAGCGAAGATAAATCAGACCCGGGCTACCAGGTGCATTGTGGGAATTTGACATAATAAGAGATTGCAATGTCAGTTTTTTTCCAGCCAGGCAGAGCTTATCACTGGAATAATAGAACCAACATAAAAGCAAAGCCTGTGTTTGTAATGAGCAAATACGGGTGAATATGGCTGACCCCATGTTCAGATACAATTCGAAAATATAGGTAGAAACAAGGTTAGCACACGTTGAGGTTTATGTTAAGCTGATCTTATTCACATTGAAATCTAACACACTACACAAGCACTTTATGGCTTCATGCAGATGGGCGCATTTGCCCGTTTAGCGCAAACATATACTTTGGGCCAGATCCACGTACCTTGGCGCATCTATACGTCCGGTGTAGCGTATCTCAGATACACTACGCCGCCGTAACTTACAGCGTATTTTCCGTATCCTCAAAGAATTTGCGCCGTAAGTTACGGTGGCGTAGTGTAACTGTGTCGGCGTAAGGGCGCGCAATTCAAATGGATAAGATGGGGGCGTGTTTTATGGTAATTCCTATTGACCCCACGTAATCTACGTTTTTTTTGAACGGCGCACACGCCGTCCGTGGGGGTATCACAGTTAGAAACACCTCCAAGGGAACACAACCCCTTGATCGCCCCCTAGTGTCAACCCTTTCCCTGCCAGTGCCATTTATACAGTAATCAGTGGCTATTTTTAGCTCTGATAATTGTAATAATGTCACTGGTCCCAAAAAAGTGTCCGATCTGTTCACCGCAATATCGCAGTCCCGCTAAAAATCGCTGATCACCACCATTACTAGTAAAAAAAAAAAATAATAATAAAAATGCCATTAAAATATCCCCTATTTTGTAGACGCTATAAATTTGTTTAAATTTATTGTGATTTGTTTACCAAAAAATAGGTAGAAAAATGCATATTGTTCTAAACTGATGAAGAATTATATTTTTGCGGGATATTTATTATAGCAAAAAGTAAAAAATATAGTTTTTTTTCCCCAAAATTGTTAGACCCGGATTCACGTAGAACCCGGTATCTTTGTGCGGGCGTAACGTATCCCATTTACGTTATGCCTCCGCAACTTTGACAGGCAAGTGCCGTATTCTCAAACCAACGTTGCGGCGGCGTAGCGTAAATAGGCCGGCGTAAGCCCACCTAATTCAAATGTGGTAGATGTGGGCGTGTGTTATGTAAATTTTATGTGACCCCACGTAAATGACGCTTTTTACGAACGGCGCACGCGCCGTCCGTGAAAGTATCCCAGTGCGCATGCTCCAAATTAACCCGCAAGAAGCCAATGCTTTCGACGTGAACGTAAATGACGCCCAGCCCTATTCGCGAACGACTTACGCAAACGACGTAAAATTTTCAAAATTCGACGCGGGAACGACGTCCATACTTAACATTGGTACGCCTCATATAGCAGGGGTAACTTTACGCCAGGAAAAGCCTAACGTAAACGGCGTATCTGTACTGCGTCGGCCGGGCGTACGTTTGTGAATTCGCGTATCTAGCTGATTAACATATTTCTAGGCGTGAATCAGCGTACACGCCCCTACCGGCCAGCGTAAATATGCAGTTAAGATCCGACGGTGTAAGAGACTTACGCTGGTCGGATCTAATACAAATCTATGCGTAACTGATTCTAAGAATCAGGCGCATAGATACGACGGCTCGGACTCAGAGTTACGACGGCGTAACTCGTACGAGAATCCGGGCCTCTGTCTTTTTTTGTTAATAGCTCAAAAATAAAAACCGCAGAGGTGATCAAATACCACCAAAAGAAAGCTCTATTTGTGTGAAAAAAAGGATGTCAATTTTGTTTGGGTGCAACGTCGCACGACCGCGCAATTGTCAGTTAAAGCGACGCAGTACAGAATCGCAAAAAAAATGCCTTTTTATTAAGGGGGAAAATCCTTCCGGGGCTGAAGTGGTTAAAGGTCAGTGAATAATGAAAATGGAAAGCCAATGGATCAGCATGACAGTCAGCAATTTCCACATACCACTGAGAATATGAAGAATAGACAGCCAACATGTAACAGGTTATAAAGGTAAGCATAGCCTTTGGGAATTTGTCAGGGGACTTTGGTTGTCTTGTATGTTATAATTGAAGTAATGAGGTGTTTATATTACCCATAGCATATCCCTGATGTCACCTTTCCTGTACATTTCATAGAAGGAAAAAAAATATCTGAGATAAGTTCACTTGTGTTCTCCAGTACAAGAGCGCCCCCTAGTGACCATAGGAGGTCTTATCCAACCAATAGTTCTAAGTAATAGGCGATGGATGGATGGTATTGTCCAGGTATCCTCCAGGTATCCTCTTCAACAGCGGGCGGTCCGCATTCAGACAAAAGTGGTCTCCGCGGCAGGATGTTTACATTCCTTGTATTAGCAATAAAAGTGACCCCCAAATGAATTTTTTTTTAACCACTTAAGGACTGGACCAATATGCTGCTAAATGACCCAAGGGGTTTTTACAATTCAGCACTGCGTCGCTTTAACTGACAATTGCGCGGTCGTGCGACGTGGCTCCCAAACAAAATTGGCGTCCTTTTTTCCCCACAAACAGAGCTTTCTTTTGGTGGTATTTGATCACCTCTGCGGTTTTTATTTTTTGCGCTATAAACAAAAATAGAGCGACAATTTTGAAAAAAATGCAATATTTTTTACTTTTTGCTATAATAAATATCCCCCAAAAACATATATAAAAAATTTTTTTCCCTCAGTTTAGGCCGATACGTATTCTTCTACCTATTTTTGGTAAAAAAAAAAACGCAATAAGCGTTTATCGATTGGTTTGCGCAAAATTTATAGCGTTTACAAAATAGGGGATAGTTTTATTATTTTTTTTTTTACTACTAATGGCGGCGATCAGCGATTTTTTTCGTGACTGCGACATTATGGCGGACACTTCGGACAATTTTGACACATTTTTGGGACCATTGTAATTTTCACAGCAAAAAATGCATTTAAATTGCATTGTTTATTGTGAAAATGACAGTTGCAGTTTGGGAGTTAACCACAGGGGGCGCTGTAGGAGTTAGGGTTCACCTAGTGCGTGTTTACAACTGTAGGGGGGTGTGGCTGTAGGACTGACGTCATCGATCGAGTCTTCCCTATAAAAGTGATCACTCGATCGATGCAGCCGCCACAGTGAAGCACGGGGAAGCCGTGTTTACATACGGCTCTCCCCGTTCTTCAGCTCCGGGGAGCGATCGCGAGGGGGCGGCTATAAACGAATAGCCGCGCCCTCGTCCCGGATCGCTCCTGAAGCCACAGGAACCGCTGCATGTACAAGGGTGGGGTCCCGATCGGACCCCCGACCCACGTCTAGGCAGGGACGTACGGGTACGCCAATGTGCCTGTCCGTGCCATTCTGCCGACGTAAATGTACATGCGGCGGTCCGGAAGTGGTTAAAGGACAGTGTAAAAATAAAAATAAAAAGTAAAATAAATAAGAAAAAAATAAAATAAAAAATCTAAAGCCCCCCCCCCCCGTCCTGCTGAGCTTGCGTGCAGAAGCGAACGTATACGTAAGTCACGCCCACATATGAACACGGTGTTCAAACCACACATGTGAGGTATCACCGCGATCATTAGAGCAAGAACAATAATTCTAGCACTAGACCTCCTCTGTAACTCAAAACCTGTAGAAATTTTTATATGTCGCCTATGGAGATTTTTAAGGGTCAAAGTTTGCCGCCATTCCACATGTTGGGTATCAATTTACTCAGCGTAACATTATCTTTCACAATTTAAAAAAAATTGGGCTAACGTTACCGTTTTCTTATTTTTTTATTTTTAAAAAAGTGTATTTTTTCCCCAAAAATGTGCTTGTAAGACCGCCGCGCAAATACGGTGTGACATAAGGGGGGTCATTTACTAAAGGCAAATCCACTTTGCACTACAAGTGCAAACTTCAAGTGCAAAGTGCACTTGGAAGTGCAGTCACTGTAGATCCGAGGGGGACATGCAAGGGAAATAAAAAAAAACGTATTTTAGCTTGCACATGACTGGATTAAAAAATCAGCAGAGCTTCCCCTTATTTTAGATCTACCCCTCAGATTTACAGTCACTGCACTTCCAAGTGTACTTTCAGTGCAATTTCAAGTGCACTTTGCACTTGTAGTTTGCACTTGTAGTGCAAAGTGGATTTGCCTTTCCTAAACAACCCCCATAGACTTGCAAGGACCGCCATTTAATTCTCTAGGGTGTCTGGAAAAAAATAATATCATGTTTGGGGGTTCTAATTGATCTTCTAGCAAAAAAACAAACTGATTTTAACTTGTAAACACCAATAGCCAGATTCACGTACGGCGGCTTAAAGTTATGCGGGCGTAGCGTATGTAATTTACGTTACGCCGCCGCAAGTTAGAGAGGCAAGTGCTGTATTCACAAAGCACTTGCGTCCTAAGTTACGGCGGCGTAGCGTAAATGTGCCGGCGTAAGCGCGTCTAATTCAAATTGTGAAGAGGTGGGCGTGTTTTATGTAAATAAAGCATGACCCCACGTAAATGACGTTTTGAACGAACGGCGCATGCACCGTCCGTGGACGTATCCCAGTGCGCATGCTTTAAATTACGCCGCAAAGACTTATTGGTTTCGATGTGAACGTAAATTACGCCCAGCCCCATTCACGGACGACTTACGCAAACGATGTAAAAATTGAAAAATTCAACGCGGTTCCCACGTCCATACTTAACATTGGAGGCGCCATCTTTTTGGTGGTTTATCTTTACGCCTAAAAACGCCTTACATAAACAGCGTATCTTTACAGCGACGGCCGTGCGTACGTTCGTGAATAGGCGTATCTCGCTGATTTACATACTCTAGGCGTAAATCAGCGTACACGCCCCTAGCGGCCAGCGTAAATAGACAGCTAAGATACGACGGCGTAGGAAGACTTACACCGCTCGTATCTTAGCAACATTTAAGTATGACTATTTTCATCAAGATCACAGGCTGTGTCACGCCCCTCCAGCCCGTGTCTTAGAATAAGAGGGAGACGAAGCCTCCATCAGCTACAGCGCAGACGGCTAGTTCTGGGAGGCTGTCATATGACAGCCTGCGGTGTGCCCGCTGCCGGACGCGGGCGGCACGCTCTGTGATCACAGTGTCCAGGAGAACAATGCTGATCACAGATTGAGGTAAAGCGCCAATTAGTGGCTCTTTACCACGTGATCAGCTGTGTCCAATCACAACTGATCACGGATGTAAATAGAAGCTGGCACTCCTTTCCACATGCTGACACTGGCTTCTCTAAAAGGGACATGTACACTGATAATCAGGGCACTGATTATCAGTGCAGTCCAGTGCCCACCAGTGCTGCCAATCAGTGTCTCCTCCTCAGTGTCACCTATCAGTGCCGCCTACCAGAGCCAATCAGTGCTGCCTACCAGTGTCTCCTATAGGGCAGTGCAGCCCTATCAGTTACCATTAATGCCTCATCAGTGCCCACCAGTGCCGCCTCATCAGTGCCCATCAGAGCATTCTATCAGTGCCCATCAGAGCCACCTCCTCAGCGCACATCAGTGAAGAAGAAAAACTACCTGTTTCCAAAACTTTATAACAAACTATGAAAAAGGTTTTTTTTGGGTCTTTTTTCTTTTATTTAGCAAAAAATAAAAACCCATTGGTAATTAAATACCACCAAAAGAAATCTCTATTTGTGTGAAAAAAATTATAAAAGTTTAGTTTGGGTACAGTGTTGTATGACCATGCAATTGTCATTCAAAGTGCGACAGTGCTGAAAGGTGAAAACTAACCTGGTCATGAAGGGTTTAAAAGTGGCCAATAGGCAAGTGGTTGTAAACCCTTACACACCACTTTTACCAACAGGCAGTGGTGGCTGGTGCTCAAAATTTTTTGGGGGCGCAAACAAACGAAAAAAACCCACATCAATTGCAGCCTCACTGTGCCCATCAATTGCCGCCATTGTGCCCATCAAACGCAGCCACTGTGCCCATCAAACGCAGCCACTGTTCCATAAAATTTTCGCCACTGTCCCATAAAATTGTCACCACTGTGCCATGCCATTAAATGCAGCCACTGTGCCCATCAATTGTCACCACTGTGCCATGCCATCAAACGCAGCTACTGTGACATCAATTGTTGCCAATGTGCCCATCAATTTTCGCCATTGTACCCATCAATTGTCACCACTGTGCCATGCCATTGTCGCCACTGTGCCCATCAATTGTCGCCTCTGTGCCATGCCAAACGCAGCCACTGTGCCATCAATTGTGGCCACTGTGCCATGCCAAACGCAGCCACTATGCTATGCCATTGTCGTCACTGTGCCATGCCATTGTCGCCACTGTGCCCATCAATTGTCGCCACTGAGCCATGCCAAACGCAGCCACTGTGCCATCAATTGTCGTCACTGTGTCATGCCATTGTCGCCACTGTGCCTATCAATTGTCACCACTGTGCCATGCCAAATGCAGCCACTGTGCCATCAATTGTCACCACTGTGCCATGCCAAACGCAGCCACTGTGCCATGCCATTTTGCCACTGTGCCCATCAATTGTTGCCACTGTGCCCATAAATTGTCGCCACTGTGCCATGCCATTGTCACCACTATGCCCATCAATCACTGTGCCCATCAATTGTCGCCACTGTGCCCATCAATTGCCACCAGTTTTCCCCTAAAATGCCGCCAGATTGTTCCCCCCCCGCCTGCCACTTACCTTTCTTGGTCGGCCATCCTCGGATCCTCCTTTTATGATCCCTCAAAGTAGTCCCACCCTCGATGTCGCTTCAGCCAATCAGGTTACCGGTAACCAGAACCGGTGTTAGTGTTAACCAGGGAACACACACCCGGTGCGTCCCCTGGTTAACTATTTGGAAGCCGTTAACAGCCCTCAGGCTGTAATCGGAAAGCCTATCAGAGCCGCTGGCTCTGATAGACACTTTCAAAGCCAACCAGCTGTCGTTATTCAGATGGCCATCGCTCACCAGGGGGACGGCCATCTGAATAGTGGGCAGCGGCGACAATACATAGATTCATGCAATGCATGAATCTGTGTATTGTTTTTCAGTGGCGGTGCAGGAGAGAGAGGGGGCGGCGCTCCTGCGCCCTCTATGGACGCACCGCCACTGCCAACAGGTAAGCCTATAATAAGGCTTACCTGTAGGTACTGTGAATATCTTCTAACCGGCACCATTCAGGAGATATTGACTGTATCCGCATGTGCCGATGTCACCGGCACATGCGCATTGAAGAACTGGCAAGCCGTGACCTGCGGATCCAGCGTGCAAGTGACGTCATCGGGGCTACGGCCAATCACAGCACCGGAGCCCACAAACCCAGAAATAACTCCAGAAGACAGGTCGCCGGACACAGTGGTGTGTGGGGACAGCTGCAACAGCTTCAATCTAAGGTAAGTATTTCATAATGAGCTAGTATGCAAAGTATACTAGCTCATTATACCTTTGTCTTGCATGTTTTTTTTTTTTCTTTTGAGAGTTAACACCTACTTTAAACTATTATAATTTTTTTGGGCCCCAGGAGCTTTTAGCCATAATGTACTAGAATGCATTGCATATTGGCACATTATGGATGGCTGGATGGCAGACCCTCCAGTGTTGTTCCCGTCTGTCACAGGCATCCGCTGCCATCTACTCCCAGGCATCTTTCCAGGTTTGGACTCTATGGCCTGGATTCACGTAGCACTTACGCGGCGTATCTCGAGATACGCAGCGTAAGTGTAAATGTGCGCCGTCGTATCTATGCGCTGTACCCATAGAACTAGATACGAAATTAGGCTTCATCCGACCAACGTAAGTTTCCTATGCCGTCGTATCTTGGGTGCATATTTACGCTGGCCGCAAGGGGCGCTCCCATTGATTTACGTGTTGAATATGCAAATGGCTGAGATACGCCGATTCATGAACGTACTTGCGCCCGTCGCAGTAATATATGCCGTTTACGTAAGGCGTACGTCCGGCGTAAAGTTATTCCACATATAGGGAGGCGCAACCCATGCAATGGTATGGACCACGGAACAGCCGTCGTATTTTACGTTGTTTACGCAGTACTACGTGAATAGGGCTGGGCGTAGGTTACGATCAGTGATTCGACGTATCTTAAGCGTTCTTTCCGACGTGATTCTGCGCATGTGCAGTGGGAAGCGTCCACGGGGCGGCGCATGCGCCGTTCGTTCGGCCCATCATTTGCATGGGGTCACGGTTCATTTAAATGGATCACGCCCACCGTCCACCTACTTTGAATTAGGCGGGCTTACGCCTAGGAAGTTACGCTACGCCGGCGCAACGTTGGGAGCGAGTGCTTTGTGGATACTGTTCTTGCCTCTCTACTTTACGTCGGCGTAGCGCATATGAGATGCGCTACGCCCGCATAAAGATGCGCTGATCTACCTTAATCCAGGCCTTTGACTGCTTGGTTGGCCAGCATATGGCGGCGTCACTCCCATGCATGCGCATCACTTCATCATGGCACAGAACGGTGCCATAAATGTACGCTGAGCTGTGCATGCGTGGTTCAGGGTACATAAATCTTGACAGTAGGCAGGCTTTATGACAGAAGAGATAGCACACATATGCGATGCTTGGCGTTAAGCCCACTTTTCCTGCGACTGTATATATGCATTTCGCTGTCAGGAAGAGGTTAACTACGTATTTGTAAGGAGCTCTATGAATGTACTAACTTTGTAATCTGATAACAATGGGCCAGATTCAAGAAGCAATTGCGCCCGTGTAACCATAGGTTACACAGCGCAATTGCTTACTTGCCCCGGCGTTACGAATGCTCCTGATTCAGGAACATCGTAACGCCGACTGCAGCCTAAAATCTGCGTGGCATAAGGCTCTTATGTCACGCATATCTTAGGCTGCATTCTAGCGATGACCGCTAGGGGGCGCTCCCATTGTGCTCAGTGTATAGTATGCAAATTGCATACTAACACCAATTCACAATGTTGCGCGAGCCCTGCGTACGCAATTTACGTCGTTTCCGTATGGCGTGTTTAGCGTAAGGCTGCCCCTTCTAATAGCAGGGGCAGCCAATGCTAAAGTATACCCGTCGTTCCCGCGTCGCGACGTTCGAATTTTACGTAATTTGCGTAAGTGATTCATGAATGGCGCTGGACGCCATTCACGTTCACTTTGAAGCAAATGACGTCCTTGCGACGTCATTTGCCGCAATGCACGTCGGGAAAGTTTCCCGACGGAGCATGCGCTCTACGATCGGCGCGGGAACGCGCCTAATTTAAATGATTCCCGCCCCCTACGGGATCATTTAAATTGCGTGCTCTAGCGCCGGGCATTTTGCCGGCGCGCCCACGCAATTTACGGAGCTACTGCTCCGTGAATCAAGGGCAGCGCAGTAAATTTGCGGGGGCGCAGGGCAGAAACTGCCCTGCGCCTCCGTAAAAAAAGCGCAATTGTACCTGAATCTAGCCCAGTGTCTTCTTCCTAGGTAAGTCTGACTGACTGACGGACTGTCCTGACCACATAACAGCTGTCACATTAGACCACAGCTGTCATGTCATGTGCAGTCCTGTGCAATCACAGGCACTATGATGTGTGATTTATGGAGGCGCAGAGAGACAGACAGGAAGAATAAATGTCATTATGTGTCACCCTGTCATTATTGTAGGCATAGCTCCCAACTGTCCCTGATTTGGAGGGACTGTCCCTGATTTGGAGCAATGTCCCTCTGTCCCTCCTTCCTCCTCATTTGTCCCTCATTTTGGTCTGATCTATATAGTTGTATATAAAATGCACTTTTTATCTATCAAAAAGTGTTTTCCAGTGCTAAACCTTTCATCCAAATTCGAAATTGCTGCATTTGTAAATACCATGAGCCAATATAAAAGAATAGTAGTGGTAAAAAAGCACTTGTGGGTTTGAGAAATCTTTTTTTTACAATTCTCCTTTAAGGGGGTGTGGCAAGGGGTGTGTCCTATGCCTGCATACTGTTGCTGATAGGTGTCCCTCATTCCCGTCTCAAAATGTTGGGAGGTATGTTGTAAGCATGCTGGGCCTGTTTGTACATACAGACGTTTACACCAAGAATTACACAAGTTAACCACTTAAGACCCGGACCAAAATGCAGCTAAAGGACCCGGACAGTTTTTGCGATTCGGCACTGCGTCGCTTTAACTGACAATTGTGCGGTCGTGCGACGTGGATCCCAAACAAAATTGGCGTCCTTTTTTTCCCCACAAATAGAGCTTTCTTTTTGTGGTATTTGATCACCTCTGCGGTTTTAATTTTTTGCGCTATAAACAAAAATAGAGCGACAATTTTGAAAAGAATTCAATATTTTTTACTTTTTGCTATAATAAATATCCCCCAAAAATATATAAAAAAAATATTTTTTCCTCAGTTTAGGCCGATACGTATTCTTCTACCTATTTTTGGTAAAAAAATCGCAATAAGCGTTTATCGGTTGGTTTGCGCAAAATTTATAGCGTTTAGAAAATAGGGGATAGTTTTATTGCATTTTTATAAAAAACATTTTTTTTAACTACTAATGGCGGCGATCAGCGATTTTTTTTCGTGACTGAGACATTATGGCGGACACTTCGGACAATTTTGACACATTTTTGGGACCATTGTCATTTTCACAGCAAAAAATGCATTGTGGTAGATTCAGGTACAGCTGCGCGCTCCTTACGAAGGCGCAGTGTACCCTTTTTACCCTGCGCCTACGCAAATTATCTGCGCTACGCTTCATTCATGAAGCAGTAGCCACGTAATTTGCGTGGGCGCTCCTCAAAAATGCCCGGCGTAAGGGCGCCTAATGTAAATGATCCCGTAGGGGGCGGGAATCATTTAAATTAGGCGCGTTCCCGCGCTGAGCGTAGGGCGCATGCTCCGTCGGGAAACTTTCCCGACGTGCATTGCGGCAAATGGCGTCGCAAGGACGTCATTTGCTTCAAAGTGAACGTGAATGGCGTCCAGCGCCATTCACGATTCACTTACGCAAACGACGTAAAATTTAAACCTCGCGACGCGGGAACGACGGGTATACGTAACATTGGCTGCCCCTGCTATTATCAGGAGCAGCCTTACGCGAAACCCGACGTACGCAAACGACGTAAACTGCGTACGCAGGGCTCGCGTAACGTTGTGAATCGGCGTTAGTATGCAATTTGCATACTATACGCTAAACACAACGGGAACGCCCCCCTAGCGGCCAACGTAAGAATGCAGCCTACGATATGACTGGCATAAGAGCCTTATGCCAGTCATTTCTTAGGCTGCCGTCGGCGTAACAAGGTTCTTGAATCAGGAGCATTCGTAACGCCGGCGCAAGTAAGCAATTGCGCTGCGTAACTATGGTTACGCAGACGCAATTGCTTCTTGAATCTAGGCCATTGTTTACTGTGAAAATGACAGTTGCAGTTTGGGAGTTAACCACAAGGGGCGCTGAAGGGGTTATGTGTGACCTCATGTGTGTTTACAACTGTAGGGGGGTGTGGCTGTAGGTGTGACGTCATCGATTGTGAATCCCTATAAAAGGGATGACACAATCGATGCCGCCGCCACAGTGAAGAACGAGGAAGCTGTGTTTACATACAGCTCTCCCTGTTCTTCAGCTCCGGGGACCGATCGCGGGACTCCAGCGGCGATCGGGTCCGCGGGTCCCGGAGCTTCGGCCCGGGTTGCGGGCGCGCGCCCGGCTGGACAATAGCACAGCACATACCTGTAAGTGCATGTGCCCAGCTATGCCATTCTGCTGACGTATATGTGCAGGAGGCGGTCCTTAAGTGGTTAAAGGTGTATTTCAGTAAAACCAAACCCTTTCTTTGTTCCTGATATAGTGGGGAAAGGACAGACTGTGTTGAGGTGTCCCCATTGGGGAGAGTCACCCTCTATTTGTATTGTGGTGACCATTATCACCAAGTACTGTAAGAAAGTAATGGGAAATACAAAATGTTGGAGTTGATCCCAGAACAATAGGTGAGAGTGCATCTTCCAATAGGGACACCTGGTAGAAATCGCAAACTTTGAGAGACTTCCTCCAACTTCCTGTTGTGTCTCTGGCAACAGGAACTCCAATGGTACACAGATGAAAAAAAAAAATGTCAGGGGTTTTAACTCTTCTTCTATACACAATCAGATAAAAAAATAAAAAAAAGTACACACTTTAACCACTTGCCGACCGCTGCCTGTACATATACATTAGCAGAATGGCACGGCTGCACCCCTGCCACACAGGCAGGTGTCCCAATACTTTTGGTAGTACTGTAGTGTATACTGACCCATCCATACTCCGGTATAATGGTGCCATGCCCCTCCTCCTCTCGAGGCTCCATGAAAACAACAGCCAATCACACAGCTGAGAAGGCGGAGAGGCAGAAGAGAGAAGGGGGCGGTGCTGTTGTTGCACGCAAAACGTGACTGAGGGAAAGTGCGTAGTCTCGTTCTATGGGATGAGCTTGTCGCTGCGTCCTATGACGAGTGGGCGGAGTGTGATGTACGCGATTCTGGTTCCCGCAGACGCAGGAAGATGGCCGCGGATAGATTCTCCCGGTTTAACGAGGACCGAGACTTTCAGGTGCGGGGCGGGGGGAGCGGGACATGGGGGAGGGGACGGCGGGGAGTCAGTGGGGGAACCAGTCTGTATTATAGTGAGAGGCCGAGGGGGGCCTCCCTTCCCCCACACAGTGACCCCGGAGATCAGGGACTCCTCCGTACACCCCTCCCCCGCTCTGCCTCACCTTGTATGAACCCAGCTGCTGTACACAGGCTCCTCCCACTGAGACCACCGACCCCTCATCTGTGTACCAGACCCCCCATCTGTATACCCGACCCCCCTCATCTGTGTACCAGACCCCCCCATCCTCTATACTAGACCCCTCATCTATACTAGACCCCCCCCCCATCCTCTGTATACTAAACCACCATCACCCCCATCATTCTCTGTATACTAGACTCCCTCCCCATCATTCTCTGTATGCTAGAGCCCCCCCCAAATCATCACCCCTATCATTCTCTGTATGCTAGAGCCCCCCCAAATCACCCCTATCATTCTCTGTATGCTAGAGCCCCCCCCAAATCATCCCCCCCATCATTCTCTGTATGCTAGAGCCCCCCCCAAATAATCACCCCCATCATTCTCTGTATGCTAGCGCCCCCCCCCCATCATCACCCCCATCATTCTCTGTATGCTAGAGCCCCCCCCCCAAATCATCACCCCCATCATTCTCTGTATGCTAGAGCCCCCCCCCCCAAATCATCACCCCCATCATTCTCTGTATGCTAGAGCCCCCCCCCAAATCATCACCCCCATCATTCTCTGTATGCTAGAGCCCCCCCAAATCATCACCCCCATCATTCTCTGTATGCTAGAGCCCCCCCCAAATCATCACCCCCATCATTCTCTGTATGCTAGAGCCCCCCCAAATCATCACCCCCATCATTCTCTGTATGCTAGAGCCCCCCCCCAAATCATCACCCCCATCATTCTCTGTATGCTAGAGCCCCCCCCAAATCATCACCCCCATCATTCTCTGTATGCTAGAGCCCCCCCCAAATCATCACCCCCATCATTCTCTGTATGCTAGAGCCCCCCCCCCAAATCATCACCCCCATCATTCTCTGTATGCTAGAGCCCCCCCCCAAATCATCACCCCCATCATTCTCTGTATGCTAGAGCCCCCCCCCCAAATCATCACCCCCATCATTCTCTGTATGCTAGAGCCCCCCCCCAAATCATCACCCCCATCATTCTCTGTATGCTAGAGCCCCCCCCCCAAATCATCACCCCCATCATTCGCTGTATACTAGACCCCCCCCCTCACATCACCCCCATCATTCTCTGTATACCAGACCCCCCCATCATCGCCCCATCATTCTCTGTATACTAGACCCCATCACCCCCATCATTCTCTGTATACTAGACCCCCCCCCATCATCACCCCCATCATTCTCTGTATACTAGACCCCCCCCATCATCACCCCCATCATTCTCTGTATACTAGACCCCCCCCATCATCACCCCCATCATTCTCTGTATACTAGACCCCATCACCCCCATCATTCTCTGTATACTAGACCCCATCACCCCCATCATTCTCTGTATACTAGACCCCCCCCCCATCATTCTCTGTGTACCAGACCTCAGTACTATCATCCTCTCTCTGTATACCTGATACTCCAGTGTCATTATTCACATTCTGTGTCTGTATATCAGATACCTGACACTGTCCTCCCATCTATGTCTCCACGCCGGATACCTGACACCGTGTGTACATATCAGTACTCAATCTTCTCTTCTGTGTCCCCCCCCCTCATTATATGTCCACCCCCCTGTCCTGTGTATGGACTACCCCACCCCCCATTCTTCCCCCCAGACCTGTGTACGGACTACCCCCTGTACTTTTAGTATAGTTGTTAGCCATGTTTTTCCATGGGGATCTACAGGAGCACCAGACTTGTTGGCGTACTGGAAAAGTTACTGTTGACTGCTTTCAAATGCTCTGGTCTACAAGATACTTTTACCGCATCTCACAAAAGTTACACTTTGCTACAATGTTGTGTAGTGATTGTACAGCTTGTATAACAGTGTAAATTTGCTGTCCCACTCAAAATAGCCCAACACACAGCCATTAATGTCTAAACTACTGGCAACAAAAGTGAGTACACCCCTAAGTGAAAATGTCCAAATTGGGCCCAAAGTGTCAATATTTTGTGTGGCCGCCATTATTTTCCAGCACTGCCTTAACCCTCTTGGGCATGGAGTTCACCAGAGCTTCACAGGTTGCCACTGGAGTCCTCTTCCCCTCCTCCATGGCGACATCACAGAGCTGGGGGATGTTAGAGACCTTGCGCTCCTCCACCTTCCGTGTTTTTTTTTTTTTGTAAAATCTTTACTCTAAATAGTGTCACAAAGGCCCAAGGGCCGGGTAGCGAGCCGAAAGTGGAGACCTCCCCAATGCATAAAACACAAAAAAAAACTAGAACTTAAAGCATTGGGCCGGCACATCTCAAGCCTCTCATCAGTTGATAATATGGGTACTCGCTCAAAGGGGGGCAAGCACCGGAGGTCAACTCCACCTTTCATTTGAGGATGCCCCACATATGCTCAATAGGGTTTAGGTCTGGAGACATACTTGGCCAGTCCATCACCTTTACCCTCAGCTTCTTTAGCAAGGCAGTAGTCATCTTGGAGGTGTGTTTGGCGTGGTTATCATGTTGGAATACTACCTTGCAGACCAGTCTGTGAAGTCACAGTACATGTTGGCATTCATTGTTCCCTCAATGATCTGTATCTCCCCAGTTCCGGCAGCACTCATGCAGCCCCAGACCATGACACTCCCACCACCATGCTTGACTGTAGACCAGATACACTTTTCTTTGTACTCCTCACTTGGTTGCCGCCACACACGCCTGACACCATCTGAGCCGAATACGGTTATCTTGGTCTCTTCAGACCACAGGACATGGTTCCAGTAATGGATTTTTATTTTCTGATAAAAAAGACCGAAAATTTTGAAAAACAAATGCTTTTTTTTGTTTTCGTTACAAAACCTCGTAAATAAGTATGTTTTCTCCTTCACTGATGGGGCTGCACTGACGAACACTGATAAGGCAGCACCAATGAGGTGGCACTGATGAGGTGGAATTGATGGGCACTGATTGGTGGCATGGATGGGCACTGCTAGGTGGCACGAATGTACTGATGCATGCCAATCGGTGATGCTTATTGTGGCCATTGATTGGCATCCCTGGTCTGGTGTGGGCATCCTTGGCGGGGGGGGGGGGACACAGGATCCATGCCTTCTGTACTGACAGAATGACAATCTGCCTTGTTTTATATGGGCAGACTGGCATTCTGTCAGTGTACTAAACTAACAGCAGGTGCCGGCGTACATCGGGTACATTGGACCCGATGTGTAAAATTACAGCAGGAGCGATTGCCCCCCCGGCGGTGCACGCTCGATCCCAGAATATCGTATACATGTGATTCTGCACAGCTTGACTTATAATTTTACACTTGCTTGTCCGGGAATCCCAGGCAATGTCAGCAATCCAGCCAATGTTGTCGGGTGCAGATGCCACCATTGCTGGTAAAGGAACCCGGTAGTGAAGCCTTGCTTTCTGATGGCAGAAGGGGTGCTCAACTTCCATTGAAGCTCACCGCGGTACGTCAGAAGTAGGGACAGGCTAACTGTCAAAAAATGGGTACCCCCCCCCCAATCCTGGAGTCCAGCGATGTCTGTCTGCACTTCAGCTGTTTCCATCGGGTGCTGCCGCCACCATTGTGGGTAGCACAAGTCGCCCCTGTGTTAACCGGCACTTGCTGTGCTTTTTTGTATAGAGGCACAGTGGCATGTGTTGCAGATGTTGCTGTGTCTTCATTTGTTAGAAATGTATGAATCAAATATTTGATTACTAGTGCTGTGAAATTGCTCTGACCCCAGGGCATTAAAAAGGAACTTCACCCGGCTATGGGAAAGTATGTGTTTTAAGAAACATTCTTACTACTACATGGAGTCCGACGCTCCCTTCCACTTCTTTGTAGATCTTCTGAGCAGTCCTCTTGCGTTTTGGGAGTTGGCTTTCACTACTTTATCACTTGCAGTTGCTATATATATATATATATATATATATATATATATATATATATATATATATATATCTATATATATATATATCTCTCTATATATATATATATCTCTATATATATCTCTATCATAAACAGACTAGGGTTAGGAAGAGATTGATGCAGAGTTCTTTTCGAGCAAATATCCTCCTTTAAGATTCTAACTGTCTATAATATGAACAAGGTGTCTAAATTGCCGTTGGCAGATGAAATGCCATTGGTGGGGTCAGCTGATGATTCTAGGAACCAGAGATGAGTTTAGACACTGTTCCGAACTGAATCACCTGAGCTATCTCACCCGGAAGCTGTCAAAGCTGGCCACCAACCATAGGTGGAGGAGGCCTCGTTCACCACCCCGCAGTCACACGTAGAGGTCGGCTGATATTTGGTAATTTTGGAGAAATCTTCCTTGGCCAATCATGCAAATTAGGCCGATATTTAACACTGAATGCACCATGCCCACGTTTCTCCTCACTTCTCCACACTCTGTTTGCAGAGCAGCGGTGTGTGAAACTGACATGTAACTGAATGCAGAGAGAGGAGCTGTCAAAATTGAGTGTTGATGTCGGGACCCAGCAGCTATCAACACCAGCCAATGGGACAGGATCTGTGTGGTCTGCTACGTGTGTCCCTGCCCCCTTAACCACTTGCTTACTGGGCACATATACCCCCCTCCTGCCCAGGTGAAATTTCAGCTTTCGGCACTGCGTCGCTTTAACTAACAATTGCGCGGTCGTGCGACGTGGCTCCCAAACAAAATTGAAGTCCTTTTTTCCCCACAAGTAGAGCTTTCTTTTGGTGGTATTTGATCGCCTGTGCGGTTTTATTTTTTGCGCTATAAACAAAAAAGTGCGACAATTTTGAAAAAAATACAATATTTTTTACTTCTTGCTATAATAAATATCCCAATTTAAAAAAAAAACACATTTTTTTTCTCAGTTTAGGCCGATACGTATTCTTCTACATATTTTTGGTAAAAAAAATCGCAATAAGCGACTGGTTTGCACAAAAGTTATAGCGCTTACAAAATAGGGGACAGAATTATTATTTTTATTTTATTTATTTTTTTACTAGAAATGGCGGCAATCTGCGATTTTTATTGGGACTGCGACGTTATGTCGGACACATTTTTGGCGCCATTCACATTTATACTGCGATCAGTGCTATAAATATGCACTAATTACAGTATAAATGTGACTGGCATTGAAGGGGTTAACACTAGGAGGTGAGGAAGGGGTTAAATATGTTTCCTATATAGTGTTCTAACTGTAGGTGGAGGGGGGTGACTGGGGGGGTGACCGATCTGTGTCCCTATGTACAAGAGACACAGATCGGTCTCCTCTCCAGAGACAGGACGCTGTCTCTGTGTAAAACGGCAATGAGAGATGATCTCATATGTTTACATATGAGATCATCTCTCATTGGCCGCACAGATCGCATCGCAAACGGCCACTCTGATTGGCCGTTCGCGGCGATCTGTAATTGGCTGTGTCCAAGGGACACGGCCAACACAGATTTTCCCTGCTGCGCGCTCTGGAGCGCGCGCGGGGACCGCCCAAAGGGGCGGCCGTCAATTGACGTCCACTTGGATTTTGGGATCCGCGCTGTAGCTGTCATTTGACGGCTAGCGGATCCCAGGTAGTTAAAAAGCCCAATCATTTGACTGGTGTTGGATAGCTACTGGGTCACTGACATCACCACTGAATTTGCCAGCTCTTCTGTGTGTGTGAAACTGACATGTAACTGAATGCAGAGAGAGAAGCTGTCAAATTCAGCGGTGGGTGGGACCCAGCAGCTATCCAACACCAGCCAATGATTGGGCTGTTTAAGGGGGTGGGGCCACACGTAGCAGCCCACCCAGATCCTATCCCATTGGCTGGTGTTGATAGCTCCCGACATCAACTCAATTTTGATCTCCCTCTGTACTGAGGACAACGTGTGTGTGTTAGTGTGTGTGTGTGTGTGTTAAAGTGACAGGAGCAAGCGCGGGGGGGGGGGGGGTTCGATGGAGTGGTGAGTTTGAGACTAAGGGGGGGGGGGGGAAATAAAATAAAAATTTGCCTACATTATCAGCCGCATTATATATTGGCATCGGACAGAGAAGAACCTATATCGGTTGACCTCTAGTCACATGTGTACACACCCCTTGCATAGGTGTGGTGCCAGGGAATGCCTCCGCTGTTGGCTTTCGCAGCTTTCTGGTGGGTTCTAATGTACAAACATGCCTAAGCTCATCCCTACTAGGAACCACTGCATTTAGGATTAAGTGGGTACATTACCTTCAGATGGCAAATTGTGCAAAAACATATGATGTGTGGGTCGAAATTGAAGAGATATCATGGGAAGCCTTGATCTGGCCACTGAATGCCAGAACTGTCCTACTGAATCCTATTCAGTAACCTTTAGTTACCTCAGGTGTGCATTTTGGCTTGCGCGTTTCAGGGGTGAACCGCCTTCCTCCTGCACAGTAATAAGCCATTGACAACTGGAGAACTACCAGGGGGGCATTGTCTAATCAAAGTACACCGAGGGCTGCATAGAAAAACAGCCATGTGACTTTCCTTCAGTTGATGTGTACACTGCACCCAAACAAGTAACCTTTGACAACCAAATCTTAGGCAGCATTTTCAACGTTTGCGCACGTATTGCACTTTGTATTGTGCATCAGTGTGTGTAAAAACACAAGCTGGTACACATTAAAACATAGCATGCATTTTTCATGCGTTTCCATCGCTTTCAATAGGAACACTTGTCCTAAAATGCATAGGTGTGAAGTTTGCACCTGAATATACACCCCAACACCAACTATAGTCCTCAGTAATTGTGCGATCATGTGCCGTGGTGTTAGATCGATTCTGTCATGGGAGAAACTGTATAAAAATGATTGCGATAAACGTTGGCGTTCATTTTCCCGCGTTCCAAAATATTGCTTATCTGCCAAAAGCTGTGTACACAGAAATGATTCACGGTATATGTAGATCGCATTGTCGCACCCACTGGGCCTCGCAACTTGTTTCCCTGTGAAGAGTCTGACTTTGGCATGTGGTGCACCTTCATTGATTCTCCATGCTGCTGGAATGAGTACTGGGATGTACTCGTCATTGCCCCCAGGGTGTAACCCTTACACCGTATGAGTGCTGATAGTAGTGTGGTGATCAGTTGGATTTATTGCTGGTGTATGTACAGGAAGACATCTGTGTTTTGGATATGAGTGATGAAGGGTTATACTGGGCAGTGAAACAAAATGAGGGGATACACATGTTGCCATCTATTTTGAGTGGCACCACAGTGACCAAGGCAGCAAACATGCATTGCAATTTTGTGCCATGTTTGGACTTTTGAGATGTTTTTGGTGCACCAGACGCTATTGACTTTAAATCGATCGTAAATGGCGCTATTTCGCTTGTACCTACAGATAAACTTGTGAATATCAGTTGTAGTAGACAGTGACGGGGCGTAACAAATTTTCTTTGAATTTAGGAGCCAGTTGGGGGTTTGGTTTATTTTAACCACTTGCGTACTGGTTACTTTTACCACCTTTCTGCCCAGGTAGATTTTAATCTTGGCACGGTCACGCTTTGATTGACAATTGCTTAGTCATGCAGCACTGTACCCATGATTTTTATTCTCCCCCCCCCCCCCCCCCCTCTCCACATATGGCTTTCTTTTGGTGATGGTTGACCACTAAGGATGAGCTCTGGCGTGTTCGCATAGAACATGTGCAGAGCCCGCCAGGAAGTGTGCACGGCGCTGTGCTAATCACAGCCAGGGAGACATTGTCCCGATGCTCGGCTGCAGGGATCGTGAAATGTCTCCCTGGCTGTTATTAGCGTAGCTACGTGCACACTTCCTGGCGGGCTCTGCACGTGTTCTATGCGAACACGCCAGAGCTCATCCTTATTGACCACCAATGGTTTTTCATCTCTTGCTAAAAGATCAGTGTTTTTAGCTGCACTGATGGGCCGTAATGGGGCTGGGCTGTCCAGGGGGTATCGGGTTGCCCAGACCTGAGTTGGAGCCACAGCCTGAGCCTGTGGGGGTGTCTGGATCTGGGCCATTGCTGAGCCCTTTCAGTGCCACCGGTTCCTGCTCCGAGGTGAGGCTAAGGGTCTACCTGGACCCACACTCGGTGATCCTGTAGGAGACACTGCCATTTCACTGAGAACTACACAGGGTACATATTCTGCCAGGGGTTCCCCTCCTCCCCTGACCCGCCCCTCTCTTCCTTTAACCCACCCCATCATCATGCATGCGCACGCAAGGCTTGTGACGCCTAAAGACCCCCGCCAAGCTTTAACAGGACTGGTCTGTTCCGTGACACCTGTTGTGCCCAGCTGAACCCCCCCCCCCCATGATGCCAATTCCTAGGCGCCAGGATGCAGTCACCATGGCGATCTGGGGTTTGTCGAGCCCTGGATTGTGCTGTCACGATGCACTCTGAACTGAAGTTACACTCTGTGTGATGTCATTACAGAGTGATGATACAATCATGACTTCATGTGCAGGAGTGACATCATCACAGCTTCTCCATTCAAATGGCTGCAGATTGACCCCCAGAAGGAAGGCCGTACAGAGACTACAAGACACTCTCCCTCCTTGCTGTCGTTGAAGAACAATACAGAATATATTGAGGAGTACAGAGCTGCATTCATGTCTCTCCATGGAGGGAGTTGATCTCTATGTATCAGGGCGGTGCTCTTTACTGATCTCTACTCATAACATGACTCTTTGGCCTCCAGTTATGTAATGTTTACTCCATCTTCCTGCCCTGGAGATTTTGTAAACAAAGCCTTCCAGACAACACGACTCGTAGGTCAGAGGCAAGCTGTCCTCCCACTGTTTGTTACATTTAGCCCACATCATTTCCTCATTTGTGTGTCGTGCGATTTTCATTATCTGCTCTTGAATCTTAGTGTCACTAAAGGCAAAGCTTTTTTTTTATATATATATATATATATATATATATATATAGTAGAGAGGGATTATAATGTCTGGTGGTCTGTGCCCCCCCGTAATGGCTTCTATTTTGGGGGAGGGGATGGGACAATGGCTAGAAAAGCCAAGTGTACTGCAGAGTTCTCCACCCCCGTAACACTAAACATATGAATGCCTGATTTGTCTAAGGGCTCCCTCAGACGCAGGATCTGTCAGAAGCTCGGCAGAAAGATTTGGGCTTTTAAAGTTGTTAGTATGCTGTACACATTGTAAGGTTTGTGCTAATGACAACTTCTTCAGGGCTATCATGTAAACTTCAGTAGTCTGTAATCAGTGGCTGTGTCTCCACTGGCTACACATTGATGGTGACATGTCGGCCCCGAATGGTTCGGCCAATAAGGTGCATAATTGCATGTTAATGAAGGTTTATGTGCGTAAATGGAGAATTATACACATCTGTCCTGTCAAGTTCCTTCACCCCCAAACTCGCTCATCCATGTCTTTATAGACCTTGCTTTGTGCACTGGTGCGCTGTCATGTTGGAACAGAAAGTAGCCATTCCCAAACTGTTTCCACAATGTCAAGAGCGTGAAATTGGACGAAATGTCTTTGCATGCCGACTTAGGCCCCATGCACACGAGACGCTGGTAAATGCGTGTTCAGAGGCATTTGGACAGCTTTTTCAACTGCCCCTGAACACATTCAATGTTAGGGTCCTTTCACACGAGCAGACCGTTCGTCCGTTCATTACAAGTCCCTTAATGGACTTGTAATGAATCCCTATGGGATCGCGTCCGTTAGCGGAGGGAGCATCCGCTAGCGTCCGCGTCCGTCGGGATCCGCTTTTCCGAACGGAAGAAACCCTATTTTTCTTCCGTTCGGCGGAACGGATCGGATGCAGACGGACAGACGGTCCGTCTGCATCCGATTTCCCCCCCCCCCATAGGGGAGAGCAGAGACAGGGCGGTCCCTGCACTGTGTGCGGGGACCGCCCTCTCCGCCGACAGCTCAGCGGGGATCCCCGCTGAGCTTTGGCGGACACACGGAGCGGACACAGAAACGGTCCGCTCCGTGTGAAAGAGCCGTGTGAAAGAGCCCTTATCCTATGTGTCCATGCACACAGTCATGTTTTTCGGCAGTTGCGTTTTATGCTCGTTTTTTCAGAAGCAAAAAAATGGGTTCAGACGCAAAAACGCGGTACCGGCGTTTTGCCACGATTTCGTTTTATATGCGTTTTTTACTTTTTTGAGATTTCTAATGTAAAAAAAATAAATTATGAAAAACCATTAAAAAAATTTAATTGCTTGCATGGACAATTCACAACTTGTGGCAAGTGGACAATCCACAACTTGTGGCAGGTGATGTGGCAAGTGACACGCTAAATACAGGTACACTGCTGCTCTCAGCTGCTACTCACTCTGGTCTCACAAAATGGCTGAAATGGTTAAATACTGTTTTTTGAGCTTAGGGAGGATCTTATGATGTTTCTTAAAGTGGAGGTTCCCCCTAAAAAAAATTCTAACAATACATTCAGAAGCCTGATTACACTGCGGGTAGGCTGGGTTTTTTTTTTTCCGTACATACCTCGATATCTCCGTTTCATCCCTCGGCTTCCGGGTATGATTCTTGTGGGGCTGGGCGGTCCTAGTTGATTGACGTTCCTCCGACCGACGCATACTTGACGTCACTACTTTCCGAAATAAGCCGAACGTCGCTGCGCAGGCGCCGTATAGAGCCGACTCTGTACGGCGCCTGCGCTATAACGTTCGGCTTCTGTCGGAAAGTCGTGACGCGCAGTATGCGCCGGTCGGAGGAACGTCAATCAACTAGGTCCAGCAAGAATCATACCCGGAAGCCGAGGGATGAAACGGCGATAACGAGGTATGTACGGAAAAAAATAAACCCCAGCCTACCCGCAGTGTAATCAGGCTTCTGAATGGATTGTTAGAATTTTTTTTTAGGGGGAACCTCCACTTTAACTAAACGCTTATAAACGCAAACGTGGTAAAATGCAGTTTAAACGCTGGTTTTTGCATCTGCGTCTGCGTGTTTAGCTGTATAAACTAGGGTTGTCCCGATACCACTTTTATTTAAGACCGAGTACAAGTACCGATACTTTTTTTTTTTTTTTTTTTTTTTTTTTTTTTTTCCAAGTACTCGCCGATACTTTTTTAATTTTTTTTTTTTATGTCATGTGACCATTTTAAAAATGGGTACTGACGGGTGGGTGGGTGTCACTGATTATGGCACTGACGGGTGGGTGGCACTGACGGGTGGAGGGCACTACTGACCACTGCTCTGTCCACTACATACTGACCAATACTGACTTGTCTAAACTACTCTAACCTCTCTCTCTGGCTGACAGTCTCACCTGCAGCTTGTGTGTTCCATCAGCCTGGAGGAGGTGAAGAGAGGGGGAGCCTGGAGGATAGGAAGACAACATATCGGTCCGGAGGCGGGACCAGCCCTGCCGTGATTGTGGATAGGCTAGCCTCGCCCCGCCGTGATCACGGATAGCCCCGCCCGCCCCGTTACATGACCATTCACAGGAACATTAGGGGGACGAATCCGGCAGTGACGCACACTGCCTGGCGTCCCCCTAAATTTATGCACCCGGCGCCGTCCACGCTACCCCACTGGCTCCGCCCCCTCTCCGTCCGCCGACATCCGGGTATCGGATCAGGCATCGGGAGCATGTACTCGCACAAATGCTCGGTATCGGGACAGCCCTGGTATAAACCAAAGCTAGAAAGATCTGCATTGATGTTGTGTGTATGGAGCGTATTTTCTGCTGTATGCCTGTATACATTTGCATAATGTCTGCATGTGTACAGCATACATGGATCCTATTGTCAGGGCACCCGCTCCACCCCCACTTTATGCACACTATTGTTATGTGACCCCTGATTGAGTCAGCGGCGGCGCATGCACAGGATGACCTCAGTCTGTAGTAATTCAGAATCTGTTGTGGTCATGTAGGGTATGTGACACTGGCTACCATTGTTCATCTTTGTCAGCCCAGAGTAGCGGCGGCCCCTAAAATATTCCACATAGAAACTAGACGTGTTCAGACAACTTTACAGATTCTTGCCAAAAAATGATACGCCTTACAGGGGCATTCCCCCTTCCCAGCACACTTGCCCAATCGCACCCCTGCCAATGGGTTGTATTGAAGTGGCTGCACTAAAGTCGTCTTTCTATTTTATAATATTTCAGATCTGTCCGATGATTACGGATGACTTGTTCTGATGAGCAGTCTGTAGAAATGACAGTATGGGGGTTAAACAGACTCTTTTTGGCTTCAGGTGCTGCTGTTGCTTCTATTTGGAGAAGCTGTCGCTCGTCAGCTGTTCGCAAGTATGTCCCCTTTCCCAGTAATAGTTTTGGCGTGTCATGGAAATGAATGTCATTAGAGTGGATGGTGACATGGAGCGTCCTATCATTGTGCTGTATGCTGTGGCTTATAAAGGAATACTTCCACCAAACGTAGAAATGTAAATTTTTTTTTTTTTAATCTAGCTCTGGATGCACGGGCTATCCTTTCATTTGGGTCTGGGCGCGTGGGCTGCCCCCCCCTCCAATTTGGGTCTGGGCGCGTGGGCTGCCCCCCTCCAATTTGGGTCTGGGCACGTGGGCTGCCCCCCCCCTCCAATTTGGGTCTGGGCGCGTGGGCTGCCCCCCTCCCCCTCCAATTTGGGTCTGGGCGCGTGGGCTGCCCCCCCCTCCAATTTGGGTCTGGGCGCGTGGGCTGCCCCCCCCCCCCTCCAATTTGGGTCTGGGCGCGTGGGCTGCCCCCCCTCCAATTTGGGTCTGGGCGCGTGGGCTGCCCCCCCCCCTCCAATTTGGGTCTGGGCGCGTGGGCTGCCCCCCCCCTCCAATTTGGGTCTGGGCGCGTGGGCTGCCCCCCCCCTCCAATTTGGGTCTGGGCGCGTGGGCTGCCCCCCCCCCTCCAATTTGGGTCTGGGCGCGTGGGCTGCCCCCCCCCCCCCCCATTTGGGTCTGGGCGCGTGGGCTGCCCCCCCCCCCCCCAATTTGGGTCTGGGCGCGCGGGCTGCCCCCCTCTCCCCCTCCAATTTGGGTCTGGGCGCGCGGGCTGCCCCCCTCTCCCCCTCCAATTTGGGTCTGGGCGCGCGGGCTGCCCCCCTCTCCCCCTCCAATTTGGGTCTGGGCGCGCGGGCTGCCCCCCTCCCCCTCCAATTTGGGTCTGGGCGCGCGGGCTACCCCCCCCCTCCCCCTCGGGTCTGGGCGCGCGGGCTACCCCCCCCCCCCCTCCAATTTGGGTCTGGGCGCGCGGGCTGCCCCCTCTCCCCCTCGGGTTTGGGCGCGCGGGCTGCCCCCCCCCTCCAATTTGGGTCTGGGCGCGCGGGCTGCCCCCCCCTCCAATTTGGGTCTGGGCGCGCGGGCTGCCCCCCCCTCCAATTTGGGTCTGGGCGCGCGGGCTGCCCCCCCCCTCCAATTTGGGTCCGGGCGCGCGGGCTGCCCCCCCCTCCAATTTGGGTCTGGGCGCGCGGGCTGCCCCCCCCCTCCAATTTGGGTCTGGGCGCGCGGGCTGCCCCCCCCTCCAATTTGGGTCCTGGCGCGCGGGCTGCCCCCCCCTCCAATTTGGGTCTGGGCGCGCGGGCTGCCCCCCCCTCCAATTTGGGTCTGGGCGCGCGGGCTGCCCCCCCCTCCAATTTGGGTCTGGGCGCGCGGGCTGCCCCCCCCCTCCAATTTGGGTCTGGGCGCGCGGGCTGCCCCCCCCCTCCAATTTGGGTCTGGGCGCGCGGGCTGCCCCCCCCTCCAATTTGGGTCTGGGCGCGCGGGCTGCCCCCCCCCTCCAATTTGGGTCTGGGCGCGCAGGCTGCCCCCCCATCCCCCCTCCAGTCCGGGCGCGCGGGCTGCCCCCCCTCCCCCTTTGCAGTCTAGGTCTGGGCGCGCGGGCTGCCCCCCTCTCCCCCCCCCCCTTTCCAGTCTGGGCACGCGGGCTGCCCCCCCTCCGGCCGAAAACGAAATTGGTGGATTTATTGTCTGTCATTATGGGTATCTTTTTTTTTTTTTTTTTTTTTTTTTTGCTGTAAAAATCCTTTTTGCTGCACATTTGGTCAGTGTATAAAATAAAAAAATATGCACCCACCTCCTTATTGAAAACGCCTATGCTGCCGAAGTTCCAGTGCTTCACTATTGCAGACATACTGACTTATTTTTTTTTAACCATGAGTTCCTATGGGGCACATGTTCACGTCAATGCATTTTTTGTGCGTTTTTGCAAAGGGTCAGGGGCTTTAAACGCAAAACTGCTTTTTTTTTTTTTTTTCTCCTCCCCAATAGAGAAGCTGCGTCTTGCATTTTTGAATCTGCCCAACAAATGAAAAATACATATCGCGGTGGTATTTGCAGGAGACAGTCTGGCCTTTTTAGGAGTACGCCGTGCACATTTGGTATTCTAGGTATGCCGACCAGGGGACTCTTCCAAACACATTTTTGTAGTGTTCTGACTCAGCAGTCACCTCTGTGTGTCTTTTACCAGTCCTCTGCTGTCCTCACCATAGTACATTCTACAGATCCCTGTTATGTTTTACCTCCTGTGTTCAGATAAGGGGCCGGGGGATATTGCATACCTATGTATCGGAGTCCTTAATCCTCTGGATTACTGGAGTCTGCTTATAGAATAAGTAGGCACAGTAATAGGACAGTACCTACGTTTCTGACCTATATAACAAGCTCCGATTTAGTAGAATGTTTACAGGGCTTCTCCAGAAAATATCAGCTCTTTAAAATCATTTTCAAAGGCGTGGGGGGTTGTCATTTCTGCAGCTCTGTTTTCCAATAAATAAAAATCTGATCGCTTGTGGCTATTAATAAATATTCATTAGGGGCACAGGGTCAGTTGTTCTGATACAACTAGGTTATATTGCTGCCTTCAGGAGGTGGCGCAGCGCACGTCAATGTGTAACACCTCTGCGCACTGTAGCCTGAAACCTGGAAAAATCCTCCTCCCTCTGCTCAGCTAGGCTCCTCCTCCTGCAAGAACGCCGATCGTCATCGGGCGGCCGGCGTCAGACAGAAATGCATGTAACTGGCAGTACTATGTTCTACTGCCAGTGGAGTCACTAGGGTTGGTGTCACCTGGTGCACTAAGACATGGTGTTGCGCCCAGGGCTGTGGAGTCGGAGGAAATCTTGGGTACCTGGAGTCGGAGTCAGCAAACAATGCACCGACTCCAACTCCTACTAAATTTAGATTGTCGGAACATTTAGGAGTCGAAACATTTATCTACCGACTCCACAGCCCTGTTTTTTTTAACTACATTTCCCATGATTCTCAACTACACTGCAGAGTGCATGCGCATCATGGGGGGGGGGGGGGGGGATATAGTTCCAAAACATCTGGGGTGCCAAGGTTCGCCATCACTGGTGTCGGGGAATGGAGCCTAGAAAAAGCGCAGGGAGGAGGGGACTCTTCTGAGTCTTGTAGAAGTGATTGGGTGGCTCTAGAGCCGCACTAATCAATTTTACATGAAAGCTGATCGCTCCATTGTGATGTCATTGTTCTACTCTTCTGAACATGTGTGTGATCAGAGGTGGGGTGACGTGCGGTATTTTTATGCATCCCGCCCCAGTGCAGCGTTTGCATTGAGCCTGAGTTGATCTGTGCAGATTAATGCCGCTCATCACACACGGTGTGAACAAGCCCATATGCTCAAGCACTTGTGATTCTCCAGGTTCTGTATTTTGAATTGCACGGCAGCACTGCAAATTCACGACTTTCCATAGAGCAAAACAATAAAAGGCTTTTAGCGTGTTTTTTTAGCTGGTAGATAAGGAAAGCTTGACTGATGTCAGCAATGTACCATTAGCTCCCCACCCCCGCCACCATCTGGCTTTACTTGCCACCAGATACAGTCCATCACTGGGCTGCCTTCCACGATCATGAAGACGATTGCAGTAAATGCTCATTGTACGGTACTGATGTGTAAGTAATATACTGGCCATTGTAGGGAAGGCATTTCCAGGGCCTCTCGTAGATCTGGCTGCAATTTGTCAATGCAATAGAGTACGGCGTCTCGGGGACAGGCTGAGCTCTGTGGAGGCGCTATGCGATTTTACAATTGGTATTGCTTGGAAAGCCGCTGTTTCGGGAAGCCTCAACACATGTCTTGTCCCCTTTTTGAGCCAGCGTTGGATATTAAGTTGGACTGTTCTACCTTTGCGGTATGCGATCTCTGCAGACGAGGCCTGTTTATCACTTAGTCTGCGCAATGTATAGCATGAGTCCTAGCCGCTCTGAATGGATGGCCTGTGTTCAAGGATCCCCTAACAGGACAGAGCAGATTGCCGATGCATCACCAGCCGCACAGCACCTCCGGGGGGTGCTTCTGTGTGTTTTTTTTAAGTCTGTTTTGTTATAACAAATTATAGTTTAATGCGATTGGCTTAAGTAGAAAACCCCTTTTTGAAGGAGATGTAGCGCACGACTTGTGTTTATCGTAACCTTTTGATGCGACTTTCATATTTTTTACTTCCTTGTTCTTATGTTTTGGTAAACTTTATGTCTCACAGAAATTGCTAAATGTTCCCTGTAGACATGTGATGAAAGGGTACGTTTTACATTTAACAAGATAATAAATGCAAATATATTTTCAGGTAAAGTGCATATACAGGATCTCACAAAAGTGAGTACGCCCCTCACATTTTTGTAAATTCTATCTTTTCATGTGACAACAATGAAGAAATTACACTTTGCTACAATGTAAAGTAGTGAGTGTACAGCTTGTATAACAGTGTAAATTTGCTGTCCCCTCAAAATAACTCAACGCACAATGTCTAAACACCTGGGCACAAAAGTGAGAACACCCCCAAGTGAAAAATTTCCAAATTGGGCCCAAAGTGTCAATATTTTGTGTGGCCGTCATTCTTTTCCAGCACTGCCTTGACACTCTCGGGCATGGAGGTCACCAGAGAGTCACAGGTTGCCACTGGAGTCTTCTTCCCCTCCTCCATGATGACATCACAGAGCTGGTGGATGTCAGAGACCTTGCACTCCTCCACCTTCTGTTTTGAGGATACCCAACAAATGCTCAATAGGGTTTAGAGACATGCTTGGCCAGTCCATCGCCTTTTAACCTCAGCTTCTTTAGCAAGGCAGTGGTCATCTTGGAGGTGTGTTTGGGGTTGTTATGTTGGAATGCTGCTTTGCGGCCCAGTCTCTGAAGGGAGGGGGTCGTGCTCTGCTTCAGTATGTCACAGTACATGTTGGCATTCATGGATCCCTCAATGATCTGTAGCTCCCCAGTGCCGGCAGCACTCATGCAGCCCCAGACCATGACACTCCCACCACCATGCTTGACTGTAGGCAAGACACTTGTCTTTGTACTCCTCACCTGGTTGCTGCCACACACGCTTGACACCATCTGAACCAAAGTTTATCTTGGTCTCATCAGACCACAGGATATGGTTCCAGTAATCCATGTCCTTAGCCTGCAAACAGTTTGCTGAAGACAAGCAGACTTTCTTGTGCATCATCTTTAGAAGAGGCTTCCTTCTGGGACGACGGCCATACAGACCAATTTGATGCAGTGTGCAGAGTATGGTCTGAACACTGACAGGCTGACCCCAACCCACCCCTTCAACCTCTGCAGCAATGCTGGCAGCACTCATGAGTCATTAGCCCAGGTTCACACTGAGCAGCGAGAATGAAGCTGTGCGAGTTTAGCTGAACTCGCACAATTTCTCTTCCGCATGTCCGTCCCGATTTCAGAGACCGGTTTCTGCACAGATGTCAATGTAAATCGCAGCCCGAAATCGCAAAAAGTAGTACAGAAGATACTTTTTAAAATCGGTGCAGTGCCGCCACACTTTTTAGGGCGGTGCCATTGATGGAATTTGCCGCTGATTTGACATGTTAAAACACTCCAGTGTGAACCAGGGCTTAAGAAAACCTCTGGATATGACGCTGAGCACGGGCATTCAACTTCTTTGGTCAACAATGGCAAGGCCTGTTGAGTGGAACCTGTCCTGTTAAACTGCTGTATGGTCTTGGCCATCTTATTGTGTGTGTGTGTGTGTGTGTGTGTGTGTGTTTGTATATATCACACACACCTGTCCACAGAATCTTTCTTCCATTCAAATCTCACCATCATGGGCAATATCAAAGAGCTACCAAAGGATGTTGGGGACAAGATTGTAGACCTGCACAAGGCTGGAATGGTTACAAGACTATCAGCAAGAAGCTTAGTGGGAAGGAGACAACTGTTGGAGTGATTATTCCCAAATGGAAGTGGTACAAAATGACTATCGATCACCTTCGATCTGGAGCTCCATGCAAGATTTTTGCCTCATGGTGTGAGGATGATCATGAGAGAAGTGAGGGATCAGCCCAGAACTACAGGGGAGGAGCTTGTGAATGATCTCAAGGCAGTTGGGACCATAGTCGCCAAACAATTTAACACAATATGCCGCCATTAATTGAAATAATACAGTGCCTTCTTGAGGGGGGACCTTGCGGGCACATGTACAGGCCCATCTGAAGTCTACCAATGAACAGCCAAATGATTCAGAAGGATTGGGAGAAAGAGTTGCGGTCAGATTAGACCAAAATTGCGCTCTTTGGCATTAACTCGACTGGAAACATTATGCTTTTGGGGTAGTTTCTCTGCTAAAGGTACAGGCTGACCATGTACTGTAAAATCTTGGATGAGAACCTTCTTCCCTCAGCCAGAAACTAAAAGTGCAAAAGTCCGCTCTCTGCTGACATCAAAGAAGTCGGTCCAGGCTCCATCACGATCAGAGTTCGGCTTTTCCAGATCCCTGGAGCGACACCCGGCTCAGCCTCTCAGCGAGCCGCTGAGAGACTGAGCATGGGCAGCCCTGCCCCCTCCACTGCCCAGCGCTCCAGTGAGCAAAAAGGGGGGCAGAGCAGAGAGCAGTTCTCTGATCGGGGAGCTGTGAGAACAGAGTGATCGGCTGTTTTTAATCACTTGGTTCTCAGTGTTGGAGGTGTCGGGACAGATGCAGCATCGGAGCGATGCTGCATCCACCTAGGTAAGTATGATTCTTTAAAAGAGAATAAAAAAAAAATTCTATAGGATTAATAGAGAAGTATATCAAGGGAGTTGCCTCTTAAGAAACCTTAAAGCGGGGGTTCACCCTAAAAACAATTTTCTAACATTACATTGAGCTCACTCTCGACATTGACAGTATGACGATTTTTATTTATTTTTTTGCTGTACATACCTCGTATAGCTATTTTCTTAGCCGGCTTCCGGGTAGTGAATCCCGCAGGAGTGGGCGTTCCTATGCAGCAGTTAGTGATTGACGTGATGACAAAAACTACCACCCCCGTCGCACAAGGAGCGTCACGAGTCGCCGAAAGAAGCCGAACGTCGGTGCGCAAGCGCCGTATAGCACCGGATCGACGTTTGGCAACTCGTGATGCTCAACGTCGGTGCGCAGGCGCCGACTCGACGTTCGGCTTCGGAACGCCCACTCCTGCGGGATTCACTACCCGGAAGCCGGCTAAGAAAATAGCTATACGAGGTATGTACAGCAAAAAAATAAATAAAAATCGGCATACTGTCAATGTCGAGACTGAGCTCAATGTAATGTTAGAAAATTGTTTTTAGGGTGAACCCCCGCTTTAAAGATTTAGAGAAGATCTGTAACGAAAAGTGGACTACAATAACTACAAGAAACGTCTTGCCTATGTGCTTGCCAACAAGGGTTTCTCCACCAAGTCATGTTTTGCTTGGGGATCAAATACTTATTTAACTCGCTGAACTGCAACCTAATTTGTAACATTTATATCGTGCATTTTTTTGTTTTTTAAGCATTTTTGGTTGAAATTTTCTTTTAAAATACACATGATAAAAATGTATAGACCCTTCAATTCTTTGCAAGGTGGCAAACTTACAAAATCATCTTCCCCACTGTAAGAGCGTTTTGATCTTTTGAGTTCACTTTAAACACTTCAGCTTGAACATAATGCAGACCTCTGGTTGCCAGGGACAGCAGTCCCCATTTTTATAGAGTAGACACAGCGATGATTGTATGTTGGACTCCTCATACCAAATAAGGGGTTTATTTGGTTTGCACAGTCCTTGCATTGACTTTGACTTGATTATCCATGCGGAGATCTCAGTGCAAACAAGGACAGTCTGGGAATATGTGTAGCTGGGAAAGAAAAGGAGGAGCCAAAAAGGATTTCCAGGGAATGGCTCATTATTCTTATACCACATTAATTGTAGATGGAAGCGTGAATGCTATAGCCAGCTCTTCTTCCTCCTCCCCAGATTTTTTTTTTATTTTTTTTAAATAAATCTGCATTGAGGTTTTCAAGATGCTTTCCCCACTGCAGCATCAGCAATCGCTGTTATAAATGATAAATTGCCGTTTTCCGGCTCGGCTCCAGAGTTGGCTGTAATGAAGATTGCAATCTTATTCTATAGGGAATTTTATAGAACATGTTTGTTTTTTAGCTCTGGTTAAGACACAATTCTTTTAAATAACCACACAGGAACAGGAGTAGGCACTGATCTGAACCCCATAAGTATTTTCATGTGATATATTTTTTATATATATATATATATATATATATATTTTTTGTCCCGATACCACTTTTTTAGGACCGAGTACAAGTACCGATTTTTTTTTTTTTTTTTTTTTTTTTTTTTTTTTTTATGTACTCGCCAATACCGATACATTTTTTTTTTTTAAATGTCCCCAAACATATGCAGCCATGTCCCCAAACATATGCAGCCATGTCCCCCGTACCTAAATGATGCCGCTGCCGCGTTAATCACTGCGCAGGGAACATTACAGTCAGCTTTCGTTTGAATAGCTGTTTTCCCTGCCGCGCTGTGTATAGACACTCCCCCCTTGCTCGCGATTGGACAGATCCGTCCAATCCCGAGCAATTTACCAAGTTTGTCACAAAACCTCACTAATAGTGATGTCCCGATACTCGCATCGATAGAGCATTTCCAGAGTACTTGTACTCGGCTGAAATGCTCCGATGCTTCACCCGATACCTGGGCAGTGGATTGGGGGTCGGAGAAAGTATCGGTACTTGTACTCGGTCTCAAAGTGGTATCGGGACAAGCCTACTCACTAATGAAGCATTAAAGCCCTCATATGTATATTTGGCTGCATCCAGGTTATCTTCCATGCTGCCCATGATGGGCAAAAGCCTCGACTTGGCTTTGACACTGCCCCGTTATCTTACAAGGCTCTTCAGCCAATAAAAGGCACTCTGTGCCTTGATTTCTGGGCCCAAGATTAGATGACCTTCTAAATTCTTCTGTAATTTTGGTAAAGGAAACCTGTACGGAGTCAATATTTTGGCTGTCATCGGTTGTGTCTCTTCCTGAAAATGTAGTTCTTTCTGGCTGTGACTTCACTAGTTTTTGAGCTACTGACCCCAAACCTTTGCCCTTAGTTTTCATGTTTGTAGCCAGTTAGTGACTCCAAATGTGTTGAAGACGATCTGTAAGAGCTAGTTCTGATGGATCAATGAGGGCAGACGTAGTAGCACTCTGTGCTATGGCTGCATACAAACTTCACAATTAGCTGTAGCCAGTTTGTATGCGGCTAGAATTGATGTCTCTGGACCCTGACTGTCTGCTTACATAACCTATCGGTGTCCCTAATCGCATGTAAAGACCGTTTTCTCACACACACGTGATCCGATCAGGTCCACCTGTCAGTATTTCAGGTGGACGTGATTGGATGGTCCATGTATCCAAATTGACTGGCAGCTTACCTCCGATCTTATCTGGTCTGCTAAAATTAACTGGAAAAGGATCTGTCATCTTCCGTGTGGGTGGATTAGAAGGTAGTCGGGTGTAAAGCGACAGCTAGTTCCCTTTACGCACGACTGCCCCTAGGGCATGGCATAGGCTCAGTACATGTCCGCTCTGCATAAACTGAACGGACCTGAAACGGTCACCCACCTGTTTTGCTTTGCACAGCAGGGTGATCTGTCAGATGATCCCCTACTGAGCAAATCAGCCCCATGTGGAAGGGACTTGACTGTTTGGATTAAATGCAAATGGCAGTGGTGCCACACACTTTGCATTTAGGTAGTTGCTACACTGTCGAATCTCTGCTTCTCAAAGGCAGCCATCCGAAAAGCTGCCCAGATTTTTTTCATGAACACATTCGAGGTGTATGTGGGGAATCCTCCCCGCTGTGTTTTTTTATTCTGATACATTGATCTGCGCTGCAGTCTATAGTCTGCAGTGCTGATCGAGCAGAGATTTTTCAAAGGGGGGGGGGGGGGGGTAAACAAGTTGACAACTAACCATAAGTCATTCGGGGATCAAAATTTGTCCGGTCCCTGCTGAATTGGGCCCCTTACAATGGCTCCATTGGAGTCTGCCAGCCCAGCGGGGGAATCTGTCCGCTGATGTCATGGGAAAATGAGTTGACTCAATGGATTTGCCAGTGAGCTCAATGGCTGGTCCCAAACAGAATACAAATTTAAGCTGAGAGTACTTAAAGCGGAGGTTCACCCTAAAACATGTATATACCATTCCATCCAGCATACTGCCGACATGTACAGTATGCTGTTTTTTTTTTTCCGCTGTACATACCCTTGTATAGCTATTCCCCCCCCCCCCCCCCCCCCGGCTTTAGTGGGCGTTCCTGTTCAGAGACGAAGTGATTGACGTGATGACAAAAGCTTTCCCACGGCGCATAATGCGCGTCACCAGTTTCCGGAAGAAGCCGACCTGCGAGTCGGCGCTATACAGCGCCTGCCCACCGACGTTCGGCTTCTTTCGGAAACTGGTGACGCGCATTATGCGCCGGGAGGAAGCTTTTGTCATCACGTCAATCACTTAGTCTCTGAATAGGAATGGCCACTACGCGGGAGCCACTACCCGGAAGCCAGGGGGGGGGGGGGAATAGCTATACAACGGTATGTACAGCGAAGAAAAAAAAACATACTGTACATGTCGGCAGTATGCTGGGTGGAATGGTATATACATGTTTTTTTTAGAGTGGACCTCCTCTTTTAGAGGGGGGGGGGAATTAAGATTTTGGTAAATAGTATGCCTCAAGTGGCAACACAAATGTGTTTGCAGGTCCTGGTCTAGTCAAAACCGAGGTTGAACGTGACTTTCTGTATTATAGGACCCTAAAAATAGGTCCGATTTCAGTTGCAAGTGCTAATCTTCACTACGTTTGGAAATGTCTTGGCCCTGGTCCAGCTTATAACCTTGTACAAAGGCCCACTGCATTCAGGAAATGCCCCTGATCAAGGGTCGGGTATAAACCTTTTCAGCCATTGTAAGGCAGGGGTGGGCAACCTCGGCCCTCCAGCTGTGGTGACACTACAAATCCCATCAAGCCTCTGTTTCTAGGAGTCGTGCCTGTGATTATCAGGGTCTTCCAATGTCTCATGGGACTTGTAGTTTCAAAACAGCTGGAGGGCCGAGGTTGCCAATCCCCTGCTATAAGGAATAGGTGTTTATGTGAAATGTCAGACACAGGGCATCGTTTCGATTTGGAAGCTTAGAACATTCTGCAGCCCCCCCCCCCTTCCAGTTACGTGACTGTGACAATTGTAAAAGCCGGATTAGTCATGTGAATTGCAGTTTGTAATTGCTGTCGTCCTGTAAAATTTATTTTTTTCCTTTTTACCACACTCTCATCTGCCTGTGATCAGACTTTTACATACTAACTGTGAGGTAAAAGGTCACCGTCCAGAGCTTGCACGCCTGTTATAGGAGAATTAGAGGCCACCATTGCTGTTTGTGGTCACTAACGTAGGACATGCAAGTAGTTCCACAGTGGTAGCTCTCCTATTTCTCTTAAGACAGGTTCCCAGTACAATTTAAGCGGCTAAATACACCTGAAATAAATATATTAACGGTTGTGCCTGTCGGAAGTTTTTGTAATAATTCCACTAGGCTTATGGCCCAGTCCCCCCCCTGCCAGACGGCATAGCCAGGTGTGGGATCCTCTCTGCTTTTCACAGCAGTACCTGAACATCTGACTTTTGTTGCAGATACAATAAAGGAGAAGCGACACACCTAAAGAGGAGCTCCAGTCAGTTTTCTGAAAAGTGATTCGGCAGCTACAAAAACACCGGATCCAGCACTGGGCTGTTGAGGGGCCATCTTTGGTCCTCTGCGCCAGCATATTAACTGTGGGCACTTGGCTGTGACACCTTGCCGCTTCGCTGCTGCATAGTGAATGGTCAACCCCCCCAAATTAAATGTAAAAGAGTTGGGGAGTAGGCCTTAAAGCGAAACGTCCTCTTTTTGGGTGGAGTTCCACTTTAAGGGCTTGTTTTTGCTAGCAGCAGTCCTTGCCACCCCTCTGAAAAGCAATCTGGATCAGAGGACAGTTGACAGGAAGCTGGGAGGTTTAGAGCCTATTTTAAAGAATAATTCCAGGGCATCGACTTTTTAAAGCATTAATCCAGCTTGAACTAATATGACTCAATACCAGGGGTGGGCAAACTTTTTAACTCGAGGGCCGCAATGGGTTCATATATTGGACCCGGGGGCCGGACCAAGAGTAGATGGACGGTATGTATGTGTGAATTAATATAAATTAAATCAAACGCAGCCACTGTGCCGTGCCATCTTTGCCACTGTGCCCCGTAAAATACCCCCCCACCCCCCCCGGCACTTACCTTTCTGGGGTCAGCCGTGCTTCTACCGTCCCTCGTCCCACCCTCGATGACGCTTCAGCCAATCAGGTTACCGATTGCCAGAATCGAATTACCTGATTGGCTGAGACGCCTGTCAGTCTTATCCAAGGAACGCACCGCCGGTACGTCCCGAGGATAAACATTCAGGAAGCCGACTACAGCCTCAGGGCTGTACTCAGAAAGCCTATCAGAGCCGGTGGCTCTGATAGGCACTTCCACACAGCCAACCAGCTGCCGGTATTAAGCTGGCTGGCGCTCAACATCCGGCCAGCTGAATAGTGGGCGGCAGCAGCGAAAATATATAGATTCATATAATGCATGAATCTATATATTTTAGTGGCTGTGCGAGAGCCAGAGGAGGCGGCGCTCTGGCACCCTCTATTGACGAACCGCTCCTGACAGACACGCGGCGGCAGTAAAAAAAATTCCTTGGTCGGTTTTCCGCCCTGCTCCGCGGGCCGGATTAAAAGGTCCACCGGACCGTAGTTTGCCCATTTCTGCTCTATACCATACCTGACCAATGCTGCTGGAAATCACTGAAGAGCACACTGCTACTCCAATGATCTCCACTTACATCCGTATCCCGTGCTGAATGACTGGACCTGCAGCATTGTGAACACAGATATGATTGGATGAGGTGTAAAGCATGATGTCAAAGCCCCACCTCTGCACCTCGTCCAATCAGAATGCTTTTTTCAGAAACACAAAGTGTTCTCTGGTGCCTGTGCCAAGCAGATTCTCCTGTAGGAAGAGGTGCAGCTGCTCAGCATTGGACCTGGAAGCAGGTGGCGATCACTGGAGTAGATGTATCCACTTCAGTGATTTGCAGTTTCCAGCAGTGCCGGCCAGGTATGTTGCATACCTACCTACAGACCTACCTTCAAGCTGGTGCCTGGAATTATTCCTGAAAGGCCTGTACTACAGCGTCTAGTGCAGGCGGGTGTAGCACGGCCCTATTCACTTGAATGAATCAATCAAGTTCCTATACAGGTGACTACAAGGGACTGATAAAATTACAGTTTCAGGTACTTAGACAAGTCTCATTTAAAAATGCATTTATATATTGGTGGATTTTCATTGATATCGATTAAGACCCTGGGGGATGTGAGCTGAAAATGTTATAGCGCTGAATAAATAAATATAAATGATTTCTGTAAGGAAAAAATCTGGTGCGATTGAACAGTCTTTTATTATACAATGATTGTGAATTCAGTGTAGCGTTGATTGGATTCTCTAATGCTGGAACTATAAAGGCCAAAATGCTCAGCAAAATAATTCCACCAATATACTGACTTTATTATTTTATTTTTTATTGCTTAGTTTTATTGTAAATATTAGGCACAAAGGACATTCACATACCGTGAATTCTAGCATGGAGATGGCAATGTGAACAAAAGCGGTTGTCACAAAATCCTGAAAATCAATAGATCTTTTTTCAGACGAACATGCAATGACTCTTTATTTGCAGAATTATGTGAAAGAAGGTGGTTACCAGGATTCCCATGTTTTCTGCCTAGGCTGGCTCATAATTGCATAGCAGAAAGCATGCCAGGGTGCCATCATGCATTTAACATTGGAAAACATTTCAGCCTCGCCTCCCACTCAATACATTACCCTTTTGTAAATGCATTTGGAAACAATTTCTTGATGTGCTGGAATGAATTTCTAGAGGTGCTGGCAATGGATCAACACAATAAAGGCCCATTCAGATGATCAATTAGTTCCTTCACCATAAGAAACTGCAGCAGAGAGATACCGTATTTATCGGGGTATTGCGCGCTCCAGCATATAGAGCGCACCCCTAATGTAGACCCGAAATCCTGTAAAAAAAAAAAAAAATTTTACTACTTACAGTTTTGGTGTTTTGCCCAGCGGCCTCGTCCGGTCCAGCGTCCGTCTGCGGCCTCTGTGGTGTCCTCCCGGCTTCTCCGTGTCGAATCCCCGCTTCCCGCGCTCAGTTTGAACGCCTCCGTCGACATATACCGAGCGCAGTATATTCAGCCACGCTCGGCTTCTCACGCATAAACGTCACAGAGCATGACTACGAGCGAAGCTGAGCGTGGCCGAATGTACCCGAGTGTACTGCGCTCTGTATATGTCGGCGCAGGCATTCAAACTGAACGCAGGTATCAAGGTATATAGCGCACCCACGGTTTTCCCCTTTATTTTAAGGGGAAAAAAGTGTGTGGTATACGCTGATAAATACGGTACCTTCAGCAAGCAGCGGTGCGGCCAGTTATGTACCCTGTATGAATGTATGGTTGACACCACTGCTGTTCATATGGAACTGCTCATCTGAGTAGTATGTGTGAATAGGGGCTCTGATCGGCCCTGGACGCAGACAGGTTGCGTCAGAGTCTGGCACTTCTGGCTGCAGATGAATGTCTGGTTTGAGTGCGGCCATAGCACAGAATGCTGCTGCGACCAGAGACCGCGTTTAGCTTTATCTGAACACAGAAGCCTATTTTCCTATTTGATTTCGGCCTAGGAGTTGCAACATAAGTTAAAGGAGTTGTAAAGGATTTTTGTTTTATGCTGAAATGACTGTTTACAGGGTATAGAGACATAATAGTTAACTGATTCCTTTTTAAAAACGATTAAAAATAGATAAAAATCAATCAAATAATGTACCTGTAGTTTCGTTTTTGCATGTTTCCTGCCTGTAATGTACAGAGCCACAGAGCCAATACAGGGCAGTGATGGTTTGGAAAACGAAACTGATTGGTGCTGTGGGGTTTTAGACACACAGTAATCGCACCTCCTTGATTAGTGACCACAGAGAGAAAGCTCCCAGCACTGTGGTTATCAGGAAACAGACAACCAGGAAGTGTGGAGAACAGAGAAAAATTACAGCAACTTGAAAGCAAAAACAAACAATGAGGACATGAAAACAGCACTGCATTAAGGTAAAGGAAGCTATTAAGATAAAAAAAAAATCCTTTAATCCTATATATATATATATATATATATATATAATCTCCCCAATGGTTTTCCATTGGTACTGCCATTGCAGCTCTGGGAAATGTATCTATTTGCCCTGCTGAGACATTATTTCGGATTAGTTCCTTGTAGCAGCCCATTGCTGCTGATGGTTATCGGAAAGCTGTACTATTATTTCATCGTGTCGGCTTCATGCCACCTGGAAAGGCCTCCTGGCCATATTGCATAAATGATTAGTTACTTAAGACACAGCTCCACCCAAACCCAGGAACGTCGACTCCCAACAAGTATGTGCAGAGCATTTATTCATGAATAGTTTTCTTGAACCCCTCGATGTAGCCTTGAGCTCCAGTCTGTTCTTGGTGAGTGCAGATCTTGCTGGGAGTGCTTCGTGTTTTTATACAATCATCTGGGAGGCTTTAGTGGACATGGAACAAGTTTCATTAACCTCTTCCCGACCGCCGCATGTATATATACGTCGGCAGAATGGCACGTACAGGCACATTGGCGTACCTGTACGTCCCTGCCTTCTAGCAGGTGGGGGGTCCGATCGGGACCCCCCCCGGTACATGCGGCGGGCGCTAACCCGCGGGGAGCGATCCGGGACTACGGCGCGGCTATTCGTTTATAGCGTCGCGATCGCTCCCCGGAGCCAAAGAACGGGGAGAGCCGTATGTGAACACGGCTTCCCCGTGCATCACTGTGGCGGCTGCATCGATCGAGATCCTTTTTATAAGGGAGACGCAATCGATGACGTCAGTCCTACAGCCACACCCCCCTACAGTTGTAAACACACACTAGGTGAACCCTAACTCCTACAGCGCCCCCTGTGGTTAACTCCCAAACTGCAACTGTCATTTTCACAATAAACAATGCAATTTAAATGCATTTTTTGCTGTGAAAATGACAATGGTCCCAAAAATGTGTCAAAATTGTCCGCCATAATGTCGCAGTGACGAAAAACATCGCTGATCGCCGCCATTAGTATTAAAAAAAAATAATAAAACTATCCCCTATTTTGTAAACGCTATAAATTTTGCGCAAACCAATCGATAAACGCTTATTGCGATTTTTTTTTTTTACCAAAAAATAGGTAGAATACGTATCGGCCTAAACTGAGAAATTTTTTTTGTTTTTGGGGGATATTTATTATAGCAAAAAGTTAAAAATATTGCATTTTTTCAAAATTGTCGCTCTATTTTTGTTTATAGCGCAAAAAATAAAAACCGCAGATGTGATCAAATACCACCAAAAGAAAGTTCTATTTGTGGGGGAAAAAAGGACGCCAATTTTGTTTGGAAGCCACGTCGCACGACCGCACAATTGTCTGTTAAAGCGACGCAGTGCCGAATCGCAAAACCTGGCCTGGGCATTTAGCTGCAAAATGGTCCGGGGGTTAAGTGGTTAAAGTATGCATCTCTTCAAATGTTTGCACAAGGAGCGTAAGGGGAAACCCTTCAAGAAGGAAAATAACATTTTGGAAGTAAAGTCACAATCTAGAGCAGGGGTAGGCCACCTGGGGCCCTCCAGCTGTTGTAGAACTACAAGTCCCATCATGCCTCTGGAAGTAACTGCCAGCCTTGCAATGCCCAATGGGAAATGTAGTGCCACAACAGCTGGAGGGCCCCAGGTTGCCTCCCCCTGATCTAGAGGAGAAACATGACATGACATGACATTTTTTTTTTTTTTTTCCTTTTAAACCTCCGGGTCCCTAAAACAAAACCCAGATTGTGAGCACGTTGAAGCCATCTGCAGAGGCCGATCCTGAACATCTTGGAAAAAACAGAAGTCTTAAGTAATTTTAATTGTGGAGTGGGTGGCGGAGTTCACATGTCGTGCACAAACACAATGTGTACGGAGGAAATGAAGCCAGCTGCCCTGTCCTCAGTCATCCCATCCGGGGGTCTTGGAGTGTGCTTGTCGGCAAAGCATAGTAGCATTTTATTTTTATTTTCCTGTGAATGAACGTACAGCTTGGTGACCTTCTACGGGCAGCTAATCCTCCTCCCCCCTGGTATTTATCTCTGAATGGACTATATGGCAGTTAGTTGGTTGCCGGTACAATGTGCATTTAGCGCAATGAGATTTTTGCCATTGTTATGCAGCTAATGTGTTTTTACCTTGGGAAAGAATGGGGAAGGCAGTCACTGTAGCACTAGGTTCTACTTCCTGCCTATTCATAATCCTAATGGGTATTGATCGGGAAGGATTTGCAGCTCGGTTATATTCAGATTTGATTTAGCATAACCTATTCTGACATATATTCCACCACTGTGTGCATAAATTGTAAGTAAAAAAAAAATTGTGACTGCTAATGCGTGAGAGGGTCCCATCGGTATAAGCCGCATGCCAAAAGATCGATGGAAATCTAGACCACTAAAATATCCTTCCTGATTGTGAATGGATGTAAAGTGGATCTAAACCTGAAACCACAACCAATATGTTTACTAGTGGTGGCTGCATTCATGTTTTGTGTTCAAGCTTCTTTTTGCTTTCATTTTTCACTGGGTAATCCTTCACATCACACCCTTCCTGTCCCTTGGTGTCTGTCACTCCTGATTTATGAAGGGAGCCGTGGTTGTCACACTGGGCTGCTCTCCTTGCATGGACTACAGACGCGTCCGTATCTCCATTGCATGAGGGGCAGATCAATTGTAAGAAGATTGCTAGGAAGGATAATAATCTGCTCACAGAAAGAGACGAGCACTACATTTCTAGGAAGATCAACATGTTTAATTCAGATTTGCTTGAATAAACAGGCAGACATTTTAAAGTGATTGTAACCCTTAAAAAAAATAGAAAAGCATGTTAAACCCCATAGTGCTTGTGCATTGTCATATATTTTTTTTTTTTCTCCCATTGTATGGTCTAAAATACCTGGTTGATCCTGCCTGTTCCTGACCATGGTAATCATGGCTGCCGATCACCGTGGTCGGTTTACATGCCTCCGTCATCCTGCTGCTCGGTCCTCTTCACCCCTCCCTGCCTCTCAGTTCCTGCATGAGCCACCCCTCCCCTTCTATCTGTTCCGAGCAGCAGCTCACAATTACTGCCAGCCCCTCTGTTAGGATATCATGCACTATAAAGTGTATATGTGGTGGTTTCCTTTTATTTATATATATATATATATATATATATATATATATATATATATATATATATATATATATATATATATATATATATATATATATATATATATATATATATATATATATATATTTTTCTTCTAAATGCCTTATTTCACTTTGCCGATCTGCGGTCACGTGACAGCCTGGAAGATGTCCGAGGGCGATCTTAGACCCTCCCCTCTTTGGTGCATAGATCGGAGAAGCAAACTGGAGAGCAGTCACGTGACCGCTGATCGGCGAGGTGATAAAGGTACTTAGAATTTTTTTTTAAAAGCACATGCACTTTATAGTACGTTTTGTCCTAACAGAGGGACCGACAGCACTGCCTTTAATTCTAAAGACTGTAAAAAGCAATAATTTTTGTTCTCTGGTTTTGTTATCCTGTAATAATACACAACCCATATTTCCAAACCCTTCTGTTTTTGTGAGCCCTAGCTTGAGCCTTGGATGCCCGTTCAGAATCGCATGACTTTCCATCAGACCACATGTTTCTGCGACTGTAGCACCTTGGCACCATTGAGCAAAATGCGTAGTGGATGTCATTCAGCATATTTAATCGAGATAAAGGCTGTGTTGCATGCTCATCAGGTGTGCAATGGCACGCTCCATTGTAGTTTGGGAGTCATAGTCAGTGGGGGACAGGAGCTGGTGATGGGCCTTGATTTTGATTTGAGAAGATTCATTGAAGATGAATGGAAGAGAAATATTGTGATCAAATGGCATTAGAATAGGAAAACAGCCTTTATAAATTAAGGGCATTTGAAAGTAGAAAGAAGTTACTAAAGTATGCAAACTCCAACATGGGGAGCCATGGGAACACGCAATCATTGCCAGTGGCTATAATCGCATGAAAAATCCAACATGCTGGTTGTACGATGAATTGATTTTATGTACAATCTTCCTGCCCATAGATGGCTAGAATCTCGGCCGGTCCCTGCAGAACCGGCCAATATGGAAGATGTTTCATCTTTAAATGCATTATCTACCTCCAGTTGAAATCTCCCATTTCATCTAACTGCAGTCTCAATGTAGTCTTGAGGCTGATTGTTCCTTCTACCTAAAATCAAAGCAGGCCAGGAAGAAGCTTTTTCTGCGATTTTTATTTTTTATTTTTATTTTTATTTTTTCTCCCTTTTTAACCACTTCCTGCCCAGTCAATAGACAATTGACGTCCGGGAAGTGGTTGTGAAATCCTGACTGGATGTCTATTGACGTCCTGCAGGATTTTATGCCGGCGCGTGTCCGTGGGGGTGCGCAGCGCGGCGATCGGTGATCTCGTTAAAGAGCCTCCGGCAGAGGCTCTTTACCACATGATCAGCCGTGTCCAATCACGGCTGATCACGATGTAAACAGGAAGAGCCGTTGATGGCTCTTCCTCACTCGCGTCTGACAGACAGGAGGGGGTTCGCGCTGATTATCAGCGCAGCCCCCCCTCGGATGCCCACACTGGACCACCAGGGAAGCCCACACTGGACCACCAGGGAAGGGGGCAGTGATAAGATGCCAATTGGTGCCCACAAATGGGCACTGGGATAAACAAGTGATGCCCTCGGTGTCCATCAGTGCCACCTCTCAGTGCCCATCAATGCCCAATGCCCATCAGTGTCGCCTATGAGTGCCCATCTGTGCTGCATACCAGTGCCGCCTCACCGGTGCCTATCGGTGCCCGTAATCGAAGAAGAAAACGTACTTATTCACAAAAAAAATTACAGAAAAAAATTAACTTTTTTTTTTTTTTTTTTTTTTTTTCAAAATTTTCAGCATTTTTTTTTTTAGTTGCGCAAATAAAATTTTTTTTGCAGAGGTGATCAAATACCACCAAAAGAAAGCTCTATTTGTGGGAAAAAAATGATAAAAAAAATGCCCATCCCTATTAAAAAAAAAAAAGCCCTCAATGCGACACTGTATTCTTGCCCCTTTGTGATGCCATGTCTGTTGAGTTGGGCTCAGAATCTGCTTTTTTGAAGAAAATTTTTAAGCGATGATTCACGGTTCTCTGAGGTTTATCCTTTAATTTTCTGTGTTTTCTCTCTGTAGGGTAACCACTTTGACCAATATGAGGATGGACAGTTGGAGATTGAACAGGCCTCTTTGGACAAGCCCATTGAATCGGTAAGACGGTGCATTTTGGTCAGGCTTCATATTCTTTGTATCTCCTTTTTATTTTTGTTTACTTGCCCACTGAGACAGACTTTTAGAAGATGTAGGAGTCCAGCTTAAAGCAATCATTGGTGGTATTTTAATTTTTACAGTTTTTATTTTGATTTCTTTTGTTTTATTTTGCTTTGCAATCTGTATAAAGTTCTTGCATATTGAAAAGGCCCTGCAATATCCAGCAGGCCTTTGGAAGTCAAGGGGCAATGTATCCTGGCCCTTTGCATGAGAGGTTAGAAGCGTTCTCCATTGTATTCGCATAGTCTAGAGAATAGGTGGACTTTATAATGCCAGTTTTGGCACCATCCACCTGTTTTGTTTTTAAAGTGGACGTGTCCGCCACACACAGGAGAGGGAGCCATCTTGGAAATTTAAGCGGTATTCATTCTGCACGTTTTGTAGAAGTCAGGGTTTTGACTAATGCAGAACTTAAACTTACAAGAGGCCATCTACTTGGTGTGTAGCGAGTTACAGGTCCACTTTAAGTTAAATGCACATTGACGCTCAGCTGGGACTTGCAGTCGCTTAAACTGTTGAGGGTGACTAGGGTTCATTTTGGTTTATCTGTGAGCAGTGGCTTACAAACAACTTTTTCATTTTTGACATTTTGAAGGTAGGCCTGCGTCTACCCCCCGTAACTTTGCAAAGAAAGCTGATGTAGAACGGATGTCCCCAGTTATGTAATGGGTCAAAGTATCATAGTAATTACTTTTTTTTTTTTCTTCTTTCTCCCCCCCCCCCCCCTTCTATCCCAGTCCCCGCTTAGGTCCGCCTGTCATTTTTTTAGGTGGGCCTGAACGGGCGCTCCGTGATCCTCTATGGAGCCACGGATGTCAGCAGTGACATGCCCGCTGACATCCGACCCACTCCGATCTGCCAAACTGTGACGGAGGAAAGCCCTATTTTCCATCTTGTGTGGTGGATCGGGTGACAACGTACTACGGTTCGTCGTCGTCCGATCCCCCATAGGGGAGAGCAGCGCTCTGACAGGTCGGTCCCTGCACAGTGTGCACAGACCGGCCTGTCACCTGCCGGGACAGCGGGGATCGACGGAACGTCTACACATGGTCCACCCCGTGTGAAAGAGCCCTTAATATTAAAAGGAACTTTATTTTTAAATTCAATTGGGAAGGCTTAAAGAAACTCTTTGCAAGAAAATTTTGCTTTAATAGGCCCCGTGTCTGTTCAATGTATTAAAATCCCTCTGACACCACTGGGAACTTTTGAAGTCCTTTGAGCAGGCACAGATCTCTCCAACCAACAGTGCAGCTTGGCTTTAGTGGCTGATCATCGGGTAAAATCATGCTGCTGACTTAATAAAAGACTCGGTTGAGGATGAGAAAAGCACCTTTATAAAAGAACAATCCTTCAACTTGCTATTCCAGCTGCCGAGTATAAACTTTTTCTATTGCAGAGCTACAAGGCCTGCTAGAATCATTGGCGTTTCATCTCTGGGGTTATTGGATGTTTGCATCCCATGCTGAGTACTGTGGTTCTACCAATTAGTTACCACTATTTAAGGCACACTAGTTAACCTGGAAGTCAGCAGGTGGAACCAGAGAATGCAGCGCGAAATGTAGGCATTCAGTGCTCTCGGAGGTATCGTAAGTCTGCTGATTCTAGCAGGCGATTGGACAGAGGGTGGGAGCTAGCAGAGTGACTTTTCGTATTTGCAAGCTGGTGAGTGTTTGCTTAGGATCACCCTGTGTGCTAGCAACCAATCGCCAGCGGTTTGACATAAAAAGTTATGTTTGTTTGGCCAGCTCCTCCTCCCGTCCACCTTGAGCTGTGCTTCCTCCTGGTCTCTGCTGTTCACTGATGACAGCGATGGAGGTGGGAGGGGGAGAGAGACACCGGGACATAGATGGCTCATCCGCAGAGGCGGCTGGTAGGGCAGACCAGGATCAGCACACACAGACGGCGGGGGTCAGCGGCGCAGGAACATGTTCGCGGTCCACCTGTCACCTGCTGGCGGTCCACAGGTGGACCGTGATCGATGGGTTGCTGACCCCGACATGGAGAAACTGGGGCCAGGTGAGAACATCACTGGGTCTAAAATAAGATATGTCATTAAAATGTTAAGGTGTTATTAAAAGAATAAGTTCACTTTTTAGAAAAATGGTGAATGCCCATTTTTTTTGCAGGTAAAAAAAAAGTGCATTTTTTTTTTTTTTGAGTCTGTAAAGCAGTGATGGTGAACCTTGGCACCCCAGATGTTTTGGAAATTCATTTCCCATTATGCTCTTGCACTCTGCAGTGTATTTGAGCATCATGGGAAATGTAGTTCCAAAACTGTAAAGCATTGCAGCAGAAATCAGCAGATACACGGACAGATATGCAGGGGATCTGTGTGGCCAAACATCCTGTACAGGCAAGCAGATACACTGACAAAGTATCAATGAACTGCCATGGCACTCCACAGCACCGTGGTAGTTTGAGAGCTACAAGCCGATGGCTGCAAAGGATGTCTTGTTCGTTCACAGACACCGCTATATGAATGACCGCACCGCCTCACTTGCGTTCAAAAAGTGACTGCCAGTACAGGGAACTTTCCCTGTACTGCTGTCACAGGGAGGGGGAGATTAGGCAGCGACTGTAGCATTGGGAACGCGTTCCACCTTGAACGGGTGGAACACGTAACACATTCCCAAAGGTGAACTTATACTTTTTTAAAAGAAAAAAAATGAAGTGTATTTGCCTAAACATTGTACGCCACTTCACGTGAGAGGAGAACCTCTCTCCCTCCGGTCCTTTAGATGTAGAGGTGCCAGCATTCAAACCAACACATCCAGTGGCATCTCAATCAAGCATCCAGGACTTCGTTCTCCCAACCAGTGTGCAGTGTTGTATAGACTCCACCAATGCTACTCCCCTAACGCGGTTTGCCCTGCCCATGGGGCGTAATGCGTCAGGCTGGGTCAGTGGAGTAGTATTGGCTGGGCTGTATAACACTGCACACGGCTCGCATTGTTATACTGGTGTACTGGATTGCTTGATGGCGATACCACTGAAAATATATTGGCAGGTTGATTAAGAGGGAGGGAACAACCAGAGATGAGAAAATATTGGCACGTTAAACGTAAGAGCTATGTTCATGCACCCCTATGGTGCCTCTTATTCGGCATGTTCATCCTAAATTGTTTTCATAATACACAATCCTTAATGACTGGAGGACAAAAGTTTCTACCCTTCTCGATCATCTTTGGCTTTGCAGCTTAACATTGAGGAATCCTCTTCAAACCAAACGAAAAGTGAGGATTCAGGACGCGGGGTGGCAGCCTATCGCTGTGCCAAGCCTGGTCCTCCTGGCTTGGTTTGAGGGCTTGTTCCCAGTACAGCCCATCCATATGAAAAGCCCTCACAATGCAGTGAGGATTAGCAGAAAGTTCCTACTATGGTCACTTTCCTGCCATGTCTGCAACCAGCTGAGCAGCAGTGTGCATCTCTACCCAGTCGTAGGTCTGTGTTGTGTTTGTGTGTGTGCGTGTGTGTCTGTGTGTAGATGGTTTACAGAACTTTACACAACTTTGGCCCTATCTGGCCTTTCTCTTCCACAGCAGTTGATCCCAATATTAGCTAAGCTGCTCATGACCTGGTTTGTATTGCACGCTCTGCCTTTTTTTTTTTTTATTTAATTTTTTTTCCTCAAATTTCTTTTATATATGATATACATTTTCCTTTTTTTTTTTTTTCTTAAGTTCACTGCTGGTGTTTTCAGTGTGGTGGTACTGCTCTCCCCAGCAGTGAAGGTTTTTAATATTCTAGGACTTCTTTCCTCATCTTTCCCTTACCCTTCTCCTTTTATGTTTTGGTCCAGTGAACACCACGTATATCTTTGTGTGTTTATATTTATATAATCTTCCCTTTCTCTATGTGCTGGCATGTTGCTAGCTAAAGTGCGCACAAGGTAATGCTGCAGAGGAGGGTACCACTGCACTTGGAGCACCAGTGTAGAGACCGACCGTGTTTAGTAGGCTGCCTATTGTTTGAAAGTACTGGTGACTTTTTTTTTTTGGTCCTTGGTGTTTTTTTTTAAACAGGCTCCCTATGTGTCTTGGCAAAGGCCAGGAATGGGAGGGTGATATGTCCCCTACTAGTTTAAAGTATAGCTGTGGAATTTTCTAGTTTGAAAGTAGCCCATCGTCCCTGGACTTGCCAATTCGGGTCTGTTCCTGGTAAATAATTGTAACCAATGCATCTTTTTTGGATAGCTGTTGGTTAAAGGACAGGTTCCTGAGCACCTACCTGCTTCTCCTTTTGAGGTTATACTAGGTTACTCCCAGGCCCCTCTTTCAGAGGAAACCTAAGTTTAGCTTGAGTTAAACGGAAAATAGGCAGAAGGTGCAGTTAAAGTGGAGGTTCACCCAGAACTAACATTTTTTTAACCTTAGATTCCTGCTCATTTTGTCTAGGGGAATCGGCTAGTTGTTTTAAAATCGAAGCTGTACTTATCGTTGTAGAGAGCGATCTTCTCCGCCGCTTCCAGGTATGGGCTGCGGGACTGGGCGTTCCTATTTTGATTGACAGTCTTCCAACGGTCGCATCCATCGCGTCACGATTTTCCGAAAGTAGCCGAACGTCGGTGAGCAGGCGCAGTATAGAGCCGCACTGACGTTCGGCTTCTTTCGGCTACTCGTGACGCGATGGATGCGACCGTCGGAATCCTGTCGGAAGACTGTCAATCAAAATAGGAACGCCCAGTCACGCAGCCCATACCCGGAAGCGGCGGAGAAGATCACTCTCTACAACGGTAAGTACAGCTTCAATTTTAAAACAACTAGCCGATTCCCCTAGACAAAATGAGCATCAATCTAAGGGTAAACATTTTTTTACGGGTGAACTCCCGCTTTAAGATGTGTTCCTTGTGCTGATTCATGTTTTAGGAGAAATCTTCATCTTTTCCTGCCCACCCCCATAATGTTCTGGTGCAGCAGGGGTCTATACAACTACAGGGCTGTCAGGAGCTCTCGTCAAGACAGCTCAACTATGCCTACTGTATCCACCATTCCTAGAAGCCAATCTACAGCTTTCAAGAATGACACAGGGTTTCTGGAGGGGGCAGAACAATCGATCATCCAACTTTCACCTATTCAGAGATCCTGTCATTCGTAAAAGCTGTAGCATGGCTTTGATTAATGGTGGGGAAGGGTGGGCATCGTTGAGATCACTTGATGAGGGCTCCTGACGAAAGTCGAAGAATTCTCCTAAAAACAAGAAGAATCGGCACAGGGAGCACACCATAACTGGAGGCTCAAGTTGGAATTGGCATAATGGCGCTCTCCTGTGTTTTTTTTGGTTTGTCAACAGGTTTAGAATTCTGTTTTAAAAGATCCCTTTTGATTTGGTAATTTGTTCCTTATGTCCACAAGTCGTTTTTATAATACAAGATGATGGACAACCTTCAATTTTCAGTTCCTCACAGCCAAGGTTATGCACTGTGACTGCGAAGATAAAATGCCCAACGGTTGGATTCAAAGCTGTATCGAGAACCCTTTATGGTGGCTTTTATAGACGGAAGTCTTCAATTTCATAAAGCGGTAGAATGAAGCTAGAAATCATTTTTTATATATGAAGCAGTAGATGAAGGCTGGACCAGTTCTGCGTCATTCAGGATGTCAGGGTTTCCATTTGCAGGATGTTTAGTAACGGTTGGTTGTCTGGGGAGTTGAGGTAAGGATGAGTTTCCTGAGGGAGTGTTAGCCGGCCTCTGCAGCAATACCTGTGGGGAAGAGTGTGGTGTTGGGCTATGGTAGATCTCTGGGAGTCTACAGATTCTAGCCTTGCACTTCCAGGTGAGCAGCCAAGGTATAAATTATGTACTTGTCCCGGTACTCGCTCCCAATTTTTGGAGTCTTTACGTGAACAGTACTGTACAAGCAGAGACCAATCTGTGGTATGCAAACATCACCCTTCCAACATCGGAAAATGTCTGAATAGTCTATTTTGCAAATTACAATTGCATAAAAAATGATTTTGGAGTGTTGTGAATATGGGTGTCTGGGCTGCCTTTTAAAGGGGTTGTAAAGGTTAGTTTTTTATTTTCTAAATGGGTTCCTTTAAGCTTGTGCGTTTGTTGGTTCACTTACCTTTTTTCCTTCAATTTCACTTCTAAATGTTGTGTTTTTTTTTTTTTTTTTGGCTGAATTTCTCACTTTTTGTTTCTCCTCAGTAAGCTTGCCCCCATGTTCTGTCTGGGGGTTAGTCAGCCAGAACAGCATACTGAGGAGGAACAAAGTGAGAAATTCAAAGGGAAAAAAAATATTTAGAAGGGAAATCGAAGGAAAAGGTAAGCGAACCAACAATGCACTAGCTTAAAGGAACCTATTTAGAAAATAAAAAAACGAACCTTTACAACCCCTTTAAATGCATTTCTTCGGTATGGTATCCTGGGGAAAATTGGTGCTGTGGTGAAGGAAGAACTTGCAGGTTCCCATGGAGTGCATCTGGCAGGATCTGTGGACTCTGAGACTGCCTGGGTCCGGCTTGGCCAACGTTAACCCTTCCCCTACCGGAAGGTTCTTGGAAAGGAACCAGGCCGTTGGCAAGTGAGAAGGGTTACTTGCTGGCACCAAGTTGGGCGCTGCACGGCATAGCCTGACTCAACAACTTCCTCTGTCCGGCCTTGGTGGTGTCAACTTGTAGTGAGCTGCAGGGCTTGGTTTTGAGGGGCTGGTTGGGGTCTCTCAGCCCTGCAAGTATGCATGAGATTACCACAGTGAGCATTCAGTTCTTAATACGGAGCACGCTGAGCTGAACTTAACACCCACTCAAGAGCTGGTAGAGGTGGACTGATGAGGGCAAAATAGAGGTGGTGCCTTATCTGTTCACTGGCAGTCTGATGGTCCTTTCTTGTGCATGCCCCATATTCAGACAGCTGTCGCTGGACCCATTTTCCCTCTGCTGATCTCATGATCATCATATACCAATAGTCACCCTTTGTTTGTTTTCAACAGCTATCATGTCCCCGCTGCTAGCGACCCAGACCGTAAGGTTTTTTTTTTTTTTTTAAATGAGGGCACGCTTCTCGAGGAAATTATCTACAGGGCAGTCATGTTTTAATTTTTTTTTTTATTATTATTTATATAATTATTTTTATGTAGCAGTGATCTTTACCATATCCCGTATGTTGAACAGTTCAGTTACTACCTCTATTTTGCCCTCAATGTTTTGGTAACGGTGAATGAAGTACGGATCTCCAGCCATAGAGAATTTAATGACTGAATGAACAGGGTGGGTTTCATCTGCTGGAACTTGCACTTACGAGCCTTTATTGCTGCACCAGCCCTCACGTGATGGCGTTTGTTGGCTCTATAGAGACTATTGCTGTATATGGTGAATAAGTCCAGTGGTCAGCAAAGTCTCATTGAGAATTGACGGTCATCTGCTTCATAGATGGTGACTCCAAACATGCCCAGGGGCTTCAACAAGCTTAGACAGGGCATGTGTCATGGCAGACATTTGAGAGCCTTTATGATGCACCAAAGTGTCCTAAGTAATGACCAACGCTGCATCTAGCAGAGATTTAGGCAGTGGGACAGCTGCAAAGGCTTGTAAGTACGAGTCCTCAGCAAGGGTTGTAATGGCTGGATTACTTTTCCCAGCAGGCACTGCTCTTGACTGGCTCTGTAAGTGATGCCAATGTCTGCCAAGTGCATCCATCACCCCCTTACCAAGTGCCATCTTCTCTCCATTTTTTTTCCTTTTTTATAACTTCTTCATTCTTCCATTTCCTCTCCTCTGTAACCCTCCAGCACTTGGCCCAGCCCTCCAGTTTACAATCCTTCATATTACTTTGTCTATGCCTTTTTCATTTCACTTCTCCTGCTTTCGTATCTATATTAAGCCTTTAACTTGCAAGCAGTGGCTTGGTGACAATGCAACAACAAAAAAAACAAAACATTAAAATAGATAAACCAAAATCTGTGTTTCTTACTGTGTTACATTTAATTGTTCCTTTTGACAGCCCTGTTTTTAAAGCCAGGTTCGTATTTTCACTCCACTTGTATTATCTTTTGGAAACTAGCAATGCTTTCCCCATTTTGTCTGTCTTTTTTTAACCTTTCTCGTAGAAAGCTCATAGTGATTATTTTTCCACCTCTTACCCAAGCAGAGTGCCTCCCCTCCCCTGAGCAGCCTTGTCATGACCACTTTGTCTTTGCGCTGTAGCGCTCTAGTGGGATTTTTGGCTATGGTCCATTTCATGTACTACTAATTAAAACATTCTATAATTTGTGTGTTTTTAGAGGTAGCCCATACTATGAGTGAGGCTCTTCCGGAGCATAAAGGTTTTTTTTTTCCCAGATTGCACTAATATCTTTCGTATATTTCCAGTACTACTTTTCTTTATCGTGGGGGGGACACAGATCATAACAAGTTTTAACTGTTCTTTATGGCAGCTAATTGGGTCACAGCTGTTTTGGTGCAAGTCCTGTGTATATAAAAAAATAACCCATATCCAATGAGCAACCTTATTGTCCATTGGGACGCAATGATTGCATATGGAGCTGGCAGTTTTCCATGGCCATAGATGGATTGAATCTGTCCACCAGTGACCGTCCAAGATTTGATCCATCTGTGGGCAGGCGGATTGCACCCAAGTTGGATACCAACCATCATGAGATAATTGCCAGCGACTACAGCGGCTAGCAGTAACACTGTGCTCTCCCGGCAGGTTGCAGGAAAGAAAATTGCTTAATCTATGGCCTGCTTTAGGCCGCCCATTCTTAGAGCAATTTTTTTCCTACGAACATGGGTTGCAGAAAAATTCTCTAGATTCCCCCATCAACACACAGTAATGTGGGCATCCCTCCTGCTGAGCCATTGACTTTTCGCAGTGGGGGGCAAGCCGTCGCCGGGAGAAGACTGTGATTATTGCTAGCGCCTATAGCACCCACTATAATGGCAGGTAAAACACAGCAGACTAGTTGTACCCCAGTTGGTCAATCTGTCAACTTGGTACATTCAGCCTTGCCTATACACTGTTCGAATCAGGAACCGGCCGCGCTTCAAACCTTGTATGGAGTCGAGCCCCGTTAGGTGATGGAGTCGAGCCCCGTTAGGTGATGGAGTCGAGCCCCGTTAGGTGATGGAGTCGAGCCCCGTTAGGTGATGGAGTCGAGCCCCGTTAGGTGATGGAGTCGAGCCCCGTTAGGTGATGGAGTCGAGCCCCGTTAGGTGATGGAGTCGAGCCCCGTTAGGTGATGGAGTCGAGCCCCTTTAGGTGATGGAGTCGAGCCCCTTTAGGTGATGGAGTCGAGCCCCTTTAGGTGATGGAGTCGAGCCCCTTTAGGTGATGGAGTCGAGCCCCTTTAGGTGATGGAGTCGAGCCCCTTTAGGTGATGGAGTCGAGCCCCTTTAGGTGATGGAGTCGAGCCCCTTTAGGTGATGGAGTCGAGCCCCTTTAGGTGATGGAGTCGAGCCCCTTTAGGTGATGGAGTCGAGCCCCTTTAGGTGATGGAGTCGAGCCCCTTTAGGTGATGGAGTCGAGCCCCTTTAGGTGATGGCGTCGAGCCCCTTTAGGTGATGGCGTCGAGCCCCTTTAGGTGATGGCGTCGAGCCCCTTTAGGTGATGGCGTCGAGCCCCTTTAGGTGATGGCGTCGAGCCCCTTTAGGTTATGGCGTCGAGCCTCCTCACAGTGGTGCATTTGTGGCCTACAAAAGGTGGCGCCATTTCGATTTAGGTAGACTTCTAAAGGTTAAAACTAGCTGGCTGATTTACATTTTAAGCATCATTATACACCAGTAAACAAAATTAGTATTTGGTTGGTTGATAATGCGCAGGATTCCTAAAGCTCTTGAGCTTGTGGAGTTTTTCCCCATCATCCACCATCACTGCTTTTGTTTGTGGTGGATAGGAGTAGCCTGTCGGTACAATGCTCTGCTCCCATTTGTCATTTGCCCATTGTTGTGGTCTTGTACAGGGCCCATTTATTTCAGCGGAGGGGCGCATTAGCAGTAGGACAAGCAATAAGGGAAGATTGGAGACACGGCCATCTCCGTAGATCACAAATTGTTTAATATAGTGAAGTGTTACTAGCAGTCTTAGAATTAATTTTTTATTTTTATTTTAGTCTAACTGGCCTCTTTAAAGGCATGACCTTTATTATGAAGCTAGCCTGCATTAGACGTGGTTGCATCTGCTTATAACTAACTCTTTTTAACCTAGTTCTCATTCCACAGTGTACACAGTTTGCACATGGCTGGTATGGTTGCTGCTGCTTTTCAATAAATAGAATACAGATAGCCTTGTTATACATGAGCCTATTTTTGGCAAGCGGTACTACCACTTGTGTTCATAAAGTGTATAAAAAGCCACATACGTTAGACACTGTAATATGCATAGGGCAGAGGAAACGGCATTTACGGTAACCAGTTATGTCTACTAAAGTGTATATATTGACATTATTGCCAAGGGGCAGGTGTCTTGTTGAGCCAGTAGGCACCTTTCTGTAATGTCAAGCTAGATTATTCGCCTTTTTAAACACTTCAGTCCCGGAAGGATTTGCCCACTTGATGACCAGGACATTTTTTTAGCGATACGGCACTGCGTTGCTCTAATTGACAATTGTGAGGTTGTACATCGCTTTACCCAAACAAAATTACTCGCCCCCCCCCCAAAATAGAGCTTTCTTTTGGTGGTATTTGATCACCTCTGCGGCTGGCAGGGAAAGGGTTAACACTAGGGGGTAATCAAGGGGTGAGGTGTTTCTGTTGGGGTGAGTGTAGTGACTGGGAGTAGAGAGACACTGCTGCTTCTAATCTCTAAAAACAGCAGGTGCAGATTCCTCTCCCTGACAGAACGGGATCTGTCTGTTTACATTGATCCCTCTCCTAGGAGAGCCAGCCTACCACAGTATGACGGCGGCAGGTTGGTTAGTGGTTAAAGTGTGAATTAAGCTGGCCATAGATCCAATTCCGTCAGTTCAGTAGGGACCGAATAATTTTTATCTGTGTGGCTGTTCCTGCTTGACAAGCCTTTCAGGCTTGTAGGAAACGTTTGCTCGATTCAGTCAGCTGCAGCCCTTGATTAGTGTATTCTGAAAGCAGAGAGTCCCCACTGTCGGAATAAAATGGAATTGATTTACTAAAGGCAAATAGACTGTACAGTTGCTCCAGTTTATTAAATGAGGGAAAGCTCTGCCGACTCATCATCCCATCATGTTCAGGGAAAAACAATTCTTGCATGTGATTGGGTATGCTTTACAAGTGTCACTTAACCTTATTAACTAAGCTCTGGGGCAACTGCACTTGCAGAGTGCACCAACTGTTTGTCTTTTAGTAAATCAACCCCAATGTCTCAGCAGGGAGGATTCCTCTAGCCACCTCGCTTGTGTGAATGGAGGAATTTGGATTTTTTTTGTCCAGCTTAAGGGCAAAACTTTTTTTTTTTTTTTTTTTTATGAGGTTAGAGGCATTGTCAGGTTTTTATTGCTCTTTGTGTTCCCAATATGGAGATCCATTCTTTGTCCTGGTCACCAATGTCAACAGTAATGAAAATTGAGGGTAAATCCAAAACTTTGAGTTGCTTGCGGGACAGGAATAGAGGGGACGTCTTCCAATCAAGGCTGTGGAGTCGGTAGATAAATGTTTTGACTCCTAAATGTTTCGACAATCTAAATTTAGTAGGAGTTGGAGTCGGTGCATTGTTTGCTGACTCCGACTCCAGGTACCCAAAATTTCCTCCGACTCCAGGTACCCAAAATTTCCTCCGACTCCAGGTACCCAAAATTTCCTCCGACTCCAGGTACCCAAAATTTCCTCCGACTCCAGGTACCCAAAATTTCCTCCGACTCCAGGTACCCAAAATTTCCTCCGACTCCAGGTACCCAAAATTTCCTCCGACTCCAGGTACCCAAAATTTCCTCCGACTCCAGGTACCCAAAATTTCCTCCGACTCCAGGTACCCAAAATTTCCTCCGACTCCACAGCCCTGCTTCCAATAAGTTCCTATGATGGGTGGAGAGGGTAAATAAATATATTGCTGTCGGTTATTATTTTAAGGCAAACCCCAGTAATATTCAGCTGTCCACCTCGAAATTGAGGTCCATTCTCCTTCATATACTAGAAATTTCTCTGGCAGAGAGGCTGTGTCAATTGACAGTTCATTTGAGGGGTATGGCGTAGATCCAGGAGGGGGCAAGACTTGCAGAAAAGCCCTATATGCATTCGGGGACAATGTTCCAAAGTCTTTGGGCACCACAGTCTGCAGGCACCACTAGCAGTGTTTGTTTCTACACTTTCTTGAGCACAGCCAGTTCACTTTAAGTTGCATCATTTCCCAGATCCTAATTACCGTTGGAGCTTTCCAAGATATTTCTCCACAATCTGTCATACTGGGTTTTCCGATCTTCAAGATTGAGTGCTGTTTTGTTCTTTCTTTTTGGCAGACTTGGTGTTGTTGAGAATCTCTCTGGCAGGCTGTCATGTTTTCCATTCTTTGCAGCTATGTACTGTTTTGCTGATTTAAGGGGGGGGGGGGGGGGGGGAAAACCCATCCCATGACACCTTGACTAGTGTGGTTCCACCCCCTCAGAGCATCCTAAAAGATCCAGTTGCTGGCAGCCCTTAAGGTTAAGCAGCTGTGTCTTTGGTGCAGCACAGCTGTCTAACCATGAACTATGTTCTACTTGAAAAGGACAAACGGGTGGGATCGGGTCTGGTGCGGGTGTAGAGCTGCCTTTTTTGCCGATCTGTGGGGGTTTTTGTGCACGGAAATCCCTGCTAGTCGGTCTGTTATGACCCCCATACGGTTTTTCTTTACAGCGAAAGACCCTTATTTTACACCTGTTAGTGTTTTGACATCTAACCACTGTTGGGAATGAACTGAGGGTAATGCATATCTCAGATCACTTCTCAAGCACCCTGGAAGCTCCAAAACTGCACTTGTGTATGCATAGTGTGACTTTAAATCGGGAGTCTCCAAACTTATTAAACAATGGGCCAGTTTACTGTCCTTTAGACTTTAGGGGGTCGGCTGCTGGTGTCCATGGGAGGAATGGCACCTCATCGTTGGTGTCGGTAGGAAGACTAGCGCCCCCATCGTTGGCGTCGGTAGGAAGACTAGCGCCCCCATCGTTGGCGTCGGTAGGAAGACTAGCGCCCCCATCGTTGGTGTCGGTATCAAGACTAGCGCCCCCATCGTTGGTGTCGGTATCATATCAGTGAGAGAAATAGTTCTCCAAGGGATGGATAAAGGCAAGCAATTGGCCACATCTGACCCCCAGGACTCGGATCACTGCTTTAAATGAAAAAGCTCGACCCTCCTACCTTTTTGTATCCGTCCATGAAGACGCCTTGATAATCAATAGAGAGGCAGAAGAAGAGTGTGCTGATGAGTGTGCTGATGTGCGTTATAGCGATAGCAGTTTAAGCGGGATATCATCAGGTTACACACAATATTACAATTTATAGGAGCTCAAGCCCGTGGAGCGTTCAAAAATTTTTTAAAAATCTTGCTAACTCCCAGAAGGCAGCGGGGGCCGGACATTGCATAGTTCACTGCACAATGTGCGGCAATCTTTCCCCAGAAGTGGGAGCATATGCCTGGGTTTGACAGGTATCTGCTCCCCCCTGAAAAGTGGCAAATGTGGCACCAGAGGGGGAGGGGGGGAGGAATCAGATTAGCGGAAGTTCCATTTGTTGGTGGAACTACGCTTTAAAATCAGCTTTTGTTTATTCATGCAAAACCGTTTATCCTGAAAGCAAAACTGCTGCTCTAACTAAGTGTGAAATGGAGTTTGGCTTTGAATGTATTTAAATCTGTTAATACATTTAACACTACCCTTCAGACTGACAATGCTGCTGTGCCTCCTGTTCTCATAATCCAGAGCTGTTTGGAACAGTGGAGGGGGGGGGGGCAAATTGATGCAGCCACCACATCTAATGATTGGTAGGCTGCTATACAGGTATATAACATTTTTGGGTTTAATCCCACTTTAAGGATTGGCCATTCCATACCTTCCAGCCAGCATAACTGCTACATCAAATAGCATTTTCTGCTGGCAAAAAAATGCTGTTTCAACCAGCCTATAGCTTGCATATTCAGATAATTCTGCCTGTCCCCATAGACCAATGTGGCCATTTATAAACAGGCCTGCATACACAGGGTGACCTTTGCATGGTCACATCTTCTGTGATGTTCTAATCCTATAGGATGTCTACGAACGTTGCATTTTGGATATGGCCCTTATGACAGCTAGTTATTGTGTATATACAGTCAGCTTAATAGCTATAATTTTATGTTTTTATCTCTGGAAAAGCCATGTGGATCTAGGAAGTGTTTACTATTCACGATGCAGCTATGTTTCTATCCCATAGCTGTCATTAGCAGGCAGCGTTGAACAGCTCCCTACGCCGCTCTTCTTCTGCAATGCGCCTTTGTGCATAGGAATGCAGAACAAGACTCCCTTCTATGTCCTGCTACGTTCCACCCTGCAGTATGAGTCACCCACCGCCCCCCTCCTTCAGCCTTTTCTCCATTGTTTCCCCCCTCCCATCATCTTGGTGCCTTGTAGCGCCTTCCCTTCATCATTGCACAGAAATCTTGTCTCCGTAGTAGACTGCATCGTCTGTATGCAGTCTTTGGAAAGCACAGTGATCTGTTAAACTGCAGTAGCAGCAGTAGAATTATGTGTATTGATGCAATCTACAGTACCGGCACATGCTAGTTTAGGTTTAGTTCTTCGTTTTGGTCTTCAGCCAGCCATTTTGTTGATCAAAATCGAACCCCTCGCTGCCGAATGGCAACAACCTGCCACATTGTCTCTGCTTTTTAATTTTTTTGGCCCAGGAGATGTATGCTCCCACCATGTGAAAAATGTTTTGGGTCCTCTACTGTCTGTCTTGTAGCCATTAGGACCAGATTGCGTTAAGGGAAGATGAGACACTCTGCTGGGTCCCCCACCCCCCATGCCTCTCTGTTTTTTGCTTTATCATTTGCACTTACACATCCTTGGCTGTTAACCCTGTCCTGTCTCACCCCTTTTTTGCATTAGAGGCTATGCAATCATTCATAAATCCCATTTGATAAAGCCAGGCCTACAGGTGTACCTCTTCTTCTGTTTTACTTCTCTCCCATGATTACTCTTGTCTGGATAACACTAACACCAATGGTTTCTTCCGAAAACAAATAACATTTTTGCTGCATGCTTTTAGTTACGTCTGAGATGATCAAAAATGTCATTGAGAAAGCCAAGTTGGAAGCCAAATGGTATATACGAGTCTTGCTACAATGTTGGCTTCTGGGTCACTCACAACTCCGTGTCTTCAAGAATTCCCCCTCAGGGGATGAAGCGTGCTGTCCCATCAAGAGTTAACGAGAGCAAAACTTCTTGAAATTCAGACCGATGGGCAGAATTATGAGCTGTAAGAAGCTGGCCTACCCAAAAATTGAAGTATGAGTTTTGCATCGTTTCCCATTTAAAGGACCAATAAACCTAAACTACGATAGGCTGTGAGATCATAGCCTATTATCGTTTGACCATTGAAGCTGAACTCCAGACAGATTCAGACACAAGATACAGCAGTATTCATTAATAAATCATGCAGATGGTATAAGAATCTGAATTTGACCACGTATCTACCTCTTGCAGTCCCCTCTACAGCAAGGCTGAGGGAGAAGCGGCGCAAGGAACCTTTGGGTTGTGCTGATAGAGAGCAGAGACAGATGAGCTCATCGGTCTGCTTCTCCTGTCACTGTCCAGTCATTGGCTGAGGAAGAGACCAGACCTGGAAGGGAGAAGTACGGGAATCTTTTTATGTAGAATCATACTTGCCTAGGTGGATGCAGCATCGGTCCCCTAACATTGCCTATAGCTCGGTTCTCAGAGCTCCATGAGCAGAGAGCTGGTGACAGTCAGTCACTGGCTCTCTGCCCCCCATGCTCAAGCGCTAGGGTGCGAGCCGCCTGCTCAGCGGCTAGCTGAGAGGCTGAGCCGGGTGCCAGTCCAGGCATGTTGGCAGATCCCGACCATATGGTCATGATCTTTCCCAAGCCTTTACTGACTGTCAGCAGAGAGTGGACTTCAGCCCGCTGTCTGCTGAAAACGGGTCAAAGGAGTGCAGAAGGAACTGCACTCCTGTGATACAGCTTTGGCTGTACTTTCTCCTTTTTAAAAGGAGAAGTTCACCTAAAAAAAAAAAAAATTGAATGCAAATTTTTGCGGGTAAAGAATTAATCGTTGAACTACCATAGCACTCAACAGTGCCGTGGTTGTTTCTTGAGAACGACAAGTCAACAGCCGCAAAGGCTGTGTGTAGTTGTAGTTCATTCACAGGGCTCTAAATGATGCAGCCATATGGGCAGAGCCCTGAATGGCCGCACTCTTCAAAAACTGACAGCTTGTATGGGGAACATCTCCCTGTACTGCTGTCAGTGACCGTTCGGATCGCTGTGCCGCGGGAACATGTTGCATGTTCCACCCTGAAAATGGGCAGAACATATAACATGTTCCCAAACCTGCCATTATCCTATAACTGCAGCAGAGAAAAATCGGGTCTCCTGCCCTGCCAGACAGGCCTGTACTGTGTGGCTAAATCTTGGGGTTGGATGTACAGAAATGCAAATTCTTTGGCTAGTAAAACTGGTTCCATATAAGCATTTCATGCGTTTAAGCTTTTTGCCTGGAGTTTAGCTTTAATGTATGCCTGTATCATCTTAAATCCTTTCCAAATTTTTTTTTTTTTTTTATCTTAATTGGTGATCAGGAACATTGGTCATTTAGGCTTACTGGCCCTTTAACTTTACCGAAGGATATAAATCAAAAGTAGTCTTTAGTAACTTTGTCCATTCACTGTGATGCTGAAGCTGTCAAGCTAGATGCCAGTTCATATTGGCCTTGTCTTTACACTGCATTATGGAAACTCATTGCACCTTCATACAATTGGAGACCTCCAATTTCACGATACAACTTTGGAGAGTTTTGGTTTCTAGCTGAACATGTTATATATCCAACATGGGGCCTAATAAACAAATTATTGGGGCAAATGCAATATTCTTGAAATTTCAACTCGGCCCTTCTCATTGGCTCTGTTTGGGACAGTACCTTCCTTGTGGTCCAGGTGATGGCTAGGTGTTTTGTCTTATGCTTTGTGTTTCCCGGTTTCATTTTGAACTTGTATCTATGTATGTCTCTACCAGACACCCCAGCATATGACTTGCTCCTGCAGATTACTGGAGAGCCAGTAAGAATACCACCTTACCCTCTCAGACCATAGTGTAGGGAGCACAGTGTTTTATGTCACCATACACTTAGCTTTTCTTTTTTTTTTTTCTTTTTTTATTATTACTTTGTAATTTACTCAGTAGAATTTTATATTTATATACCTTTTTTTTTGTTTTTTTTGTTTGTTTTTTTTCTTTGCATGACTGTCAGTTCTCACAAACTTCGGTCACCAGTGGAGAGCAAATGATCAAAGGGAGGGGGGGCAAATTTTATTACTGGAATATTTTCGTGTTTCTTTTTCTCCCCCTTCCTACTTTACCCTATCCGTTCAGGATAACATCGGACATCGCTTACTGCAGAAGCATGGGTGGAAGCTTGGCCAAGGCCTGGGGAAATCCCTTCAGGGTAAGTCAGTTGCTAACTTATTTTCAATTATTTATTTATTCTTGAAAATGATTGTCTTTTGAATGCCCATGTGTCCCCCCCCCCCCTTCCCCCCACCTTCTTTTCACTTCATACCTTTTTTTGCTCTTTGCCTTTCAATACTTATTTACGACAAGACGATCTGGTTACAGAAGACAAGCAACAACTTGGGAACATTTTATGTAGTTTTTAATCATTATGTACTCTGCATGCTTTATGATTATTTTTGTAAAAAATAAATAAAAGTAATGCATTCACATATTGAGGTACCAGTTTACACAAGTAGATGGTCAGAAGGGTAGTGGGCTCCTTTTTTCCAGGAAACAATAGGGGAACCAATTGATCAGTTCCCACTAGAGCTGCACGATTCTGGGGAAAAATGAGAATCGCGATTCTTTTGCATAGAGTGAAGATCGCGATTCTCAAAAAAAAAATATTTAAAGTTATTTTCAACACAAAACGGAGCTTATGTGCTTAAATACAGTATATGTAAATCTGACAGACTGTTGACATGTTTACATGTGAATCGAGATCGCGATTAATCGTGCAACTCTAGTTCCCACTACAAGATTGATCAGCTAGGAAGTGATGCAGCTTTAATGGGCCCACATTCATTTTATAGCCATGATAAACAGCAAGGACATTTTGGGAGGAAAAGTCTCTTGCAAGCTAAATGCATTTGTGAATTAAGGTACTGGTTCATGCTAGGAGATGGTCGATAGCGGGCTCTTCTGCCACCCAGTTTTTCTCCAGGGAACAATAGGGAAACGAATTGATCGGTTCACCCTACAAGATTGGTCAGCTGGGTAGTATTGCTGTTTTGATGGGCCCACGTTTTATTTTATATCCATGAGGAGCAACAAGGAGATTGGGGGGGTGTTTAGTCTCTTGCATCACTAAAAGAGACCACGGGCCAATATGCTTAATTTTTCTATATCCGTTCAGCAGACCCCCATACTCCTTTCACACTGGGGCGGTTTGCAGGCGCTATTGCGCTAAAAATGGTGCCTGCAAACCAACCTGAAACAGTGTGAAAGCCCCAAGGGCTTTCACAATGGAGTGGTGCGCTAGCAGGAGCGCTCCAAAAGTACTGCTAGCCGAATCTTTGGAACGGTGAAGGAGCAGTGTGTTCATCGCTCCGCCACCTCTCCTTCCCATTGAAAGCAATGGGAAACCGCGGCTATACCGCCGGCAATGCGCCTCTGGCAGTATTAACCCTTTTTCGGCCGCTAGCGGGGTAAAACCGCACCCTTATCGGCTGAATACTGCCGCAAAGACCCCCTCCGCATTTTGGGTACTGCTTTATTTGGTTTTGGGTTTAAGTAAAGGTACCCCACAGTACTGGAATGTTTCAAAAGCTGTTGAGTAATGAACAAATGTACAAGTTATAGTGTAAACCTGAGTATATGTTCTACCTTGAAGGTCCTATATTGGATAGACATAGTTGTGTAGGTTGGGGGTTTATAGGTTAGTGTGTACTGCCTTGTAACCTGTCAGTCAGACCTGCTTGTAGACTTGTCTGACCTGTGTACAATATTCATAAGTAACTCGACACCCAAAACTGGATATTTAGAGCCTTGTTCTCTCCTGCATCTGGCCCAGGTTTAAATTACCTTGTTTCTCAATGCATCAGATGTTGGCAGTTGTAGAAGTGTGTGTGGAGCTCGGGCAATTCAAGGCCTCTTGGAGGAGGATTTAATCCCACAACAGACACCTGAGCTTGTGCTGTGCTTCAACTCAAGAAGACTTTAATTAAAAAGAGTCCATATATCTCATTCCTCAAAGTGTCACGAGACCCATTCTGATAAAACACTAGAAACCTTATTTGTGCAAAGTAAATATGTGACTTTCAGGAGTCCTTGAACGCCTAGTTTCTGCTTCACAGAGAATTGTATATGTTCAACCACCTTGCATGACGATGTTTCATAGAATGTAAAAGGGTGAAAAAAAAAACTACGGATACGATTTAGAGAGAATTTGCAATTAAAAGCCAGTTCTAGCCCTGCAAACAGGAGCATCAACTAATTCCTCAGCAAGCCACCTATTTATTGATTGCAAGTGGTAACTATGTTTTTAAATTGTGCAAAACTGAGAATATTTCAAATTACAATTTTTATAGTACCGAGCATAAAAAGTAACCTTAAAAATTTAATCTAGGCACCATAAAGCATTATTATAGAGGTGTACTTTAGAACTAGGGCTGCAACCCTAATCATCGATTAGTTGGCCAATTTTATTGCTTTGATCGGTTAATAACCATAAAAAGTGTGGTGTATAATTTAGTTAATATGTAAAGTTTAAAAAGACAGTTTATTCCTAAATATGCCTATGAAGTGGTAAATATAACTAACCAATTATATGGTTAGGGAGCAAAATCTCTAATCCACTCTGATAATATCTGACAGAATAGATATACTGTATATACTATTCGAGGGTGAATCTGGTAAATATCAGAAAAAAACAATTTGTTTAAAGGAAAAAAAAAAGTTAGACCGATCTGTAATATATTATATGCTGGTCCTAAAACGTCTTCCTTCAAAAAAAATGGAATAGAAAACTTCTTGGTCAAAGGAATTTTCAGACCGTGTATGTAATTTTCGTTCAGAAATTACACTAATTTTAAAACGATGTTAAAAGCAAGTGAAAATTTCAAACATTCTTTCATTCAGCGAATGTACAAAGATTTTTCATATTAATATAACGGTAGTGATTTGCTTTTTTTTTTTTTTTTTGTACTATATAAAGGGCTGATTTTTTTTTTTTTTTTTTAAATCCATTATGTTACGATTAATCGATTTATGAAAATAGTAATCGATTCATTTCATCGATTAGTTATTGATTAGTTGTTTCGGCCCTAGTTAAAATGTTAAACATAAAGGTCTAGATCAGTGGTTCTCAACCTGGGGGTCAAATGATGATTTGCCAGGGGTCACCAGATCCTAGGCTGTTCCTGAAGCCCACACTGTTCTCCCAGGAAGGGAGATAAGAGGGGGAGGAACGAAGAAAAAGGGGGGGGGGAAGAGAGCAAGAAAGACAGAGGGAGGGATTGGGGGGAAAAAACAAGGACTTAGGATAGAGAGAGATGAAAGGGAAAGAAAGTTGAACAAAGAGAGTGGTACATCCTAAAATGTACCATAAGGGGTTTTAATACAGTACGAGTGGAAAGCACTCAGGGAACGCTAAATGTCCGCGGGTTAGGGATGCAAATGACTTGTCTTGCCTGCTTTCAACCCACGCTATGGAAATCATTTTACTGTTGTGGCGCGTACACACGATCAGTCCATCCAATGAGAACAGACCGGTGGAACGTTTTCACAATCGTGTCAGAACGCGGTGACGTAAAACACAACGACGCGCTGAAAAAAACGAAGTTCAATGCTTCCAAGCATGCATCGACTTGATTCTGAGCATGTGTGGATTTTTAACCGATTGCAGTGCCTACTACCGATCGTTTTTTTCCCCATCGGTTAAATTTAAAGCAAGTTGGCTTTTTTTTAACCAATGGTTAAATAACCTATGGGGCACACACACGATCGGTTTTGACCGGTGAAAACGGTCCATCAAACCGTTGTCCTCTGTTTTAACCTATCGTGTGTACGAGGCCTTAGGGGTCCCCACAACTTGGGAAATTTTATCAAGGGGTCATGGCACTAGAAGGTTGAGAACCACTGGTCTAGATGGACTGTACTTTCCTGAAGCATCCTTGGATCTGAAGAGTAATGCCCCAATCCCCACTATAGTATAATCATCAATGTAAAAGAATACGAACCTTGTTAAAACGGCCAAATTAAAGTAACCTGACTATAGCTTGTGCTGGTTTCAAGAGTGAATTTAGCAGCCAATGAGATGAAATTGTGGCCTGGTATAAAAAACCTTAGGGTGGTGGTATGCGATTTACCTTATTTCACCATCTCTGCATCGATGAACTAAAGGCTCATCATTCTGCTTCCATCTACAATATTTTAGATTTTTTTTTTTTTTATATTGCTCAATACATTTGACTATTTTGGTACTTTTAGCGTTGTTCCTGGCATGTTGCCTAGAGCAATATAATAAAATTGTATCCTATTGCTGTTGTCACATTCCCAGTGTCGGTAGCCAGGATTTCATGCTCCTCACCACTTCAAGCTACCAGTTTTATTATTTTTAAACTTTGAAAAGCATTTCCTTTTTTTTTTTTTTTTTTTTTTTTTTTTTGGAGTAAACCGGTAGTAGTCTGAAATACTATTTTAGATATCTGCTGTAACCCCCCAGGAGCCCTCCTATTCAGGATGCTCTTATGGAAATCTACACTTCAGCCCATGAGCTTAGGCTCAGCCCCTTTAGCCACCTACTCTTCATTATTGGTCAGTAATGTCTTATATTTACGGATGATTACCTGTGTAATGGTCTTTAAATTTGACATCTCTACATGTATTCTAGGTTCCTGCCTTAGCATAAAAAGCCTACTAAATAAGGGTTTGTTTAGTTGAGCAAATGCAGCATGCTTTTTGGGTGTTTTCTCCTTGCTTTTGTGACCCTTCTGAATTGGTTCTTTGGCATTCTGATTGATTTTGTATGGGACGAAAACCAGTTTTGGTGCAAACAAAAGCACTTGCACAAGTTCTAAAGCCAAGTGCAGTGATCATGGCAACCAACCAGAAACTGATATATGGTCAGTGATCTGACTTAAGGTAACTTATCTGGTGGTCGTGGTTACTCTACTTTGTACTGCCCTACCAAATACAAGTGTTTTAAGTGCGAAGGACCTGTGTACATTGGCTTTTGTTTGGGTCAGACTTGCTCTTTCCTTTACAGGTTAATGCAGAAATGCAACTCCAAGGGTCAAATGCAGGATGGAAGCGGGCTAAATGCACATGTGAAGGAACTATAAAGCATCTTAAACTAATTTTAAATCGTGAGTCAAATGCATTTGCTCATCTGCGCATGCCCAAAAAAAGCTGCGGGTTGAGCGTGCACATCTATGCCTTTGGATAACTGCTTGATGGGAAGTCTGGGTGCAGTTATAGTGGTCAGTTGGGCACTTCCAGGTTGACCAATAATCTGTTTTATGTAAACCCGCGGAGCCCTTTGTTTCCAAGTCCACTCTAAACCCAGGGTCTAGACATCCTCCAACTTGAAGATAAGCCTCATTCCCTAGAAGTAAGGCTGGCTTTTCACATTCACCCCATATGTCTTACAGCCCATAAAGTTTATGTACATTGCGTGTAAGGCCCCTTTCACACGGGCAAACCGTTCAGGCCCACCTGTCTGTTTTTTCGGCGCACCTGAACGGGCGCTCCATGCAAGTCTATGGAGCGACGGATGTCGGCAGTTACCATGCCCGCTGACGTCCGATCAGACTTATGGCGATACGTTCGCCATCTGTCCTGGCGGATCGTGTGAGATCTGAGGAAAATGGACATGCTGTCAGTTTTCGCTGTTCTCTCCATAGGAATCTGCGGCGCTCGACAAGCCCCCCCCCCCACACTCGGTGGGCAGAGAGGGACCTGTCATCCGCAAGCTCAGCGGAGATCAACAGAGATCTCCCGCTGAGCTGGCGGACTCCGCTGTAACTGATCTGCCCTGTGTGGAAGGGGCCTAACACACATTTTGTAGGCAGTTTTTTAACCTGGCAAGCTACTTTTAGTTGACACTAACCGTATGCTTCAAAGTTTTGTGGTGATTTTAAGCTGCCTTTTGATACACAAAAATAACTAAATGGATCAAGGCATCCCAACACTTTATCAAATTTGATCAAGTGAAGATGTCATTGGAAATTGCTTATGGGTTGCCTTGACCTGTTTTCTATTTGAAATGGCCACAACCTTGTCAGATGCATGGCCAACCCAATGGCATTATCAAACCCAACTTTCTTGCAACTCTAAAACTATAAATATTCAATCGGGTGCAAAGAAAAAAATGCTTAACTATTCTGTGGAAACTGATGGTATCTGCCTCTGATGCCGACAGCTTGACCCAACCATTGGTCACAAAATCACAACTGAAAGGGAGAAGCTTTGTTGAGGCTTGGACAATGGCGAGTAGCCATTGTCTTGGTATAAAAGGGAGATTAGTTTTCCAGGATTGACATTTTTAGGTAAAGGGACGGGATTATCTGTGATAGGTTGTTGCTTAGAGTAGTTCAGAAGACGGCTTGTGTATAATGATGGACCCAGTGTGAATATCCTGATTAAGTTCTACAGGTGCAGCAGCTCGGTACTCTTTCTATTTCCCATCTGTTCTTCTTTAAACATTCTTTGGCTTTCTACCCTGTTGGTCAGAGTGCAAGCTCTGGAGACCACCTCTCCCCCTTCCTTACCCTGAAGAAGCTTCTTCCTCCTGCTAAGCCACCTCCCACCCTCTCACCTCCTGATTGCTGCCTAACCAAAAGTGTTTCTTTTTTACAGCATAATACCCCTGGACTTGTGATGGTAAACTTAGCCGTGGTAATTGAAACTTTCTGTTCAGACTGACTACCTTTTTTTTTTTTTTGTCATCAGTGCACCAATGTTAGGCTTCCTCTTTCTGTTCTGTCGTAGCATTCATATATATATATTGCTTGGATCGTCCTTTCTTCCTCTGTCTATCTCCATGCACACGTGTCTGATCCCTGTCCAATAAAAAGGGACATGTTGAAATGGGTGTGTGTGGGGGTTTTTATTTCAGGGAGAGAAAAAATTAACCAATTGCAGCCTGTCCTCCCTATATCTGTCATCTTCCACTCTCCCTCAAGTTTTCTCAATAGAGTCCTCTGGGGACAAAAAAAAAAAAAAATTGTTCCCATGTGACATTTTGATTATTTCTCTCTCCTTTTTTTTTTCTCTTTATTTTTTTACTAGCAATTGCAATAACTGGGTAATAGGTTGCAGGTTGTGGCTACTAAGAGGGAAAGGACTTAAGCAGAAAAGTAGGTTTTCGTTGGCTAAAAACGGGTTTAGAATCAACTGTAGACCTCCTTTTATCAACATCTGCGAAAAGTAATATTGTTTGTTGCCTATAGCAGTCATTCAGCTTCAGATTTCTAATCTGCACTGACAGCATGCAGTAAATGGAGAATCTGGTTACTATAGGCAACAGACATTCTTTTTATTTTTTTTATTTTTTTCAGATGCAGTTGGCCTGAAATTATTTTAAATTATTTTTTTTTAATATTAGGGGAGTATTGGATCACACATAATTTTACATATTTTGCGTCCTCTGGTTATTGGAGGCTAACCAATACTTGACATAAACTTGTTAAATAATGCAAAAGGAAGATTCCTTGGTAGGATCAGTTGTCTTCCATCCTTGTCCACCCACGGAGCCAGATTATCCGGTTATACCGGCAGTTCCGTATTCCGCAATATTCTGACATTGGAGAAATATTAAGATAACCTTCAGCCCAAAGGCGTTGGTTGTGACTGCAAACACTGGATGGCTCCCTTTTTTTGTTTTTGCTTGTGGTTTACGGTTAACGACTTAAACTGTTGTTTGATGTGCACCAAATATTAGATATGTAGGATTAAAAAAAAAAAAAAAACGTTGAAGGGTTTGTTGGTGCTAAACAGCTACCCTTATGCTGCGGTATATTTTAGAACACTGAAACCTGGCATTAAGGCTGCATTCACACCTGTATATTTTAGAACACTGAAACCTGGCATTAAGGCTGCATTCACACCTGAACGCGGCGTATTTTACCGCGACAAATTGCAGCGTTTTGCTGCGACAAAACGCAGCGTTTTTTAAGCCTGAAATACGCCGGAGGGGTGATTAACATTGCCGGCTATGCCACAAGCCGCCTGAAAAGGGCCCTGGACTTGTTTTGAGCTTCAGGCGTACAGCGTTTCGGCGTGGAGATGTGAACCATCTCCATAGCCGACAATGTTGCATCACCCCTCCGGCGTATTTCAGGCTGCAATAGCGTCGCGCTACAGGCGACAAAACGCCTAGGTGTGAATGGAGCCTGAGTGTAGGCTATCAAACTATAACTGGAATAGGCATCCAGTCCTTACTAGCCATGATCCCAGTCTAATCCACTTCCCACTCATGTTTCTGTACCCCTAATGAAGAGGGTCCCTTATATCTCCTAAGACCTATTGGCCCACCTGGCTCAGTCTTGACTTTTACTCGGGAAGTGACTTTTATTTTATCCTTTAGTCTGTTTTCATGATCCCACAGGGACCACTTGTATGGGTCTCAAGGACCAAAGAGCTGGCTACAAATTTACAACCACAAATCGCAAACACCAAGTGGTCCAATGCTCCTCTCCTCCTACCATTTTACACTGAGATGATATCATCCGTGTGCTGCTGGCAGAGGGGGTATTTCCCCAATCTCCTGTTCCCTGGTAATCAGACTGTACATTGGTACGTTGTAGAAAGTCACAAGGTTTGAGGATGCAGCAAGTGCTGGTCAGTGTTAGACATTTATCAACACAGTCGAGTACTGCACAGGCACCAGGATTTTATTATTGTGTCCTTTCCGACACAAGATACTGACTCCCCCTGGATGATGCCTAAAGAATTTCTTCTGCAGAGTGCAGCAGATGAAGGCATTGTGATCTCTGAGCTGTAATAAATAGCTGGGAATGTTGCATAAATATTATATCTGATATTCTTGCTTCGCTTTCACTTTACAGTAACATTAATTTGAGGTCAAGGTGCAAAACTTCTCCAAATGTTTTCTTATGCTTTTGCCAGGGAGGTGGATTTGGAGGAACCCATTACAAGTGTCAGTGCGATGCCAAAATAACATGGCTGACAAATGCACTGGTAGTATTTTGCCCTCCCCTTCTGTTTTTACATTTAGTTAAAAAGGTTGTAGCCTTCAACTTTAGACATTGTATTGTAGATAAGCTTGTCAGTTTCATCTACTAATGTTCTCATTGACCTTGTTTTGGCTTATTTTGGCATGACTTGGTTTAGTAGTATGGCAAGATCAGGGCTAATTGGAGTCTGAAACCACCATCTTTTTTTAAAGCAGTATTAAAACAAGAACAAAAATATATTGCGGCTTACTAATCCTTGCAGCCCAAGGGTTTTTTTCTATGAAGTGGAGCTGTGCCCACACTGCACGGGTTAACTGCCCGTCTTTGTCTAGGGGATTGGAGAACAGAGATATACTTGCCTGATCCTCCGATCTTCCCTGCACAAGACTGGTCGCTGTGGCTCCTGACAACCCCTACTCCTTCCCCCGCGCTCTAGTAGTCTTGTGCGGTGGACTGTTCCTGACATCGCGTTAATGGACCAGCTCTGAACACTAGGACGTCGGGCACAATCCACTGCTAGCTGGTGGGGGCGGGCTGTTTGCTGGTGGAGCAGATGATCTGGTGAGTGTACAGCTTTCTCCTCTCCCTTGGACAAAATGAGCACTTAATCCGTGCAGTATTTGTGTTCAAAATGTAAACCTTCAGATTGGTGCAATCTTTCATGCCCCATATCTTGGAGTGATGGCCTTGGATTCCTTAATTCTCCTTTTTAAAGGTCTGTACTTTGCTATTTGGCATATTTATGGTTTCTCAAGTGGTAGCATCTCCACTGTGGCCCAGTGCAGCCATAGCAAAGCATTGTAGAGTCTCTAAATCTTGCCATACAAATTGATTGTACAAAGGTTGTCTAACTGGACACAAATTGTAAGCATTAAGGTTGGCCCTTCAAACTACATAGATCTGGTAAATCTAGAAATTGTAGAATTACATTTTAACATGTATGGCCAGCTTAATAAATAAGTAAATGGCTGTATATTGGTTGGCCCAGCTTTTCCTGAAAGGTACTACAGTACTTGGATGTCATACCACTTGGGGAAACGCCACTCTACAACTTCACATCTGGACCCAGAAGAGCCAGTGGGTCTATTCAGACTCCAACGGAGATTTGGGCAGGACGCGACCTGGTTATTTACTTACCGAAAGGTCCCTGGGCCCCTCTACTTTCCATCCCTCTGGGCTTAAGGAACGCTCAGACACAGCCCTATCCCCACATAACACTTTAACCAAAGGGGGTCCACATCCAGATAACCACTTGGTTTGTGTAAACTGAACTACGATTTGTATTACTCTTCCTCCGTGGCCCCTGATGACGGTCGAAGCTTTATTTTGATAAGGGGATCTGTTGGGATGGGGCATTTCCTTTCAGTGTGACAACTTCCTCTGAGATTCACTAAACTATGGAAAATTCACAAATCTAATATAGATAAATATTAAGCCTTTACTCCTCTAATATTAAACTTTGTAATATAACCGTCATTTGACAGTCAGCATTTACAATATAGAAATAATTTTAAATTGGTCATAGTAAAAATCCTTTAAACACAGAATTGCCTTGCCAACTATTTCAGGACTCCATGTACTCTTTGGTCCTTTCCCTTTTGCTGTGGCCACTGCTTTCTATATTATACCATTGGGTTTTGAAAGAATGAACCTTACACCCTAACGTTCTTGTGTATCAGTCTTGTATATAATGCCATACACTGATCATTGGCCATAGACTTGCATGATGGTCTTACTTGACCCCATTTAATGGGGCTGCTTGCAAAGTATTATAATGTGTTTACCATCCTAGATTGTTTACTTAAAGCCTCAGCACTACTTAGTTCCTAACCTCTTTTTACATTGCTTTCTGACACCCCTTGCCCTTTCAAATATGTGGCATCATCATTTTTTTTTTGTTTTTTTTTTTACTTGAAACCTTGACCCTCAATGACAGGGCTGGACAAACCCTAGGAGCCGAGTAGCTAATGCAGCCAAAAATTAAACATCAATGCATTTTAATCACTTTTTATTGCAGCCAATGAAAGCTGGGTTTCCCAGTTTGAAGTGGGGTTGTATTGCAGTAGGACACAGACTTAAATGGGGTATCTTGGCAAAGAATATGCATTACTTTGTTAGTCATTTTACTAATTAAAAATATTAACATTTATGGGGTGGTGCTAAGACCATCCATGAATAGGTTATGGTACAGTGCCTTGCGAAAGTTTTCGGCCCCCTTGAACTTTGCGACCTTTTGCCACATTTCAGGCTTCAAACATAAGAATATAAATGTAATTTTTTTAAAAAAAATTTTTTTGAAGGCTCAACAAGTGGGACACAATCATGAAGTGGAACGAAATTTATTGGATATTTCAAACTTTTTTAACAAATAAAAAACTGAAACATTGGGCGTGCAAAATTATTCAGCCCCCTTAATACTTTGTAGCTCCACCTTTTGCTGCGATTACAGCTGTAAGTCGCTTGGGGTATGTCTCTAAAAGTTTTGCACATCGAGAGACTGAAATTTTTGCCCATTCCTCCTTGCAAAACAGCTCGAGCTCAGTGAGGTTGGATGGAGAGCGTTTGTGAACAGCAGTTTTCAGTTCTTTCCACAGATTCTCGATTGGATTCAGGTCTGGACTTTGACTTGGCCATTCTAACACCTGGATATGTTTATTTGTGAACCATTCCATTGTAGATTTTGCTTTATGTTTTGGATCATTGTCTTGTTGGAAGACAAATCTCCATCCCAGTCTCAGGTCTTTTGCAGACTCCATCAGGTTTTCTTCCAGAATGGTCCTGTATTTGGCTCCATCCATCTTCCCATCAATTTTAACCATCTTCCCTGTCCCTGCTGAAGAAAAGCAGGCCCAAACCATGATGCTGCCACCACCATGTTTCACAGTGGGGACGGTGTGTTCAGGGTGATGAGCTGTGTTGCTTTTACGCCAAACATAACGTTTTGCATTGTTGCCAAAAAGTTCAATTTTGGTTTATCTGACCAGAGCACCTTCTTCCACATGTTTGGTGTGTCTCCCAGGTGGCTTGTGGCAAACTTTAAACGACACTTTTTATGGATATCTTTAAGAAATGGCTTACTTCTTGCCACTCTTCCATAAAGGCCAGATTTGTGCAGTATACGACTGATTGTTGTCCTATGGACAGAGTCTCCCACCTCAGCTGTAGATCTCTGCAGTTCATGCAGAGTGATCATGGGCCTCTTGGCTGCATCTCTGATCAGTATTCTCCTTGTATGAGCTGAAGGTTTAGAGGGACGGCCAGGTCTTCGTAGATTTGCAATGGTCTGATACTCCCATTTCAATATTATCGCTTGCACAGTGCTCTAAGGGATGTTTAAAGCTTGGGAAATCTTTTTGTATCCAAATCCGGCTTTAAACTTCTGGTGTGTTCCTTGTTCTTCATGATGCTCTCTGCGCTTTAAATGGACCTCTGAGACTATCACAGTGCAGGTGCATTTATACGGAGACTTGATTACACACAGGTGGATTCTATTTATCATCATTGGTCATTTAGGTCAACATTGGATCATTCAGAGATCCTCACTGAACTTCTGTAGAGTTTGCTGCACAAAAATTAGTTTTATATCTATGTTTTGAAGCCTGAAATGTGGCAAAAGGTCGCAAAGTTCAAGGGGGCCAAATACTTTCGCAAGGCACTGTACCTTTCCTGCTGATGCCAAAGCACTCTGTTCATATCAAGGGTCTGATCCCTGTAGAATGTCAAGTCTGGTCATAAAATCATTTTGTTATAAGTCACCCCACCATGCTGACAACCCTGTAAGGGAAAACCCCAAGATACTTGGCCTTTAGAAACTGCACTAGAGCACCTTGTTAGTCGGGCACAAGCCCAAATTCCAGCTCGTTAGTAAGGGATTAGGAGACTGAAATGAATCTGCAATCCCCCCTTTAGCAGAGGACAATTTTGTTAATGCAATTACAGCTAAAGGACCCCTCAGGATTGGTCTCTGCTACAAAGGGTAGTGTTTTAAAGCCATTGCTATATTTTGTTGAGCCGAATGGTCATGGCGGGTTGTATTTATAGTATAGATCCATTTTTAATGTTGCTATTCTAGAGAAGAAAAAAAAACGTCATCCCTTGCACAGAGCGAACGTTGCAGTGAGGAATGTGCTTGTTGATGCTTGTCAGCCTACATTAAAGTTTTTGTAAAGTCACATTGCTTGTATCCCCTCTGGTTTATACAGTCTTTTTTTTTTCTTTTTTTTTCTTTTTTAAATGACGAGCCTTAATACCTTTTCACAGCTGTGTGGTCACGTGATCCCCTTCCGTGCTCCTTTCCTGATCTAAGGAGGGCAGCGGTAGGGGCCAAGATTCCCCTCTGACGTTAGTCAGCAGAGGGAGGTTATGTTGAATGCACAGCAGCGGTGTGAGAAAAGGTTTTTGGCATTATCATTTAAAAAAAAAAAATAGTAGCTAATGACTGTGTAAATCAGAGGGTATACAAGTATTTTTGCCACATATTGGAGGGGCAGGGAGGAGATTTGCTCTCACACTGACGGGTAGGGAGGGGTAGAGGGGAGAGACTCAGAGCAGAGAGAGAGATGACGGAGGCACGTAAACAGACCACATTATCATGGCTCAGCAGCCATGATTACCGTGGTCTGCACATACAGGGACACAGTAACAGGCAGGATCAACCAGGTAAGTGACAAATTAGACGGCACAAGCACTGTGCTGTAGATCACATAGTATTACATGGTTGGGTTGAAAAAAGACACAAGTCCATCCAGTTCAACCATAAAATAAAATCTAACAGAATAGAAGATCATGCCTTTTTCAAAGGAACCGGATTTCTTTTTTAGGGTCGCAACCACTTTAAGTAATTGATCTGTCAAACTATGACTTGTGTGAACCTACTGACTCCTGAGTTCCTCATTCATTTGTCCCTCTCTGATCTATGATAGGTTTCAGTAAACCTCTTGTGTCTCTCCCCTGGTGCAGTTCACATGACCATATTCCCAGCACAAATCAACATTTCAAGGTATCCAGGGTTTGTTTTTAGTGATCGGATTCTAATTGACCCCTCCAATTAATTTTTTTTTGACATGGACAAGGCAACAGCTGATCAGAATTTTCCAGCTACTCTAGATGCTCGTAAAAAGGTTCAGTTCGCATTGATCCTCTTCACAACTCTGAGTGCATAGAAAGGAAAATGAAATGCAAACCAGGCAAGGATGACACTAGCCTTTGTCTTTCCCAGAATATTTTAACCGATCCTTGTCTTTGCTCTAGCCCAAATAACTCCTGCGTATACGTTCAGCCAACAACTGTTTGTCAGTCTGAATTAGGAGTGGGGATTTATTTTCTTGCCTGGCACTTATTACAGCAATGTAATCCGTAATTGCTCTTCAGCTAAGCGATTTCTTAAAGCAGGTCAAATCTCCTACTGGTTACTTTTTTAGATGTAGTCCACAGCTTTCCCTTTGCTCCTGACTGTTCCGTGATTGGTGCTGTCAGCAGGAGCCTATTAAATACGAAGGGTTGCCATCATGCCCATTAAACTCTTAGAAAAAAAAGTGTCTGATGGCTGTAAAATTAAGGGGGGTTAAAGGCTAAGTTCACATTTCTTGTTACACCAGTATATAAGGGGCCTCTGCAGTCTCTGGTGAATGAATAGATTACAAGTACCATCCGCCACTGCAGCTGATGGTTTGCATTTCTCAATGTACTGTGAGGGTGCTGGCGATTGCTCTCATAGTTCATTGATCTTCAAGTATCCATTAACCTTTTTTTTATGGAGACTATCATTGACAGCCTCTGGGCTTTCCTGCGATGGCAAAGTCCATCAAGTTTGAGAATTATAAGCTGCTGGTCTGTTAACTGAACCCCTTTGCCAGCGGGGACGTTCAGTACTGGGTTTGATTGCCAGCCTGCTGACGACCACCTTCCACCTCTCTAGCCAGTATAGTCAGTTGCAGTGATTTTTATTTTTCCTTTAGGTGTTAAACTAATGTGAAAACGTAACTTTTTGGATGGAGTGTAATTAAAAAATGAAAACTATCGCATGCCAAGGCGTGCATGGCTAGAATTTAGTCTTGGTCATCCTTGTCTCCAGTACTGAAGGCAATGCAAAATGTTTACGTTGTTCCAGGAACTTTTAGTTAGGGCAAATGTTCCAATGGGCAACTTTTTGTTCTAGTGCCAGTCGGATGGCAATATCCCCTTGTTTTGAGATCTCCTTTCTGCTGTATGCCAGAGGTCTTTCTTATTCCCTACTCTTTATCTAAAACGTAAAGTATTAGCTGTACCTGGTAGCGTATTCTGTATCGCCTGCTCTTTAATGGATCTTTGGCAGATATATGTTGGGAGAACACTCCAATGGGGTTTTGCAGAGTGTATAATTGCCATAACTGCATCTAGAATTTCAAAAAATTCTCCACCATGAAAAATTAAAGCACCCACATTTCTTCTTTCAAATAGGTCTGCTTGTTATGAAGAAAAAGCCCTTAAACTATCTAGGGAATCTCTTTATAGTTGTGACTGCACCAGGGCTTTTATACAAGTATGGTAAAGATTAGGGCCTTTTGGCCAATTCTGCAGGCTACTAAGTAGAGCTGGCGCTTTAGTGATTACGTTAACAGTCCTGGCCCAATGGTATAATGTCCAGGTGTGTGCCACATAATGTTCCAGGTAGCTGGGCAAGCACATAACATTTTGTCTTTTTACTGAAGGTGAGTGATACAAGCAGGTAAGTCCCTCTCCCTTCCCTGTGTCCTGGACTTACATCCCATTGTGATGTAATCTAAACTGGAATCTGCACCAGTCTGAGATCAGCCGCGGTAGTGAATTGCCTGTCTGCTGCTCCTTATTTTATCTCCCCCCCCCCTCCCTCCCTTGCTTTGGCTGGTTGTGAGTGGATTTCGGATACTCCTGGAAGCAATAAAACAATATAAAATTCAATCTGCTGCTAGTTTGATTTAGTTGAGTCAATTCTTTATTTGCATCTAGTCTTTTTCACAGCTTACAGATCAGTCACGTGAGCAGGTTATGTGGGTGGGATTTGGATACAGATTTGATTCTCTGGTGGTTGTTTGGCTCGGTGGGCCTTCTATATGGAAGCGTCAGAGATTTGGTCCCACAGTCAACCTTTCATGTTCCTGCTGCGGGTGAGGACATGAAGGGCAATGCAGCATTCCACATCTGACACTTCCATACACGAGGCCCAGTTACCCTGGCCATCGTTGTTTTGGTTGGGCATTTGATTTCTTTATTCCACCAGTTTATTTACTAGTTCATAGGGAATATCAGTCTGCAGCTTGGACTGTGGGCCTTCAAGTTTAATAGCAGTAAGCTGTGAGAATGACTCTTGTTTGGTCCACTGTAGCTTTCTGGTCTCTGCACTCCAAGGCAAGATTTTTCTAACCACCCAAAACCCATTGTGTAACCACTTCAGTCTGTCCCACTCGCCCCTCGCTCACCTGCTTCCTTGTTTGTTTCTTCTACAGGCAGAACCGATCCTATCCCCATTGTTGTTAAATATGATGTCATGGGAATGGGCCGCATGGAAATGGAGGTGAGTGAATGTGCTATGTAAGCAAATTGACAAATTCTCAAAAGGGTTTGTGCACAGAGGTGCTAAATGCAGAAATCTCACCCAGATCCTGCAGCTTAAAGCGGTAGTTCCCCCTCAAAAAAATGATTACCCTTAGATTGATGCTCATTTTGTCTAGGGGAATCGGCTAGTTTTAAAATCGAAGCTGTACTTACCGTTGTAGAGAGCCATCTTCTCCGCCGCTTCCAGGTATGGTATTCGGGACTGGGCGTTCCTATTTTGATTGACGGGCTTCCGACGGTCGCATCCATCGCGTCACGAGTAGTCGAAAGAAGCCGAACGTCGGCGCGGCTCTATACGGCGCCTGCGCACCGACGTTCGGCTACTTTCGGAAAATCGTGACGCGATAGATGCGACCGTCGGAAGCCTGTCAATCAAGAAGGAACGCCCAGACCCGAAGACCATACCCGGAAGCGGCGGAGAAGATCTCTCTCTACAACGGTAAGTACAGCTTTGATTTTAAAACAACTAGCCGATTCCCCTAGACAAAATGAGCATCAATCTAAGGGTAACAATTTTTTTGAGGGGGAACTACCGCTTTAAGACGCATGTCACTGCTAACATTAGAGGTCCTCCTATGGATACTTTGTTGCATCTCGTATTTGGACTGGTGTTCATGCAGAAGACCAGTTTGATAGCAAAGTATCCATTACTTGACTGTGTCGGCCTCCTTAGCCATGTCTTAACCACTTAAAATGTTACTAATCCCAGGACCCTGCGTTCACTATATGTGTTCTCCCACAGTACATGGAAGTGCAATTATTTTAGAAAATATAAACTGCTAAATACATTTTCTCATCGGCAGTATATAGCAGTCTTGTGATTTTTATCTGTTCCTGGTGAAGTGTATACTGAGCTGTCCTAATGAGGCTCCTGCCCCTCTGTCTAGCACAAGGCCAATCACACTGTCCAATCACATGCACTCTCCCAAGAATAAAAAAAAAAAACCTTTAGCAATACACAGCAAACTGAGCATGTGCAGCTTGACTCGAAAGACTGTCTAATCCGGGCTTGTTCAGGGGGACAGTGCAGGGAGGGGAGAATCGGAGGACAGGATCAAGCAGCCTTTTTATATAATGCAGAGGATTAACCCCTTAGGTTCCATAGTGAGCATAACCAGCATGTTTTACTGCATATACAGTCTGCTTTTACTGTTGGTTTAGTAACACTTTAACCACTTAAAGACCGCCTCCTGCACATATACGTCGGCAGAATGGCACGGCTGGGCACAAGCACGTACCTGTACGTCCTCTTTAAGTGCCTAGTCACGGTAAGGCGACCCGGTCTGAAGCGCCGCTGCCGCAGTCCCGCGATCGGTCCCTGGAGCTGAAGAACGGGGAGAGGTGTGTGTAAACATAGCTTCCCCGTTCTTCACTGTGGCGCTGTCATTGATCGTCTGTTCCCTGATATAGGGAAAGGCGATCAATGACGTTGCACGTCCAGCCCCACCCCCCCTACAGTTAGAAACACATATGAGGTCACACTTTACCCCTTCAGCGCCCCCTAGTGGCAAACTCCCAAACTGCAATTGTAATTTTCACAGTAAACAATGCATTTTTATAGCATTTTTTGCTGTGAAAATGACAATGGTCCCAAAAATGTGTCAAAATTGTCCGATGTGTCCGCCATAATGTCGCAGTCACGAAAAAAAACGCTGATCGCCGCCATTGGTAGTAAAAAAAAATATATATATATATATATATATATATATATATATATATATATATATATATATATATATATATATATATATATATATATATATATATATATATATATATATATATATATATATATATATATAAATGCAATAAAACTATACCCTATGGAGGAGAGGGCAATAATATGAGCGGAAGTTCTACTTTTAGGTGAAACTCTGCTTTAAGGTGAATAACCTGTCACTCAGCAGTCCCCCCCAGCCCCTTTATACTTGCCACGACAGGAATGAACGCACCAGCTCCGGCCGGTTTCTTGTGTCCTGATTGGATAGATTGATGGCAGCACAGCCATTGGCTCCTGCTGCTGTTGATCAAATGCAATGACATGGGGGGGGGGGTGTCAATAGACAAAGGAGCGTGCCTGAACGGGTGTCCAAGAACGCTTCTCTGATGGGGCACTTGAGAAGAGGAGCCAGGAGCGCTGCTGAGGTGCCCCAGAAGAGGAGGATCGGCTCACTCTGTGCAAAACCAACTTCACAGCGGAGGTAAATATGACATGTTTGTCTTCCTTTTTTTTTTTTTTAAACCCTGAACCTTTACAACCCCTTAAAGCCATAATGTACTAGTATGCTGCATACTAGTACATTATGATAGACTTGCCTTCAAGCACAGCCCTCCAGTGCTGTGCTCACTGCTCTCCCTTGCACCAGGCAGCTTCCATCTTTGCCCGGTCTTTTTCCAGGTTTGCCAACTTTGCTTGATTGGCTGTGTCGGGGCGACTTCACTCCCACGGGAGTCACACCACAGCGGCACACAGCAGGCTGTAAATGTGGTCTGGGCTGCGGATGTGCAGCTCAGATTGCAATACTCGCTCACAGGCAGGAGGAGGATTTATGACGAAAGAGAATTTCTAGGGTCTCTTCTGTTTTATAAAATTGCCTGCCAGTGGTTTTTACAATAACTGACTTTACTACCATTTTAATGTACACAGACACAATATAATACCCCCGTTTTTGGTAAAATATAAAAGATGGTGTTGCGTCATGTAATTGAATACCTGATGTCTAAAATTGCACACGCTCATTTCATTGCACCAGACTATGGTATTTAAAAATCTCTCATCTCAGAGTTTAGCAGTTTAGAGTTGGACACTTGGTAGAATTATTGCTCTCACTCTGACATTCACAGCAGTACCATGTGTGGGGCAATCACAGTTTACATATGTGCCCAGGACCAACCCGTGCGTTCGCCTTTGCGCGTGAGCATGGAGGTGCGTTAAGCTTTATTTTTATTTTCTTTTAGAATGAATGTAAACATCCCTTGTGATGGCAATAGGCAGTGACAGCTACTCTTTTTATGGAGAGATCTGGGGTCTCCTCTGCTTCAAAAGCATCTGATTACACATTCGACCCCCCCCCCCGCCGCCACCTGTAAAAGCAATCGAGCGGATTGAATGGCTTTTACATTAAGGCTGGCCGCCGGCTGGAAAAAACGATGCAGGGATGATGCCTCTAGCTGCATGCATTATACTGGTATACCTCTTGAGACTGCTGATGTGGCGGTCTTTAAGTAGCGATTCCAGGAAGTTTAATTATTTGCAAATATACTCTTATACTCTTGTTCCCAAAACTGAAGTTGTCAGTCTTGCTGTTCAGATGATTCTGGTCAGGGCACTAGCTGCATGGAGTTTTGCATTTTCTCCCTGTGCTTTCCTTCCACACTTCAGACTTGCTGGTTTAATTGGCCATAGTATTTGTCTGTACACACACACACACACACACACACACACACACACACACACACACACACACACACACACACACACACACACACACACACACACACACACACACACACACACACATATATATATATACACCCCCCCCCCAGTTCTCTCCATACAGCATGACAGGTCCTCTTTATCATCACAAGGGGTGTTTACATTCCTTGCAAAAGTGATTAAAACGTGCTCACACATGGTAGTGAACTCGTGCGTCGGTCCTGCCCTAATGTCTGTGAAAGGCCTGGTCAGCAATTCTGCATTTGTGTAATTTGTTACAAAACCAACATGTCTTTATACTTGTTTTTTTATTTTTTTGTAACTTTTTTTTATTTTTTTTATTTTTTCCTATCTTTTACCAGCTGGATTATGCAGAGGATGCCACAGAGCGAAGACGTGTACTGGAGGTGGAAAAAGAAGATACAGAGGAGCTGAGACAGAAATACAAGGTCTTTCATACTTTCTCAATACTAACACACTTGTGCCTTCATGAGATGTTACAAACATAAAATTATTCCCTGCCAAACTGCATTATCGCACAATGGAAAATGTGACCTTTGCACCATCTAATGTTTTGAGAGGGCTGCTACACCTTTGAGTGAGCTTCCTTGTCATCAGAGTAAATGGGTGAATAGCTACTCCTCCAACCCTGCTGTCTTCAGGACCACCGCTGGCTGAAACATGCATGGCATCTGGCACTTTTGAGTGTATTAGCTGCCTGCTGCTGGCTACTGTACTTCCTTTCTCTTGCCTTCATGTTGGTACAGATCAAAACTGTGTTATGCTGTGCCATAGGTGGTGGAGGAAGGAATACAGCCTGTAGATAGGGGGCCAGGCACCCGAGACCCAAAATCTCAAGATTTTCTTTATCCTTCTTTCATTAAAGCACACAGCCCGGTACATTAATATTGACTGTAGATAGACTGTAAAGTGTCACCTCCAGGAGGGCAATAGCACAACAGAATAGTCACCTAGAACCTGCCCCTGGGATTGTCGGGGTCTTGCAGTGTCTCATGGGACTTGTAGTTTCCAAACAGCTGGAGGGCCAAGGTTGCCTACCCTTGCACCAGGGCATACGTGAATCCTGGGTTTTCATCAGGCGTTCATGCCTGAGGTCTTTAAGGCAGCTACTTGGTCATCTGTCCACACCCCACTAATGCCTAGTACACGCAATGAGAAAAACGGAATAAAATACAGCTTTCAGATTACGACAGTTCATGCAAAATTATCCAAAGGGAAAGCATGAAAATTCATCCCCGTACTATACCAGAATGAAAGATTTGCGTGTAATTTTGTACAAAAAAAAATAGTTTGCCAAAGACCACGCATACGCAAACTTTAGAATACATTACACATTATTCTGTCGTACGAGTATTTTCTTAAATTTAGTAACCTATTGGCTTTCAATGTGAGACTTGCATGCAAAAAAATGGACCATCATTCATCCGATTATTCTTATCATGTGTACGAGGCTTAAGTTTTACAAGGTCAATATTGTAGCATCCTTGGATGCATATTTGGCCACAAGATTTTACAGGTGGTGTTTTTTGTAACCCTTAAAGCGGTTGTATACCCCCCCTTTTTTTTTTTTTTTTTTTTTTTTTTTTTAAACCTGCAAGGCAAAGGCATAATGAGCTCATATGACTAGCATACTAGCTCATTATCAATTACTTACCTTAGATCGAACCCCCTCGGACATGTCGGCCGCCATGATACCCGGAGTGATTTCGGGTATCGGCGCTGTGACTGGCCAGAGAGGCGATGACGTCACTCCCGAGCATGCGCGCAGAACAGCACGATTCCCGCACATTGCCGGCACTTTCCGGCAGGCTCCCATTCAAGAGCCGCCTGTGCTGTGTAATTTGGCTCTTTCTCTCACCTAAAATACCTGGCTGATCCTGCCTGGTTCTGCCCTCCCCTCTGTACACTGACCATGGTTTATCATGGCTGCTGAGGCATGACGCCTTGGTCAGTTTACGCGCCTCTGCCATCCACAGCTCTGCTCTCAGCCCCTCACTACTGCCTGTTGGCTCCTGTGTCTGTCTGTACACCAGCTATTAGTAATAAAGTAAGTCTTAAACTGTCACTGCCAGCCCCTCTTTTATGCAGCCATAACAGTGTAAATATTTGTGGAAAACGGAGCCTGTGCATACTGTTTTTTCAGAGATCTTCAGACTGGTCACGTGACTCCTAGCCGCTCTCCTCCCCTTTCTACAGTGGAAGGGGCTGAGCGGCCAGCACAGCGGTCATGTGACCTCCGGTTGATGCCAGAGGGAGAGCTTGGCCCCTCCTGCTGTTGCCTGTACATCGGAGTAGAAGAGAAGGCGGGAGTCATGTGACCAGCCTGAAAATCTCCCCCAGATCTCTGGGGGAAAATGGCGTAATATTGTGTGTGAGATGGCGGCTGCGTAAAAAAGGGGCTGGCAGTGACCGTTTTTTAGAAGGTTTATAAACACTTTAAGTCTGCGGTCATGATGAAAGTACTAGGCTGTGTACTTCAATGAACGCAGGGAAAGGGATTTTACGGTGAAAAAAAAATATTCAGTCAGCGGTACCTCTCTGAAGACAACCGGTTTTGGCATCATAGGAGGAGCTACTAATCTTTTTATTTCCCAGGGAGGACTTTGTTTCTGATACAGTATGCTCCTGATAAAAGTAACTTTCTAAAAACGGGACATTGTGCTACATTTTTAATTGTAGTTTAAATCCCTTCTATTGGCTATACTGTAGACCAATAAAGGTGGATTCAAACTACAGTTGCAAAGCGGCTCAATGTCCTTTGTTTTAGGTAGCTTGATCATGTGCCAGGTGGGCGCACACATGCACATGGCTATCCAGAGACTCGAGAAGCGCCACCTAGCGTGGAGTACATGTGACGTTCGGAGTAAACGCGCTACAGACAGTGTGAGAGGTAGGGTCACGGTGCAATGAAGTAACAAGTGAGCATCAAGTTCTGCTACAAATTGGGGAAACCATAAAATGTTGGTACAGGTGTACGGACTGGAAGCTGTGAGCAGAAAATATGTTTGACTGGTTTGTGTCGGCCGTCGACAAGCAGAACCCCAGACATGATTGAGCGAGTGCAACAAATGCTGGCACGAGATCGGCAACTGACTGTTGGCACAAACCAGGAACAGATTTAATTTCGCTTACCCAAATCTTCGTGGACGATGAGGCGCACATCATTGCTAATGCCCAGTTCCTCCGCCATCAATTGTAGAGTCAGTCGCTGATCTCGTGCCAGCATTTGCCATACTCTCTCAAACATGTCTGGTGTTCTGCGTCGACGGCAGACCTGAACGTGAAGTTCTTTCCTTCTTTTCGTGAATGTGTTTGAACCATGTGTTCGTCAACACATTTTCTGCTCATGTCTTCTACCCTGTATGGTTGCACCAACTTCTCATTTTTCTGTTTTCCCCAGTTTGTAGCAGAACTTGATGTTCACTTGTTGCTCCATTGCACTGTGACCTAACCTCTCACACGGTCTACGTTCCACTGCCCACCGCAGGTTTGGCCTGATGGTCACCTGTGCTCCACGCTAGGTAGTGCTTCCCATCGCTGGATAGCCATGTGCATGTATTCACACCTGGCCCATGTTACGGTTTGAGATATTGGACCGTTCACCAAACTTTAGACACACCTCATGTATTGAGGGTAATGCCACTGCGACTGGCTGAACCTAGCCTGTCTCTGCTGTACCGGGGTGGTTAGGAGATTTCAGTGTGAAACCCTGCCCTACTCCACTCAAAATAAAAAGGGTTTTTAGGTCACATTACTTTTGAAAGCAAGACCCTATTATAATCTACTAATAATGAGGAACAACCTCTGAAAAATAAGTGCATTTTCCCATTCCAGCTCCAAGGTGGTTCCATCTCCCATTCCCAAACAGCATGAGCATCTGACCATAAAGGGGAGGGTGTGAGGAGGAGGAAGCACATGTGTACCACCAGTGAAAGAGGAGCTGTATATACCTTTTTGGTTTTAGATTTTAAGAAATGTACGAACGTATTGGCAAAACATTCAGCAAGAAACTAGGGGTGTGGGAAGAAATTAAAATGTTGGAACTGTCCCAAAGATAGATTCTAAAGGATTTTTATTTAAAGTAACATGTTATACTTACCTGCTCTGTGTAATTGTTCTGCACAGAGTAGCCCCAATCTTCTTTTTGGATATCCTGCCGGCGGTCTTGGCTTCTCCCTTGCCGAGTTCCCCCAATACCAACCCTCTTGCTATGGGAGCACTTGAGTCACTGTGTGCCCATTCACACATGAGCACGGGTCAGCCTTGCCCCCTGCTCTCTCCTGATTGGCTTCCTAGCTGTGATTGACAGCAACCGGAGTCTGTCTCCCACTGCTGTGTGAGCCAATGAGAGAGGGAGAGAGATTTAGAAGAGCTGCTGCTCTCCTGCACATTGCTGGAGGTGGGGCTCAGGTAAGTATATGGGGGGGCTGCACCCAGTAGGTTTTTACCCTAATGCATAGAATGTATTAAGGTAAAAGACCGTTAGAACCACTTCTGGTTCAGGGAATAGAGGAACTATTTTTGAGGCTGTCATGGGCTTTAATGGTACAGTATAAGGATTTTAACACATAGATGTATAAAAAAAAATTATATTTCCTACAAAAACACCCTTAAAAAGACATTGCCGCAAAAAGGCACCCAGATGCTCCCTATCAACTGGACAATAGTATGGCGCAGTCCAGATTCTTTTCCACGTGTTTCGCGGACAGGTCTGCTTCTTCAGGAGTTGGCGAGCAAGCACAAAAATGTTTTCCACTGAAAAGACGATGATTAAAATTACAACATAATGGAATGTTGCCTAACATTGTTTTTTTTGTTTTGTTTACCATTGTGGTGGACCTACTACATCTTTATGTACCCAAGGTGAATTGACATACCGTCCACATTTATTTTATCCTACAGAGCTTTAGGCTACTTTCACACTGTGGCCGTGTTGGCGCCGTTGGTTTTGGTGGCGCTTTAGTGCTGTTTAAGCGGCGGCTTTTGGCCACTAAGGGGGCAATTTTTTTTACTCCCACTAGCGGCCAAAGAAGGGGGTTAAAAACGCCTGTGTTGCGGCACTTCCGAATCGCTTTGGAAGTGCTGCCCATGCATTCCAATTTGCAGGGGCGGTGTAGGAGCGCTTTATACAGCGCTCCTACACCGCCCCAAAGATGCTGTTTTCAGGCGCTATTTCTAGCACTAAAACACCTGAAAACTGCCTTCAGTGTGAAAGGGGTCTTGGACCAATCTTCTCACTTTTTTTAGGTATTCAGATAGTGATGTTTTGTGACAATAATCCATTAAGCATGTGTAGCCCCAGAAATCACCCCTAGCCATGATACTACAATCTTTTGGTACAGTGTGTGACTCGAAAAAAATGTGTCCATCCTTTCAGACCATCTTCTGTGGGTTTTTTTTTTTTATATATCTTTGTACCCCAAGACCAGTAATATATGCCCCCTTTTTTATAGTGTTCCCATGTTTTCCGGGTTAGACGTATACTGTGGTGCTACACATGTCACGCCCTGGGTAAAATTTTTATACTGCCTCTGTGATCAAGCATATATTGTCTTCTGTTATCGTTTATAATAATTTTATTATTCTCTCTGTAGAAAAAAATGTTGTGCTTGCTCTCTTAAAACTCCTGAAGAAGCGGACCATCTGCAAAACATGTCGAGAAGAATCTGGCTCTGTTATAACATATACCCTATATTGCCAAAAGTATTGGCACGCCTGCCTTTACACGCACATGAACTTTAATGGCATCCGAGCCTTGGTCTGTAGGGTTCAATATTGAGTTGGCCCATCCTTTGTAGGTTGAGGTCAGGACTCATCCACACTTTATTGCCAAAAGTATTGGGCAACCCCTCTAAATCATTTGTTGCAATACACTCCTAAACCTTGTGGACAGCCTTCCCAGAAGAGTCGAAGCTGTTATAGCTGCAAAGGGTGGGCCACCTCAATATTGAACCCTAGAGACTAAAGCCTTGTGCACACGATCACATTTCCATCGGACGAATCCGTGGCTTTTTGTCCGAAGGATATTGGCTGTGAACTTGTTCTGCATACAGACGGCAGAACGTTTTCAGCCAACGTTCATGAAACGACATGGTTTTTCTGCTCTTTAGCGCCACCCTTTGGGCAACTTCTGCTAATGTTGTCTCATGGTTGGCATTGGTTGCGCTTTTGTGGCACAATTTGTCTTTCTATATGTTTATTATTTATTATTATTATTATTATTATTATTATTATTTATTATTATTATTTTTTATATCTGTGTGTTTTGAAGTCTTTATACCAGGGGTCTCAAACTGGCGGCCCTCCAGCTGTTGCAAAACTACAAGTCCCATCATGCATCATGTCGTGCTTGTAACTGTGAACCTTGCAATGCCTCATGGGACTTGTAGTTTTGCAACAGCTGAAGGGCCGCCAGTTTGAGACCCCTGCTTTATACAGTACTAATAAAGCCCATGATGGCTCGAATGGTTCCTCCATAATGACTACAGGACATGGGTATATTCAACGTTATTTCCTGGCACACATTTTACACTTTAGAGCATGGTAAACATTCAGTTGTGACAGTCTTGCAGGAGGTTAAAATCAATGACTTCTGAAAGCTTTCTATATTGTTTCTAAGCACTTACTCTAATTGCATGCATGAAGCCCATCTAATGCTCCCAAAGGAGTTTGCAGAATCATTAGCTTATCTACCTTTTGTATTTTTCACATTAATTTCCTATTCTCATTATAACCATGCAGCTGTTGCTGTGCCCCCTATAGGGCAATAAACTAATTGCTGTCTGAGCAGAAGCTAGCCTGCCACGCACTACCACCTATGCAGATTTGGAGGGCGTGTTGTAATTGGCGCCTTGCACACTATTTTTCTCAGGTTCCATGTTGCTAGCTTTGTGCGTGGGCTGAGATTTTTCTTTTCGCAAGTCTTGTGCTTTATGGCTGTCTTGCTAATGATTTATAGCTGGCCTTGGTCAGATCCTTTTGGCTTTCCATGTTGTACGGGAAGTGTGGGACATCCAGAGGTGTCAAAGTAATAATCACAGGTTTGTACTGACATCTATTGGCCAGACTGTGGAACTGAAAATCTTAAATGCTATATATTAGCAGTGAACACTTCTGGGTCTCCTGTCATGGAACTAGGAGTCCTATCATAGCCTGTCGGACTAATACCTAAACATGGATGTCCTGTGATCTGTGCAGGAATTTGTGGACAAGGAGAAAGCCATAGCGAAAGCCCTGGAGGAGCTACGTGCGAACTTCTACTGCGAGTTATGTGACAAGCAGTATCAGAAGCACCAGGAGTTTGACAACCACATCAATTCCTATGACCACGCACACAAACAGGTAAAGTGAAGGCAGAACTCTACTCAAAATGGGCTTTCCCTTTTGGGTAGATTGGGGCAAGGTATGATCTTTTGCTGGGTCTTTGCTTTTTGGAGAGATTGCTACCCCCCACCCAGCAGAGCTCTGATAGGGCAAAGCCCTCTATAGGGGAAGTCAATGTGCAGGCTGCGATTCCTGACCACCTTCAGAAACTGCTAACTTCCTGAGTGTCTTGCTGATGCTTTGTCTTAAATTCTTTGAGCCATTGACTCAAAACCAATTTCCTCAGCTTTATTTGTTGCATGCTTGTTTTGCATCAGTGGGTCAGTAAATGTTGAAGCCAGGCAGCTAGCGTTTTCTAAAGCAGTCCTGTGGAGGCAGCACCCCTCCCCCCCTCACATTCATATTACAGTAAATCTGTTGTGAAACAATCTGTTCCATGTTAATAAAATCTTCAAATATTTCTAATGGTAAATGTATGGATCATTTGCTTAGTCAGGTGCATATAGCTTACTTATGGGAGAGATCCTTAGGGCCCTTTCACACTTATGCGATTCCAAAGTCACGCGATTTTTGCCAAGATTTCGTCAGAAGAGTCATACGACTGGATCCAACTTTGGCCTGCGAACTGAAGTCCGACTTCAATGACAGGGGACCTGTCTTTTATCCCCGGTCCCCACTTCACACCAATTAAAAAAACAAAAAAATGGCATGGGTTCCCCCCTTACGTGCATACTGGGCACTTCGGACTCTTATCCGAGCACGCAGCCTGGCAGGGCAGGAAAGGGGGTGGGGACGAGCGAGCGACCCCCCCCCCCCTCCTGAACTGTACCAGGCCGCATGCCCTCAACATGGGGGTGGTGGGTGCTTTGGCACAGTGGGTGCCCTGCGCCCCCCACCCCAAAGCACCTTGTCCCCATTTTGATGAGGGTAAGGGCCTCCTCCCAACAACCCTGACCGTTTGTTGTCGGGGTCTGCGGCCAGGGGGCTTATCGGAATCTGTGAGCCCCTTTTTATAAGGGGGCTTCTAGATCCCACCCCCCTATCCTATGTAAATTAGTATGGGGTACATTGTACCCCTACCCATTCACCTGGAAAAAGTGTCAATTAAAAAAAAAACACACTACACAGCATTTTAAAGTAATTCATTAGCCAGCTCCGGGGGTCTCTTCCGCATTCTCCCCTCTCTGGCCTCTTCTCTGCTCGCTCCAGGTTCTTCTCCCGCTGTCCGGTGTCTTCTGCCGGGTTTCTTCTGCTCTTTTGCCCACTCTTCTCAGTCTTCTTTCCGATGTTGACTCGACGCTCACTCCCACTGTAATGCCGTGTGCGCAACAACTTATATTGGGGCGGAGTCACCGGGTGATGTCAGTGACCCCCACCCCTTATGACATTACCACCCCATCATGCCCCGGGTGGTGATGTCATAAGGGGACAGGGTCTCCGGATGACATCACCCAGTAACCCCGCCCCATGCTAATATAAGATGTTGCACACTGCATTACAGCGGGAGAGAGCGCTGAGTCAACATCGGAAGAGCAGAAGGAAGAAGACTACGGAGAAGACTGGGCAAGAGCTAGCAAAAGAACAGAAGGCACCGGATAGCGAGAGGGGAGAAGGCGGAAGAGACCCCAGAAGCTGCCTAATTACTTTAAAAACCTGTGTACTGTGTTTTTTTTATTGACACTTTTTTTCAGGTGAATGTGTAGGGGTACAATGTACCCCCATACTCATTCACATAGGATGGTGGAGGGGGGCACAGGGCCCCCATTGCCTCAAAGCACCCACCTCCATGTTGAGGGCATGCGTCCTGGTATGGTTCAGGAGGGGGGAGGGCGCTTTCTCTTCCCCATCCCCTTTCCTGACCTGCATGCTCTGATAAGGGTCTGGTATGGATTTTGGGGGAACCCCCATGCCGTTTTTTTCGGCGTGGGGGGTCCCCCTTTAAAATCCATACCAGTGCAAAAGGCCTGGTATGCTCTTTGAGGGGAAACCCATGCCGTTTTCTATTTTAATTGGTGTGGAGTTCCCTTTCGTGCCAAAGTCGGATTCGTTAATATGGGGATCGGACTTTTTTTTTTTTTTTTTTTTTTATCTGACTTCAGAAAAAAAAGTAGTGCAGGAACTAGTTTGAAGTCGGTATGACTTGGTTGTGCTAATATAAATGGTAGTCCTTGAAAAACAGAGAATTACTTGTCATACGAAATTACTTGTCAAGCAGTCCAAAATCGTGGGGCAAGTCGTATAAGTGTGAAAGGGGCCTTAACCAAAGCCCTATGGTATATTTGTATTTTCTGTATATTGGCCATTCTCAACCAGGGTTCCATGGGACACACACCACATTACCAAAAGTATTGGGACAACTGCCTTTACACGCACATGAACTTTAATGGTATCCCAGTCTTGGTCTGTAGAGTTCAATATTGAGTTGGCCCACCCTTTGAAACTATAAGGGCTTCAACTCTTCTGGGAAGGTTGTCCATAAGGTTTAGGAGTGTGTTTATGGCAGTGGGTCTCAAACTGGCGGCCATCCAGCTGTTGCGAAACTCCAGGTCTCATCATGCCCTGCCTGTGGGAGCCATGCTTGTAACTGTCAGCCTTGCAATGCCTCATGGGACTTATAGTTTTGTAACAGCTGGAGGGCCACCAGTTTGAGACCCCTGGTCTATGGGAATTCTTCCAGAAGTGCATTTGTGAGGTCAGAAACTGATGTTGGGTGAGAAGGCCTGACTCGCTTTCTAATTCATTCCAAAGGTGTTCTTTTGGGTTGAGGTCAGGACTTTGTGCAGGCCAGTCAAGTTGGGAGCATGAAATTGTCCAAAATGTCTTGGTATGCCGACTCCTTAAAGGAGTTGTAAAGGAAAAAAATGTTTTGCCTACAATTAATGTCTGCAAGGTAGACGGACCGAATAGTGTAACGATTCTGTTAAAAAAACGAGTAAATACCTATTAAATTCCTTCATCTATATCACCTCCGGAATTCTAGTTTCTGTTCTCTCATTCACTTCCTGGTTTGCGGTGCTCGTTCATGTAAGAACTACATTTCCCAGTATGCATTGCGGCACGCCCAGTAATTCACACCTCCTTGAAGTCTCTAACATGTAGAGAGCGTCCTGCCACACAGATGTAGTTCCCAGGAGGGGGTGAGCACATTACTGACCACCGCAGTAAAGCCTCCCGTCACGGTGGTGAGTAACAATCAGACAAGCAGGAAGTGAACGGAACAGAGAAGAAATAGAGCAACTTCTGAGCAAAACGAACAATGAGGAAGTGAAAAGAGGAATGTCTGCAGGTAAAGGATGCTTATTATGAAAAAAAAATTCCTTTTACAACCCCTTTAAGAGTTCCCTTCACTGGAACTAAGGGACAAGCCCAACCCCTGAAAACCACCCCACACCATAACCCCCCCCCCCCCCCTCCCTCTACCAAATAATTTGGACCAGTGGACAAAGCAAGGACCATAAAGACATGTATAAGCAAGTTTGGGGTGGAGGAACTTGACTGGTCTGCACAGAGTTCTGACCTTAACCCGATGGAACACCTTTGGGATGAATTAGAGCAGCTACTGCAAGCCAGGCCTTATTTGTGCCCGATTCCACAAATGCACTTCTGGAAGAATGGTCAAACATTCCCATAGACACACTCCTAAACCTTGTGGACAGCCTTTCCAGAAGAGTTGAAGCTGTTATAACTGCAAAGGATGGGCCAACTCAATATTGAACCCTAAAGACTAAGACTGGGATGCCATTCATGTGCGTGTTAAGGCAGACGTCCTAATACTTTTGGTAATGTATAAATTTACTCTACATCAGCCATTCTCTACCAGGGCTCCTACAGAGGTTGCCAGGGGTTTCTTGAGCTGTGGGTGTCTGACCTCCCATTTGACAGCCTTTAATTCAGTGTTCATATTTCACTATATACAGCATTTCCCACCCCACCAATTCAATTGTGACTTGCTGTTAATGTTTAACTTTTTTAGTTTAGTTATTTTTTTTTATTCTTACTATTTATTGGTCTTGCACAGAGACTATTGGGTATAATACTGTTTAGAAAAATTCCCACTGCATAGCGAGGACATTAAGTCCTAATTGGTGAAGTAATAATAAAGAAAATGGTGTAACCATTTATGGATAAAACTTCTGCATAGCATCTGTTTCTAGGCTTTTTAAAGTTCCTTGGATGGCTTTTGTCATAGTGCAGCATATTATTATGAAACCAATACAGTTAAATTACTCAACTGCTTCATATATTTGTTTCGCAATAAGCTTTAAGATTTTGCTCAGCATGAATAAATATCATGTACGGAGTGCTTTTTTTCCCCTCCATTTCTTCTTCCCCACTCAAAGTGAGCCTGTTATAGAAGTAGAGAGCAGCCATTGCTGTGTTTTTTTTTTTTTTTTTTTTTTTTTTAATTGGCTACTTTCTCTCTGTCATATAATTTTGGCTGCTTGTGAATCATGGCTGACTTTTTCCCATGGAGTCCTAAAGCAGCAGGACGACAACCATGAAATTGACATTAAAGAGAAGAAAAAAAAATGTCCGTTTATGAAGCAGTTAGTAAAATTTGCGCCACACTTAAAAACAAATCAGTTTGTGTAATGGTAAAATTAAGTTTAGCTAATTTGCAAAATTGGTAAAAAAAATGGGAACCTTGGATTGTGAAATGTGTGTTAATGGTTTTATGTAAGCTTTTAGGTATTCCAACAGCCATGCTTTACAAATACAAACCTTCAGTATACCCATCAGATTCAGCGCTCATTGGAAAAATCAGACCCACATGTCTGAAGGTCTGTAAACGCTTGTTACAGCTAGGGCTGAAACAACTAATCGATCGACAACTAATCGATTTATTTTTTCATAATCGATTAATCGGCCAGTAACATAATGGGGTTAAAAGAAAAAACGAAAAAGCAAATGGCTACTGTAAATTACTTTCACTGTCCCACAGTAAAAAAAATGAACCCCTTACAGTAGCGATTATTTGCTCTTTTTTTATTTTTATTTTTTTAACCCCATTATGTTACTAAACATCTCAGGCCGGGGTCGCACCTCTGTTTTTGGTGCTTTTTGCAGAAACACACTACAGTTCATTTAGATGTTTTCCTATGGGACACGTTCACATCCATGATTTTTTCAGCTCCTGCGTATTTGGAAAGGGCAGAGCCTTTTTTAACGCAAAACGGTGCCATTTTGTTTTTTTGGTTCAATGGAGAAGCTGCAGAAAAGCATGTAATGCGTTTTTGTGGCAATTTTTATTTATTTTTTTAATCTGCCCAACAACCAATTGGCCAAAAAAAAGTAAAAATGCAAATCGCAGCAAAATTAAAATTAAAAATCCTTCAGTAGATTTTGCAGGAACATGATACAGAGTTCAGAGCGAAAATAAAACCAACATCGGTTTATTTAAAGGATAAGTTAACCTTTTTAAAAGAAATAATGAATGCACATCTTTTTGCAGGTGTGTTTTTTTTTTTTTTTTTTTTTTTTTTTTTTTTTTTTGGGGAGCCTGTAAAGCATTGCACCTTTTGATCAGCAGATCATGGGTGTATTGCAGGGCTCTTGCAGACTTTGTAAGTAGTTTGGTGGCACATTGTGCCGCCAACACACTAACGAGAAGCATCAATGAACTAAGTGGTAGTTCATTGAGAACTACAAGCCGGCAGCTGCAAAGGCTGCAGGACTTTGTAGTTTTTCATACACAGATTATATTATATTATTTTATATTATATAGTGTAAAGTGGCCCGGGCAGAGCTCCACATGGTCACGTTCTCTGCAGATAATGACAGAACACCGGAGAAGATCGCCTGTCACATCAGGGAGCCGGGGAGGTTTGGGGGCCCCTTGATTGAGTGTAAGGCCGCTCTGACACCCAGGCGTCAGCGGTAAAGCACCAATATTTTTTTTTCTTTAGCAGCGGCCTCTAGCAGGGCGCTTTTAAATGCCCCCAGCGGCCGAAAAAGGGTTAAAAACACCCGAAAAGCGGCGATTTGCTAGAGATTCGGCCGCACTGCCCATTCATTTCAATGCGGAGGAGCAGTGTATACATCGCTCCTTGACCGCTCCAAAGATGCTGCTTGCAGGAGTTTTTTTTTTTTAAACGTCCTGCCAAGGCATCGCCTCAGTGTCAAAGCACTCGGTCTGATCTTCTTTGTGAAAGACTGTGCAGGGGGTGGGGGGCGTGTCGGGACATGTCTAGTTATTGGAGGAGAGCTGGCTGATTTTCCAGCACAGCTAGAGAACTGACCATGCTGTGTTCTGCTTGGTGTGGTCAGTTTTTAATAAGAAAGCAGAGGGACTAGCGGGTACACACAAGGGAAGCAATACAAGGAACAGACTTTTTCATACAGGTACATGGCACTAGGGTGACCACATTTCCAAACTACCATTCAGGGACACCCCCCTTCCCAAAAATCAGCTTGTGCTGTAACGAATCACAGCACAGTGATTGGAGAAATCATAAATCCCACCTCTTGTGTCCAATCACAAGTACTGTCTGTGAGTGAAGCGGTGATGTGGCGGCCTTTTTTGGGGGGCATTCGTTTGGCTTGGGGGTGGCTGTGTCGAGTTCATTCCGGGACACTGTATTGTCCTGGAATGAAGGTGCCCGGGACAGACCTGCAAAATGCGTGACTGTCCCGGGCAATCCGGAACACGTGGTCACCCTACATGGCGCATATCAAGAATATGATATGTTGAGTTATACTTATTTTCTAAACAAATTAAAAAAAACATTACAAACACCAGCTGCAGCATAGCATGCCTAATGCAGTTTGTTTGACTTCATCAGAGGCGCATCGTGTTGGTCGGCTGTTTTTTGTAATTGTTTTTACTAAACGTGAATCAGAGCAGTTCTTCCATCTTGGATGTGACCAAAGAGCTAGGACAAGGTAATAACGGCACAGAACAGTGACTGTTGCTGGTGATTCCCCAGAGAACCAATGATGGGGAGGCTGCAACACCAAGCATTTGTAGACTTTCAAAAATGAGGTTTGCAGTGAGTGCTGAACCTGATGGGTATATCTTTGTAATTGAAAGAGTTGCTGTTGCTGTTGCAATACTATTAGGGGCCATACATATGGAAAATTATATGAATTTTGTTATGCCTAGTGTAAATTTTCCCAATGCTCTCCTGCACCTGGGAAGCAGCATGTGTTATACACAGCCTGCTATAGAAGCGAATAGCTGTGTGCAGTCGCTCATAAACGCTGATGCTTCTTTGTATAAGTATTTGCCTGGGCATGCACATCCAGGCGTATTTCCTGAACATGGAAGTTTCCCTTGTTATGGGTAGGCTGTAGGCGGCATGTTCAGCTTCCCAGGCACGGGAAAGCCCTGGGAAATTTACACAAGGCATAAAAAAAGTCTGTCTTTGTGCATGAGTTATTGGTAAGCTTTGAGTGAGCATTGCTTCAGTGAACAAACAGGCTTACAGTAACTTTTTGGCACAGTAGTGATCTAAAAGTGCATGAATAATTCTGTCTTTTTTTTATTACTTTACCAAGAATAGTCGGGTTTAAAGCTTGACTTGAGGGAGCCTGTCAAACCTGGGCAATTTTACCAGAGCACATGATATAATGGTACACAAGCAGATAATGAAAAACTTGTGTCAAAATAAGATCTGGAGATATGTTCAGCTAACACAGGTTTTTGTCCACCTTGCAGAGGCTAAAGGAGCTGAAGCAGCGAGAGTTTGCCCGCAATGTTTCTTCGCGGTCACGGAAGGATGAGCGCAAACAGGAGAAGGCATTACGACGTCTGCTTGAGCTGGCTGAGCAGAGGAAACAAGCCGAAGGGTAAAATCTTTAAAACCAAAGGATTGGTAATTTTTTGGGGTTGCTCAGCAATATGCTCTGTGCATGTTAAATGCCAGTTTTTTTTTTTTTAATATTGTAATATTAAAGGCTCAGTTTTTAACCAACAACCCTTGCCTGCTCTGTGAAATGATTTTGCACAGCCCCGATTCGCTTTTGGGTCCTTCCCCTTGACCAGTGCCCCCACTAGTGGCGCAGTGGGGCTTTCCCATTCCTGAGCCCTGCTTTATGCCTCCATAAGGCACACAGAGCTGCAGCTCGGCCCCACTCCCCACTTTCTCCTCATTGGCTCACTTGTGGTATCTTAGCCAATGAGGAGAGAGAGACCCGGGACATCAAAGGCTCCTGTGCACATCACTGGATTGATAGGGGCTCAGATGAGTATTGGGGGGAACTGTGGGGGGGAGCAGCACATTTTATTTTTATTTATTTTTTTCCTTTTTGAGCATAGAATGCATGAAGTTAAAAATTCTTCAGCCTTTGCAACTACTAAAAGAATGCTATGCTGAACTTTAGACTTTAGATTTTGATCTGTGCACCAGTGTTTTTAAAGCGGAGGTCCACCTAAAAAAAAAAATTTATATTAAAAGCCAGCAGCTGCTGACTTTTAATAAACGGACACTTGCCTGTCCAGGGTGCCCGCGATGTCGTAAGCCGAGCAATCACTCGTCTCTTGGCTGCCCCACCGGCATCCTCGGTGAGGTAATCAGGAAGTGAAGCGTTGCGGCTTCACTGCCCGGTTCCCTACTGCGCATGCGCGAGTCACATCCTCACTGGTCCCAGCTGTCTCCTGAGACAAGTGTGTTTCCCAGAAGGCAGCGGGCGGGTAGGGGCTTGACTCTGTGGGAGTCTATTCCCGCAAGTGGGTGCAAAATACCTATTATACAGGTATCTGCACCCCCTGGAAGGTGCCAAATGTAACACCAGCGGGGGGAGGGTTCCAAAAAACGGAGGTTCACTTTTTGTGCGGACCTCCACTTTAAGTGCTGTGCAAATGCCATCAACCTGAAAGGATTAACAGTGGTAACTGAGCAACCCAGGTGACTGCTTTTTCACCTATGGTTGCCTGGTTAGGTCTTCATAGTATGTGTTCCATAAAAAATAAATTTTAACCTTTGGGCTTTTGTATTCAAACTGGCAATCAGATCAGTTTTTTACGACTTTTGGATTTCACTTGTATATTTTATATATTATATTTTTGTTTTCATTTTAGTACAAGTTTGACGTAAAAGTGTTTTGTAGGTCAAGCATATTTAATCTTATTTGTAATACTCTTGCCAGTTTTAAGTTTCTATGAATTGATAATTTTATTTATTTTTTCCTAGTAGTGCTCCAGGAATTGGCCCTAGGTTTAAAGCCATCACAGTTGCAGCAGATGAAGAAGGTACAGAAGATGAAGATATGCCAAGTTCAGCTGACCAAGATAGGCAAGATAGCCCAAAACACATTGAGGAAGAAAAAATACTCGAGACAATCTCTGCCCCAACTCCACCAACAGCTACAACAGGAGTTACTTTTGGTTTTAAAAGTCCAGCTAGTGCCTCGCTACTTCAGAAGGTGGGCTTCTCTTTCTCCTTTGCCAAGAAAACTCCATTAAAGCTGGAGTCAGCAGCTGTCTTCAAGGACCATGGTGAGGAAGTGGGAATAACTGAGGAAGAGAAGGAAGAAGACAAAGCCTGTCCTGAAATTATAAGCATGGTTCAAAGTCCGGTGGAAGCAGAGTGCAGCAAAGAGAGTGAAATCAAAGTGGAGGAAGAGGAAGGTCAGGGAGAGGATGATGGCTGCTCTCTTGCTAGCACCTTATCCAAACTTAACAAGATGAAACAGGAGGAAAGATGTGCTCAAGCAGGGGAGCCAGAGTATTATCACTACATGCCACCTGCTCATTGCAAGGTGAAGCCCAACTTTCAGTTTCTACTTTTCATGAGGTCTACAGAGCAAACACAGACTGAGTGCGAACTTTCAAAAGAGAAGAAACAGGCTGCTTCGAGCAAGGCCAAGCCTTCAAAACAGACGGAAAGTAAAGGGGAGAAGAGCATAGCTGGTGATGGTAAGGCGACTCAGGCAGCAGAAAGCATTGCTTCTCCAAGTTTACCTAAGGCAGAGAAGAAAGAGGCTGATGAAGGCAAAGAAAAGCCCAACACCAATTTAAATGAAGACCCTCCTAAGAAATCCCCAATGCCTACAAAAGAACAGCCAGAGCATCCAAAACACCCAACTGGTCCTTTTTTTCCAGTTTTAAGCAAAGATGAGAGCACAACCCTGCAGTGGCCCACTGAGCTCCTCATATTCACCCAAGCAGAGCCTTCAATCTCCTACAGCTGTAACCCTTTATATTTTGACTTCAAGCTTTCCCGGAACAAAGATGGCAAAGGAAAGCTGGCTGGCAAGACGAAAGACAGCCCAGGCACTAGCAAAGATAGCCTACCACCCGCTGAAGCAAATAAAGACCACGTCGCAGTAAAGAAGGAAGGCATCGCTGTGGCACTTGCATGTGGTACTCAGTCAAAAGCTTCCTCAACACCTCTCGGTGATCTAAAACCTGAATCCATTGAGGAAGAGAACAAAGAATCAACAGGGAAGTCTCATAAGCATAAAAAGAAAAAAAAGCACAAGAAAAGCAACAAACGCAAGCGGAAACACACTGAAGGAGATGAGGGGTCAGAGCAGAAAACGAAGAAGAGAAAGAAACATAAGCACAAGAAGTCAAAGGGTTCCTCAAAAACAGTGTTAAAGGTAGAGTCTGAGCCTAGTCCATCTCCTGCCTTGAAAAGCCACACTAAAGAGTTAGGCATGCAAAAGTCTGTAAATAAAGAGGACAGTACTGGGAATGTCACTACAAAACAGGACCTTCCTGCTTCCTCCAAAGAGCCTGAAAGCAAAAAGTCTAAAACTGAACTTAAACCATCACTCCCACCTCCTGCTACTGTCCCATCATCTTCATCTCACCGAAATACACCCAGCAAGGCAAGAAGCCGACACAGTAGTGGTGAAGATGACAGTGAAGATGATGCAGGAAGGAAAAAATCCACCTCTAGATATAGTGATGAGTATGATTCTACTAGTGACCGCTCCAGAAGTCGATCAAGGTCTGGAAAGAGACGCCGGTCCTCCTCATCCAGTTCAGGTGGCTCCACAGATAGAAGTCGATACAGTCACAATCGAAGTTATTCAGACAGTGACTACAGTGATTACAGCAGTGGGTCGAGGCGGCGATCCAAAAGGCGGTCACCAGGTTCAGACTCCGATTCTGTGGCTTCTAAGAGACATTCCACTAGGCATAAATACTCCTCTTCTGACTATAGTCACAGTCGTTCTAGAAGTAGAAGCCGATCAAGAGGAAGTAGGAGCCGAGGCAGAGGGAGGTCTAGCAGTCGTAGCCGAAGTCGGAGTAAGAGGAGAAGTCGCAGCATTACAGGTCACAGTTGGAAGCGTAGTCGCAGTTATAGTAGAGAACGGAGTACAAGCACTCGCAGTCATTCTGGGAAAGGATCACGTGGGCGAGACAGTGTAGATAGCCGTCGAGGTGGTAGGCGGGATTTTAATCGTTCGAAGATATACCGTTCTCAGTCTCCACATTTTACTCGCTCTGGAAGCCGGAGAGAGGAGAGTCGATCAGAACCAAAAGGAATGAGCAGCTCCAACCAGCCACATAAGAGCACAGAAAAGGACTATATCCGATGTTCTCTAACAGCTAAACAGCTGCTTGAGAAAATTCAGTCACGGCGTTTGGAAAAGGCAGCAGAGGTTGGAACTTCAAAGCCAGGAGCTAAAGTAAAGGATCCACCTCAGGGATATTTTGGCCCCAAGTTACCACCTGTTCTTGGCAATAAAACTTCGCAACTGCCTATGATAGGCAAATTGCCAGCAGGATCTAAAGTCACGGGCCTGCTGAAAGTGGAGAACGATTTGGGTGGGGTCTCTGTTACTGCAGATGGGGAGAAGGACAAAGACACTAAGCTTTCTTCACAGGTGGACAATACTCCACCACCGGACAATACTCCACCGCCGGAGCCACCTGCACCAACTGCAGAACATCTGCCAGCAGAGGGCACTGTCTTTCAGCCGCCTCCTCCAGAAATTGCAGAAGGTGCTGTACCACAACCTTTAGGCAATGGTAGTCTTCCTTTTCCACCTATTCATGGAATGATGATGCCGCCACCACCTGAGGGTGAATTTTTCCCCCCATCAGCATACCCACCTATTGCAATGGATTCAAATGCCCCCCGTCTAGAAGAGGAAGAGGAGGGGGTGGAGGAAGAAGAGGATGACGAGGGCTCTCTGGCACCTCTGGAGAGCCAGCCTATCACTTTCACGCCTGAAGAAATGGAGAAGTACAGTAAGCTACAGCAAGCGGCCCAGCAGCATATACAGCAACAGTTTATGGCCAAGCAGGTTAAAAGTTTCCCAGGAGGGGCAATTCCACAAGCCCTACAGCCTGCAGCACCTTCCCTTCAGCCTATTCACATTCAGCAAGCACAGCCTCCAGTGTCTGCTGCCTCCATAACCACTATGCAGCATGCCATCCTTCAGCATGCAGCAGCTGCTGCAGCCATGGGCATCCCATCCCACCCACAGTCTTTGTCCCAAATCCACCACATCCCTCAGCCTCATCTATCACCTTTCTCACTCTCCCATCTCACCCATTCTCTAATCCCAGCCCACCCACATGCTTTCCTAGCTAGTCACCCCATACACATAATCCCAGCTTCTGCCCTCCATCATGCTGGACCTCACATACTTCACCATGTACCCCATGCCCTCTACCCGACTCTGTTTGCTCCTCGGCAAGCCTCGGCAGCTACAGCTTTGCATCTGCACCCTCTGCTTCACCCCATCTTCTCAGGCCAGGACCTGCAACACCCTCCTAGTCATGGGACATGAGACCACCTTCATGAACTTGACAACTGCACCAGATTTTGGCACTAAAGAGGGGCATTAAAGCTGCAAAGGGCAATTAATGCAGTACAAAGACGTTGTGTCCTATTGGAGGGGTGAGGACACTTTGGCCTACACTGCGAAGTCTGTTCCTTGTTTGTAGGTTCCCATATCTTCCATTTTAATTCAACTTTAAGGAAGGGGGGATTATTCACTAATGTATACCTTCTAAAGTCACAATGTTTTTTTTTTTTTGTTTTGCTTTTTCATTTTCAGTGTAGTTACCAGGAGTCTGTCGGCACCATCGCCTAGAATTTGAAATCCTAAAAATGAATGTCTCCAGTAGTGGGATCTTCATTTGTAGTCTTGATCACTCATGAAGCTAGGGCAGTGACACAGCCGGCAAAGGCTTTGAGATTATAAGTTCGCCCTCATCAGGTGTGGGTGCTTACCTTTTGGGAAGGTAAAACCGTTCTATATATGTTTTGTTGTGTATTTAACTTTTGGCAGGAACTGCCTTCTAAGTACAAAACTGGTCACTTGACCTGGGTTATAGCATTAATCCAGAAAAGGGGGGGGGGGCATTCTACATGAAGGTGGGTCTTCTCCTGACACTTCCAAAGTGATTATTTTCTGTATAGACTAGGCCACTGGCAGAAATGGACAGTTGCTTCTCTGCAATGATGTCAACCCAAATCATGATGTTGAGGATGCAGCGATGGAACAAGTCTGAAAAGAAGATTTAAAAAGGCATCTGCACTCTGTATCATATTTTCTTCTTGCTGTAGTGTATATTAAACCGAAAGGGCAAAAAGTATAGTTTTTAACTAGTTTGCAAAAAAAAAAAACTTTCTGCTGCTGTGGCATGTATATTTTATCAGATTTTTTTTTTTTTGACGTTTTATGTATGATACAACTGTACAAAAAGTAATAAAAGAGAACCTTAAGGTTTGAAGAAAAATCCATGTAATATTATACGAAGGTTTAATAAAAGAACAAAAGATTTGTGTTAAATTCCTTCCTTATTTTGCATTGATACAAAAATTTGTGCTCGGAAAATGACATGCAAGTGTTGAAGCCAGGGTGCCAGCCAGGTAAGTACCATTTTTAGAAGGTACGATCTGATTTGTCTTATGACGGGTTTATGGTTTCCTTTTTATTTCGAACAAGGCTGATCTAGTGGCAGACCAGTAATAATTTAGAATACAGTAGTCAAAAGCATCTACTTCCTGGACTGATCGTCTGACCTAGATGACTCATGGATCGGCTTGCCCCTGCATCCTCTCATCTAGTGACTGCAAACAGTCCATAACATACTGACAGCTTAATCCACTTCCACACGGGGTGGGCTCTGATCCGCATGTTTGGCATGGAATCTGTCTGCTAATCCCTGCTGAGAAGGCAGATTGTTGGTCTGTGTCTGCTCTGCATATGCACAGCAGACACCAACACAGCCCGTTCTCTAAGGGCGGTCATTTGTAAATGGATCGCCTGTCTGTTTACACCTGACTGATGGAGAGCGGATTCCCATCTGTCTTTAGCAGATAGAATCAGGTGTCAACGGACACGTTTGTTGACACCCGCCGCTCCATAGAGGAGACTAGAGGGTCCGATCGGGTCCTCGTGAAAAACTGATGGGTGGACCCAATCGGCCTGCTAGTGTGAAGTGGGCCTTAGGAAAGATTACTGGACTGGAGCTGCAATGTGAAGCATACTGTAGAAAATGTTTGATCTTTGACCTTTTCGCTATTTACTCCTTTTTTTTTACATGCAGTGAGAGTTGAAGATGACTGATCTGGCAGCTCAGATTTCAAGTTTATAGTGATTTGGCATGCAAACTTTGTCCCACTGTTATGGTTTTACTTGAGGTATCTGCCTCCCTTGGCCTAAACTCAAATATTTGTGATAAAATGCTTGCATTACATTGTCTTTCATGTTTATGGCTAAAGGTGGCTCAAAGGTCTTCAGCTGATTGGGTTGTGTCTGCACTTTGGATATGCTCAGGTGTCAGTCTGTTGTAGCATTTGGGAGCAGGAAACAACCAACTGCACGTAACGGAGATGGGTTCTTTTTAAAAGGATGAGCAGTAGAATGAGTAAAAATGTGCAAACCAGCAATGTTTTGCTCACTGGTCAAATGGGGCATTATCAAAGCTGAACTTTGACAGAGTTGAATGCCCTATTTCTTCTCCATCGAAGGACACAGTCTTAAATCTTCAAGTTACAACTGCTGTCCACAGGAGGATTTGATATTGGCAATCAGACAAACCCCCCCCTACTACTATAATGCCACATGGTGTATTTTTTTTTGCTAGTGTCCTAGAATTATTAGATGTCCTTTTTTCAGCACTCTTGTTTCTTGCTAGCACTTCTTACTCGAACCGCACACACCCCCCCCCCCTTAGTCAAGACTCTTCTCTACATCACTGCTGGAGCTTTGTCTATTTGAATGCAGCTATCTAGCACAGTTGTCGGCTTGGATTTTGTAGGTTCACGTCGGTACCCTGCTGGATTGGATGTTGCAGAAATAGCCTGGAAGTGACATTTGGGCACAGGGTTCCACATGAGGCACTTTCCAGACTCCACTCTAGTAAAAGTTGGCTGCGGAGTGTTTCCCAAGTCTGGAGCTGCTGACGTGTCGGAGCGTGCCCTTTCTCAGGGGACTCCTTTAGTGTGTTGGGTTGAACAGTGGGAGCTGCCGTAATTGGGTAGGTAGGGAGGCTTTATTCCATGCTTGCGCTGCCGTAATCCGGTTGGTACAGTATTGTGTGCACAGCATCTCCCTGCTGTATCTGCTACTTCCACGTGCCATATGAACGTCAATCTGCCCGCCTCCAGTCACCTCTGTCCATCCTCTGCTTCTACCTGTCTGTTTTATGAATGCGTAAGGCATTGCGCCTATATATTGCGCTATCACACATGGTAACAGCATGTCTGATTCTGACAGCTTTGGAGCTGCTTTCTGCCTGGCGGTTGTGATGATTGCAGTGTGGAGTCATGTTGCACCTCTGGTCTTGGAATTTACACCTTCCTCAATTTTCTTTAGCCCCATTGCATAGTTGGTGAGGTTGGGAAAAAAAGACAAGTCCAGCGTGTGTGTGTGTGTTTTGCTTTTATGTCAATATTTGTTTGTATATCCCCCTGTATGTTGTGGTCGTTTAGTTGCCTATCTAATAGTTGTGTTTTTTCTTTTTTTTTTTTTTTTTTTTTTTTTTTTTTAATATTATCTATGCTCCTTACTGAAACCACTGCCTGTGGAAGAGAATTCCACATCCTTACTGTTTTTGCAGTAAAGAACACCACGCAGTTTAAGGTTAGCCTGCTTTTCTTCTAATTTTAGTAAATGTAGTTGCCCACCCCATTAATTTGTTAAGATCTTCTTGCAAGGTTTCCACATCCTGCAAATAAGTTATTGCCCTGTTTAGCTTGGTATTGTCAGCAAATACTGAGATTGAGCCGTTTTATCCCATCCTTAAAGTGGAGGTTCACCCGGAAATTGCAATTTTTAACCCTGGATTGATGCTCATTTTGTCTAGGGGAATCGGCTAGTTTTTTTTAAAATCGAAGCTGTACTTACCTTTTTAGAGAGCGATCTTCTCCGCCGCTTCCAGATATGGGCTGCGGGACTGGGTGTTCCTTTTTGATTGACAGTCTTCCGAAAGGCTTCCGACGGTCGCATTCATCGCGTCACAGTTTTCCGAAAGTAGCCGAACGTCGGTGCGCAGGCGCTGTATAGAGCCGAACCCTTCTTTCGGCTACTCGTGACGCGATGGATGCGACCGTCGGAAGCCTTTCGCAAGACTGTCAATCAAAATAGGAATGCCCAAACGCATACCCGGAAGCGGCGGAGAAGATCGCTCTCTAAAGCGGTAAGTAAAGGTTTGATTTTAAAAAAAAATTGCAGATTCCCCCTAGACAAAATGAGCATCAATCTAAGGTTACATTTTTTTTTTTTTTTTACGGTGAACTCCCGCTTTAAGATCGTTTTATGAATAAATTAAATGGGATTGGTCATAGGACAGAACCCTGGGGTCCCACTTTCCACACTGGACCATTCTGAGTACTCCCCATTTATCACCACCCTCTGAAATGTCTGTGGGTCTTCCTTTATCTAGATAGCAGCTCACCTCCTCATAGAAGGTTAATGGATTGGTTTGACAAGAATGATTCTTCATGAATCCATTCTCAATACTGCCAATACAGTTTTCATTACTAAAATCTTGTGTATATAATTCCTTATCCCCTCCAAGAGCTTGCATACGATTGACGTTGGGCTAACTGGTCTGAAGTTCCCAGGGATATATCAAGTAACTTTTTTTAAAGATTTGGTGCTACATTGGCTTTTCTCAAATCAGCTGGTACCATACCAGTCAGACTGTATGACAATGGTCTGGCAATCACTTTGACTGAGTTCCTTAAGGACCCTTGGGTGCAAGCCATCTGGTCCCGATGACTTATTAATGTTAAGTTTTTCAAGTCTATTCCATCCTCTGTTAGCCATATGGGTGCTTCCTGTGACATGTCGTGAGGATAAACATTGCCGTTTTGATGACTGAAGCCCCCCCCCCCCCCATTTCCATGGTGAATAAATTCAAAACCTTCTCTATCCTTTGTAACCAGATTCCCTTCATGACATATTTTTATGTTGCCAATATGGTCTGTCCTCCCTCTTTTACCATTTATAGTTTTTTTTTTTTTTAACCCTCTACTCCGCTATGTATTATTTGCATTTTCACGTTGGGTTAAGCCACCCAGAACTTTTATTAGCTCTTTTGAATTTTCTTTCTTTTTGGGGATGCACTGGCTAAATACCCTTATTTACTATGCTCTTAAAGCATATCCATGTTTCCTCTGTGTTCATTGTTCCTAGAATTTTATCCTATTTAATATCTTTTAGCAAGGAGCGTAGTTTATTGAAGTTTGCTCTTTTGAAATTCAGTGTCCTTGTATTCCCCTTATGTTTACTTTTTGTGTGATTTTTTTTTTTTTAACAAACAAATTGACCTGTGCTTGCTGTTTCCTAAATTGTCCTGTATTTCCACATCTGTGATCAGGTTTGTATTGTTGGTAATCCGAGTAACTCTTTGTTTCTTGTGGTCCATTTTCCGTCTGACCCATGAACATTGTCCTAGAGGATGTTTAGGAAATGGCGAGCTTTAGACTAATGCGTGTGTTCCTGCCACTGTCTGTATCTGGATAGTTTAAAATCCAGTCACAGAGCCAAAATACATGGCCCCGGAAGGAAGAGGGGTGAAGATGGATGCAGCCACCAGCGGGGACATCACAGGGTTTAGTTTGCAGGTAAGTGGCACATAATGGGCTAGTATGTGATTCATACAAGCCCATTATCCTTTTACTTTGCAGGGAATAAAAGAGGAAGTAAATCCTATCAGGGTTTACTTACTCTTTAAAGCAGAGTTGGGTTATAAAAAAAAAAAATCCCAAGCTTTGAACATCTCACGTAGCACTCGTCAATCCATCATTCGAAAATGGAAAGAGTATGGTGCAACTGCAAACCTACCAAGACTTGGCAGTCCATCTAAACTGACAGGCCGGACAAGGAGAGCATTCATCAGGGAAGCAGCCAAAAGGGCCCATGGTAACTCTGGAGGAGCTGCAGTGATAAGTGGGATACTCTGGTCTTTATGGAAGAGTGGCAAGAAGAAAGCCATTGTTGGGAAAAAAATTGTGAGAAGCCAACACCGCAAAGGTGGAAGAAGGTGCTCTGGTCAGATGAAACCAAAATTTAACTTTTTGGCCTAAAAGCAAAACACTGTGTGGTGGAAAACTAACACTGCACATCACCCTGAACACTCCATCCCCACTGTGAAACATGGTGGTGGCAGCATCATGTTGTGGGGATGCTTTTCTTCAGCAGGGACAAGGAAGCTGGTCAGAGTTGATGGGAAGATGGATGGAGCCAAATACAGGGCAAGCTTAGAAGAAAATCTGTTAGAGTCTGCAAAAGACTTGAGACTGGGGCGGAGGTTCACCTTCCAGCAGGACAACGACCCTAAACATACAGCCAGAGCTACAATAGAATGGTTTATATCAATGCATATTCATGTGTTTAGTATGGCCCAGTCACAGTCCAGACCTAAATCCAATTAAGGAATTTGTGGCAAGACTTAAACTGTTGTTCAGACGCTCTCCATCCAATCTGACACAACTTGAGCCATTTTGTAAAGAATGGGCAAAAATGTCCCTCTCTAGATGTGTAAAGCTGGTAGAGATGTTCCCAAAAAGACTTGCAGCTGTAATTGCAGTGAAAGGAGGTTCTACAAAGTATTGGGGGCTGAATACAAATGTACGCCACACTTTTCAGATATTTATATGTAAAAATATATTGAAAACCATTTATAATTTTCCTTCCACTTCACAATTATGTGTCACTTTGTGTTTGGTCTATCACACAAAATCCCAACAAAATACATTTCCGTTTCATTGTAACATGAAAAAATTTGGAAAAATTTCAAGGGGTGTAAATACTTTTTCAAGGCACTTTTATACAGCGGCTAAAATTAGTATTGAACATGTCACCATATTTCTAGGTAAATATATTTCCAAAGGTGCTATTGACACTTTCACCACACGTTGGTAACAGCCCATGCAATTATTGTTATTTAGGTACTTCTATAGCGCTGTCAATTTACGCAGCGCTTTACATATATAATGTACATTCACATTAGTCCCTACCCTCAAGGAGCTTACAATCTAAGGTCCCTAACTCGCATTCATATACATATCGGGGCCAATTTATGCAGAAGCCAATTAACCTACCAGCATGTCTTTGGAGTGTGGGAGGAAACTGGAGTACCCGGAGGAAACCCACGCAGGCACAGGTAGAACATGCAAACTCCAAGCAGGTGGTGTCGTGGTCGGGATTCGAACCAGGAACCCGTTTTACTGCTAGGCGAGAGTGCTACTCACTACACCACTCTGCTGCCCATACATATAACAAAACCAGTACAAACAAGTTAAAGTGGTTGTAAACCCCCTTTTTTCACTTTTGCCTACAGGTAAGCCTATAATAAGGCTTACCTGTAGGTATAAAGAATATCTCCTAAACATGTACAGTTTAGGAGATATTCCCCCTGCAAAGCGCCGCTGATTGCAGCGGCGCATGAGCAGGGGGGATCCTTGGCTGAAGGGCCGACCAATGCCGGAAAGGAAATCTCCCGCGCGCATGCGTGGGAGTGACGTCATCGCCGCTCCAGCCAATCACAGCGCTGGAGCGGCGATACCTGGAAGACACGCTCGGCGTGGACCAGGTAAGTTCCCTACCTCGTTCCGAGGTAAGTATTTCCATAATGAGCTAATATGAGGTGCATACTAGCTCATTATGGCTTTTTCCTTGCAGGTGTAAAAAAAAATGTATGCGGGTTTACAACCGATTTAAGTAATTTAAGTTCTGTGTAATAAAATGGAATGACACAGGGAAGAAGTATTGAACACGCTAACTGAGATTTATTTAATACTTGGTACAAAATCCTTTGTTGGTAAGGACAGTTTCAAGATGCCTCCTCTATGGAGAAATTTGTGGCATGCGTTGCTCAGGTGTGATTTTTACCCCATTCTTCCACACAGTCTGCAAATCTTGAAGGTTCTGTGGGACTCTTCTATGAACTCTGATCTTTAATTCTTTTCATAGATTTTCTGTTGGATACAAGTCAGGCCCCGTACACACGACAGAGTTTCTCGGCAGAATTCACCGAGAAACTCGGTCAAAACCCGGATTCTGCCGAGAAACTCTGTCGTCTGTACAGTTTTGGCTCGATGGAGCCGCCGAGGAGCTCGACGAGAAAATAGAGAACATGTTCTCTATTTTCTCGTTGTTCTATGGGAGAAGGCGGCCCGCCGAGCTCCTCGGCGGCTTCATCCCAGAACTCGACGAGGAACTCGACGTGCTTGGCACGTCGAGTTTCTCTGTCGTGTGTACAAGGCCTCAGGTGTTTGGACCATTCTAGCAGCTTTATTTTCTTTGAAACAAATGAGTTTCCTTGGCTTTGTGTTTGGGCTTATTGTCTTGCTGAAATGTCCTCCCTCGTTTCATCATCATCCTGGTAGATGGCAGCAGATTTTTATCAAGAAGGTCTTGGTACATTTTTCCATTCATCCTTCTTTCAATAACATGAAGTTTGCCAGTACCGTATGCTGAAAAACAGACCCAAACCATGATGTTGCCACCTCCAAACTTTAATGTTGGTATCATTTGTTTGTTTTTTTTGGGGTGATGTGTAGTGCCATTTGACCTCAAAACGTGTGTATTATGTCATCCAAGGAGTTCAATTTTGGTCTCATCTGACCAGACTGTATTCTCCCAGTATTTCACAGACTTGTCTAAATGTTGTCCAGCAAACTTTACACAAGCTTCAACATGATTTTTCTTCAGCAATGGAATCTTGCGTGGTGGGTGTGCATACAGGCCATGGTGGTTGAGTGTATTACTTATTGTTTTCTTTGAAACTATTGTACCTGCTAATTTCAGGTCTTTCGGAAGCTCTCCACAAGTGGTCCTTGGCTCTTAGACAACTCTTCTGATAATTCTTATCACATTTTGGTTTATGGTGAATTGATGTTCTTTCCACCTCTGTATTATGGCCCCAACAGTGTTCACTGGAACTTTCAGACATTTAGAAATCCTTCTGTAACCAATGACATCAGTATGTTTTGTAACAATAAGGTTGCAAAGGTCTTGAGAGAGCTCTTTGCTTTTACCCATCATGAGATGTTTCTTGTGTGACACCTTGGTAATAAGACACCTTTTTTATAGGCCGTCAGTTGGGACTGAACCAGCTAATAGTAATTGGAAAGAAGTCCTGCCACTTGTCAGTACAAATTACTGATAGATTTTAGCCGGTGTCTTGGCTTTCCATGCCTTTTTGCACCTCCCTTACTTCATTTGCTCAATACTTTTTCCCTGTGTCATTACATTTTATTACACATAACTTAAAGGGGTTGTAAAGGTACAATTATTTTTATTTTATTTTTCTTAAATAGCTTCCTTTACCGTAGTGCAGTCCTCCTTCACTTACCTCATCCTTTAATTTTGCTTTTAAATGTCCTTATTTCTTCTGAGAAGAACAGGAAGTGAGGATTCACTTCCTGTTCTTCTGTCTGTAACTCCACACAGTAATGCAAGGCTTTCTCCCTGGTGTGGAGTGTCATGCTCGCCCCCTCCCTTGGACTACAGGCGAGTCAGGACGCTCGCTACGTTGCAGATAGAGAAAGGAGCTGTGTGTTAGTGGGCTTCCTGACTCCCCTGTACTCCAAGGGAGGGGGCGAGCAGGACACTCCACACCAGGGAGAAAGCCTTGCATTACTGTGGAGTCACAGGCAGAAGAACAGGAAGTGAGGATTTCTCAGAAGAAATAAGGACTTTTAAAAGCAAAATGGAAGGATGAGGTAAGTGAAGGAGGACTGCACTAAGGTAAAGGAAGCTATTTAGGAAAAAAAAATTGTACCTTTTACAACCCCTTTAACTTCTGAACGTATTTGTTTTGGTTTCTTTGTAAGGATTGCAAGGGTTGTTACTGACAATGTGGTGGAAATGTCATGTCAATGGCATCTTTTAGAAATACATTTATGTAGAAAAATCGTGACCGGGTCAATACTTATTTTACCCGCGGTATATAATTTTTTTTTTTCTTCCTTTTTACAGTTATCATTCTGTGCCAGTTTATTTCCGTACATAAACCACAGACTAATATCTCCTTCAGCCATGTGACAAAACAAGGCACAGGAAATGGATAAAAGGTCCTATTTAAAAAAAAAAATTGTAAATAGCTGATTGGTGACTGAACGGAAAAGAACCCAAAGATTACAAGGCGATATGGCTATGACTTCTATAAAAAGCATGGCCAACTGTGTTTGCTTTCATTTCTTTAGTCCTATATGAGGACCAAAACTAGAGGATTCTATAGGTCATATGCACTTTTTAATAAAGGAAACATATAGGGTACCACTGATGGCCCCTGCATCTGAAAATGGAGGTGCCTGGCTGTCATACTTCCCCCTTGCTTAAAACCTTTGTGTCTGCCCATGTAGATACGGTCTTCTGACTTCTTTGCTGATCTATGTACTTATTGTAGGTCAGTAATTCGACGTATTAAAACCAGTTGGTCAGCGCAACAGCCAAGCAGCTAGGTTACATGGAGACTTCAGGGCTCATTTACATTTCTCTGCTACGGTGTGGTGTGTCGTCGGCTGTCTCGGCTCGCTCCCATGAAGGTGGAAAGCTTTTGCGAGGAGGAGCTGAGACAGCCGCCGAGGGACCCCAGAAGACAGGGTTAGGGGACACTCTGTGCAAAACGAGCTGCACAGTGGAGGTAAGTATAACATGTTTGTTATTTAAAAAAAAAAAAAAAAAGTTTGCCTTTAGTGACCCTTTAAGTTTCTCAACTGTTCCAGAAATTTTCTTTAAACAAGACTTGTGGGATGCAAGTGTATTATGTTAATTACATTTACTTCTGTGATGTCCTTTTCAAGTTACAGCTCCCTGAAAACTATTATGAGTGCACTGGTTCAGTTTACTCACTGCTCCCGGCCCATTCTAATTCTGCTTCCAGTCCTTTTTATTGCAAAATTAGTTGCCTCAGTTGAAGTCCATTGGGCCACCATTGTGGTGATTGATTTCACTGGAGGGATGAATAGGGTGTTGGCGTTAACGGTATCGCTACACTCCCAACCGATTTTTCGGAGAGCTGTTTTTTTGGAAAAGGCAGCAGGGTAAAAAATTCCTGGGGTTTTCTTTTAACATTAAAGCCCTGTAAACACGATCGGATATCTGATGGATTTTTTCGTCGAATATCCGATGAAGCTGACTTTCATCAGTCTTGCCTACACACCATCAGTCAAAAATCCTACCGCTTCCAAACGCGGTGACGTAAAACACTATGACGTGCTAAGAAAAATGAAGTTCAATGATTCCAAGCATGCGTCGACTTGATTCTGAGCATGCGTGGATTTTTGACCGATGGAGTTCCACACAGACGTTTTTTTTTCTATTGTTTTTTTTTATCCATAGGAAAAATTTAAAACATGTTCTATTTTTTTTAACCGATGAAAAACAAACCGATGGGGCCCACACACGATCGGTTTGTCCGGTTGAAAACAGTCCATCGGTCTGTTTTCATCGGACAAATCGATCGTGTGTACAGGGCTTAAGACTATTGGTGTCTTCAGCATAGCTCAGGGATGTGTTTTTGTCACCTAACTTCGAACATTCAATCTCATCTAAGGGAATTCTTCTTTCAACAAATAAAATTTCACATGAAAGTGTAGGTTTGAGTAGGTATGCTTTACCTATTAACCACTTGCCGACTAGCCACAGTACATATACTGCGGCAGGATGGCTCCTACAAGCATTGTAACATGGGTATGGGTTCTGGATGCTGATTTTTAGTCGGCATTATCCGGCTAATAATTCATGGCCAGAACCAATCAAAGTCCAGGGCTCTGTGTTGTGCAACCGCCCTAGTGTAATCAAATTTTTGGACGCAAATGAAAACTTGTTAAAATAAACTGACATGGTTCCAGAAAGTAATGGGCATGTCATCTTATAATGTTCCCCTCAAAGGCCACTGTAAGATGTTTACCACGGGTGGCTGCTGTATGCGGATCGCAAAGGAGTTGGTCTTCAGCATGCCAAAGCCAGGCGACCGCAACATGTAGATGGAATGGAGACGTCTACGCAGAGCTTTGTTCTGTACAGAGGGAACAGTCTTCTCTGTTTTCTTTTTTTTTTTTTTTTTTTTTTTCATATTTATTCTTTATTTCCTTTTTTCTTTATATGTCAGATTCACAGGGAATTAACAGAAACATATACAGTAGGTACAAACACACACATATATATATATATATATATATATATATATATATATATATATATATATATATATATATATATATATATATATATAAAAATCTTTCACAGTACTCTTATATAAGGGTGACGGGGAAATGTTGGAGGTTTCCTCAGTTTAATATAAACAAAACACACCCATACCTCCTTCGTCCCCTAACCCTGTTCTCAAACCGCTTCCACTTTTTACCATTAGCTTCTTTTCCCTTTCTTAATACCACTATATGAGCCTCCCCACTCCCACCTCCCCACAATTCCCTTACTCTGTCATACATGTGTTACTTAATCCCTCCCAACCCCAAAAAAAAAAAAAACCCCACCACAAAAAACAAAAGATCCCCCCCCCCCTTCTGAGACAGAGGACCCCCCTGCTTAAACCCCTTGTCCTATCCCACCTTCTTCCTACCCGATTGAGTTCAGTACTACCCACTCTCCTCCTCCTCCAGTAATCTCTTCCCTTCTTCAGTATTTACAAATTGGTTCCAACCAGTCCATGTTTCTACATATTGTTCCCTTTTATTCCGGGCTGAGAGGATCAAGTCCTCAATTGCTCCAGTCTCTCTCACCCTATTAAGCCACCTCGCAATGGATGGTGGTCTACTGTCTCTCCATTGTAGTGTTATTCCCTTTCTAGCTGTATTTATCTTATGACATATCACCGACTTTTTATACTCTTGTACTGGGATTTGTGAGCTATGGAGCAGAAATAGTGCTGGGTCCTCCGGAATCTGAAATTTCGTAAATTTTTGCGCAATCCTCTGGACCTCCTTCCAGTATTCTCTTACTTTTACACATGACCAAAATATATGCAGAAAAGTTCCCTGCTCCAAGCCACATCTCCAACAGTACTCTTGAGTAACCTTTAGAGAATTTTTGTAATTTTTCCGGTGTATAATACCATTGGGACAGTAATTTATAATTGGATTCCTGTAATCGCGTGGATATTGAGGAATTTAATGCTAAGTAAATTATATGTTTACGTTGAGACTGTGAGAATTTTCTCCCCAAATCTCTCTCCCATTTCCTCAATCCCGGCAACTCGAAATCCTCTTGAGGGGCATTCAATAAACTATACATTTTTGATCTCACTCTTTGTATCGGTTCCTCCTCATCGCAGTATTGTTCGAATTTTGTTAATTGACGCCTAAAGTTAGATGCTTGTCCCAGGGATCTTAAGAAGTGACTTATTTGTAATGCTTGCCAAGGGGATAGCTCAAAATTCCCTCCTCTCTTTGTTAAAGCCTCAATTGGTGGCCACCTATCCTTTTGCAGGAAGTGGGATACCTGTAACTTACCCCTTTCTTTCAGTTTATTAAAAATTGCTCCTTCTAAACCTGGAATAAAACCTGTGTTCCCTAATAAAGGGGATTGTTCTGATGAAAATTTTGGATTCTTACAGATTTTAGCCGCAATTAACAACGTTGTGCCAATTATGGGATGTTTCTTCATCTCGATTGGCAGTAACTTATAACACCAAGGTGCCCTCTTTAGTACTACTGAGCAGAACTGCTGTTCTACCTCCACCCATTTTTTATATTGCCCGTTCCTACACCAATCAATCAATCTCGTTAAGTGTGCCGCTTGGTAATATTTGGCAATGTCCGGGACTGCCATCCCCCCAAAGCACTTGGGTAACCTCAACACCTCTTTTTTAATCCTCGCCTTCTTCCCTGCCCAAATGAATTCCATCAGGAGGGTATTCATTTGCCGAATAAATACCGATGGTATCGTTATTGGAAGTGTTTGAAATAAATACATAATTTTTGGCAAAATGCTCATCTTAACTACATTGTTTCTTCCAAACCATGAATGTAATCCATGTTGCCATTTCTCAAGTAACCTTCTTATTGAAATAAGAAGTGGCGGGAAATTTATTTTGAAAGTTTCTTTTATGTTTGCTGGAATCAGGGCAGTCTTCTCTGTTTCTTACCAAAGACGTAACAGAATACATTTTGGCCTTAATTTAACTATGCTTTATAGCGGAAAATAGAAAAAAAAATATAATTTTTTTTCTAAATTTAGGCCTTTTTTTATATTTATAATACCACCAAAAGAAAGCTTCTTTATTTCTGTGAACATTTTTTATATACATTTCATGTGGGAAATTACCAGTTAAAGTAGTGCAGTGTCAAATAGCAAAAAGTGGTTAACAAGCCACATTAATAACATTTAAAAAAAAAGGAAGGACAGAGCACAGAGATTAACTAATCAGTCTTCTGCTTCTCCTTTCACTATCCAGTCACAGGCTGTGGGAAAGATAACATCTTAATGCAAATTCTACATTGCACATGATTCAGTCAGAGGCTGTACCAATAACAACACCAGCAAGATGGCTACCTGCATGACAATGAAACAAACTGGCTTTAGGAGGATTTTTATTTATTTTTTCTCCCTGGTTGTAGCTGCCGATTCAGAAGGCCTGCTCAATTTTATTTATAATATAACGTAGTGCTATCAATCACACAATGCAATCTTTATGAACAGTACACTGCTACAATGTCTTTGTTATTTTTGTGGGATATCCATCAAGTATCTTCAGTTGGCAATCTAGCCGCTACTTCTTAAGTGTCAGAGAAGCAGAACTTGTTCGACAACTTGAGAAAAAGTTTGGGGAACATTCCTTCAATATATATAATTTATATATTGAATGTGTGACAAAGGAAGCATTTTTTCCCCCTAAAGGGGACTATGTGGGTCCCAAAGTCAAACATGCTTTATTTCCTTACTGACTCCAAAACATAAGATACCATATTGTCCACTCATAACTACGAATGGCTTGTTTCCAGCACATAGAGATGCTGGTGTTGAGTGATAAGAGCGTGTACTTCCTGTGGTTTTGGATGGAAAAGGGGAGGAAAGCTGCCCTTAGATGTATATGTAAAAAGAAAAAAAAAAGGTAGGGGGGGGGGTCATCCTTAAATTTCTAAAGAATCTGGTTCCTAAACAAAGTCCAATAATTTGTCTTCCCTATTTTACTTGAAGACATTTTGGTCACAATAGTATATAGTCACTTGTGAAATAAACCAACCAAACCTGCTTTGAGATAAAAGGTTGGTAGTGTATTCTTGCCAAGACTAACTTGGCAAAATAACTTTAATTCCCAAAAGTCAATACAAAAGACAATAACATCTCGTGTCTCTGTACCGTCAACTAAATTACTTTTTTCATTTAAAAAAAATATTTTGAAGAAACACCAGTCAGAATGAAGTTAGAATATACTGTATGTGAACCCAATCACTCAAATCTCCTATAATCTTTTGGATGTTAAGATCACTTCAAAAGTCATTCGTATTATTAAATCTAAAGATTTAATTAAATTAAAGTGGTTGTGAAGGCTAACGTTTTTTTTCCTTCATGCATTCTATACTGGATCTATGCTCCCTCTTGATCCAGCGATGTGCACAAGAGCACCGGAAGTCCCGGAACTCCCTCTCCTTATTGGCTCCCACTGCTGTCCATCACTGCTGTTAATCACAGCCAGTGAGCCAATGAGGAGAGAGTGAGGAGGGGCAAGGGTCTTATGAGCGAGCATGCACCAGTGCCCCATAGCAAGTGGCTTTCTATTGGGGGGCACTGGTCAAGGGGGAGGAGCCAGGAGCATTGATGGGGTACCAGACTATGAGGATCAGGGTCACTCTGTGCAAAACCACTGCACAGAGCAGGTAAGTATAACATATTTGTATTTTTTTTTCAAAAGCCAAACCTTTAATACCACATGGCAATCCTCCCATAGAGGTCATTATTTGGGCATTTCTTGTTTTAGGGTGACAAAGCTTTGTCCCTGCCTCCCGATTGTTCTTCCACATTAAGATGAAGATTTCAAGTACACTTTCTTATGAATTAATTAGGGTTTACAAATGTTTTCCAATACAGTGATACGATCTAGTACATGTTGTCAAATGATACAGTGATCTTAAAGTGGTTGTAAAGACTGAAGGTTTTTGACTTTCATGCATTCTATGCATGGAGGTAAAAGAAAACTTTAGAGTTCAGCCCCCCCTCCATTATTACTTACCTGAGTCCAAACTCGATCGAGCTATGTGCACGAGAGCCGTAGCTCTCCCAGGACTCTCCCTCCTGATTGGCTGAGACACAGCAACAGGAGCCATTGGCTTCCACTGCTGTCAATCACCGCCAGTGAGGAAAAAGCAGGGAACGGGACTGAGCCACAGCGAGCATGGAGCAAGCGGGCACAAGTTCCCCCAGAGCAAGCGGCTTGCTCTCATAGCACTCGACAAGGCTAAGGGGCCTATATTCGTTGATTAAGATAATAACAAGATTTGCCTCACAAAGTCTTATTTAGCAATGTCCAGTGAACCAAACCCAGGCCAGTTCACTTATGATTGTTCCTAACACTAACCCTAACTTAATACCAAACACTAAATTAACCCCTACAGAGCACAATTACAAAAATGTGGCCCATATCTATGAGTGCCAGGGTTCACCCGTTCCATGATTTGATCACCGAATAGAAAAGTCCTAACGCTTGTTCCATTTTTATGTTACAATTTGGTGCAAACCGGTATAGGAAAATTAAAAACTTGTGGTTTTATTAGGCTGTAGAAGATGGAGTTGAACAATGATAAAATACGTTTATATATAACTCAAAGCTGATGCTCAAAGGCAGCTGAAGCCAGTGCCTATATTGAGTTTAAATTAACTAGATGCACTTATAAATTGTAGTAGTAAAGAGACCTGAGTGGCTAGAGACAGTTATAAAAAAGAAGGCTATGGGTATATTGTAGTAGTGGAGAAGATGGGGAGTAGCTAGTGATAGTTGCGTTAGTGGAGAAGTCTACACCTAGCCAGTGATGGTGGAGCCTTTAGTAGTAGAAGTAGGGGAGAAGGGTGAATATAGCTAATGATAGCAGTTGTAATAAAGAAGACTGGGTGTAGCCAGTAAGAGTAGTGATAGTGGAGAAAACTGGGTTTGGTCATTAATAGTAGCAGATAAGGGAGAAGACTGAGGCCCTGTACACACAGACGGACAATCCGCTGAAAACGGTCCGCCGGACCGTTTTCAGCGGACATGTCCGCCCGGAGATTTCTGTCTGATGGTTGTACACACCATCAGACAGAAATCCGCGCGTAAACAATACGCGGGGCGTGGGCGTCGCCGCGTCATCGGCGCGGCCACGCCCCGCGTATTGTTTACGCGCGGATTTCTGTCTCATGGTGTGTACAACCATCAGACAAATCTCCGGGCGGACATGTCCGCTGAAAACAGTGGGCGGCCTTGAAGTTCAAAGCTTCCACGCATGCGTCAAATCAGTACGACGCATGCGAGGGATGGCGGTCGGTCGGACGTGTCCGGTGAGTTTGTACAGACGACCGAACACGTCCGATGGACAGGTTTCCAGCGGATAGATTTCTTAGCATGCTAAGAAATTTTGATCCGCTGGAAACTGTCCGATCCGCCGGACAATTGTCCGGTCGGGCCTACTCACGACCGGACCTATCCGCTGAAACTGGTCCGTCGGACCAGTTTCAGCGGCTCAATCCGGTCGTGTGTACGGGGCCTGGGTGTCGTCAGTGATGCTACCAGTGGCAGAGGAGACTGGGTATAGCTATTTAGTGGCAATAGGGAAGAAGACTGGGTGTAGTCAGTGATACTACCAATGGCAGAGGAGAATGAATGTAGCTATTGATAGTGGCAATAGGGGAGAAGTGATCAGTGATTATACCAGTGGTGGAGAAGACTGGGTGTAGTCAGTGATTATACCAGTGGTGGAGAAGACTGGGTGTAGTCAGTGATTATACCAGTGGTGGTGAAGACTGGGTGTAGTCAGTGATTATACCAGTGGCGGAGAATACTGGGTGTAGTAAGTGATTATACCAGTGGCGGAGAATACTGGGTGTAGTCGGTGATTATACCAGTGGTGGAGAATACTGGGTGTAGTAAGTGATTATACCAGTGGCGGAGAAGACTGGGTCTAGCCAATAACAGTAGAGAAAGTGGAGAATACTGGCTGTATCCAAAGGCTGGGTGAAGCTAGTGATGGTGGTTGTGGAGAATATCAGGAGTCGCAAGTGACACGAGTTGTATAAAAGGTTGAATGGTGCCAGATACAGTAGTGGTGCAAAAAGCTTAATGTAAATAATGACAGTGACTTTAGAAATGGGTGGGTGTAAATCAGGGGTCCTCAAACTTTTTAAACAGGGGGCCGGTTCACTGTCCCTCAGACCGTTAGAGGGCCGGACTATAAAAAAAACTATGAACAATTTCCTATGCACACTGCACATATGTTATTTTGAGCTCACCATCATTTCAAGCCATCATTGCAAGCCCACCCTCACCGTCATTTCAGACCATCATTGCAAGCCCCCCCTCACCATTGCAAGCCCCTCAGGATCATTGCAACTCTCCCCCTTCATCATTATAAGCCCCTTATTGCAAGCCCCCCCCTCACAATCATTAATTGCAAACGATCATGATCATTGCAAGCCCCCCCCCTCCACCTCACCATCATCATTACATCATCATCCTCAGCCCCTCATTGCAACCCCCCTCACCTTTGCAAGCCCCCCTCAACATCATCAGCCCCTCATTGCAACCCCCCCTCACCATTGCAAGCCCCCCCCTCTTCATCATTACATCATCAGCCCCTCATTGCAAGCCCCCCCCCCCACCATCATCATTACATCATCATTTCATCATCAGCCCCCCCACCAACATCATTTCATCATCAGCCCCCCCACCAACATCATTACATCATCATTTTATCATCATCAGCCCCCCCCCCCACCACCATCATCATCATCATTACAGCATCATTTCATCATCATCAGCCTCCCTCACCATCGTAAGCCCCTCACATCCTTTCTCCTTACTGCTGTCACCGTCCCGCTGTGTCACGAAGCTCAGTGTTGGTAACAGTCTGGAGCGCTGTGATAAATGTCCCGCCCTCCTCCTCCTAGACCAGCTCGTGTGATAGACAGAACACTGGCTCTATCACACAAGCTAGTTTAGGAGGAGGAGGGCGGGACATTCATCACAGCACGCCCGAACTGTTAACACTGTGATCTCCGTGACACAGCGGGATCGCTGTGTTACAACCTGCCGTGTAACCGGCGTTGCCTGTCAGGGTCGGGTGGGCCGGGTAAAAAGTCCTCCGTGGGCCGCATGTGGCTCGCGGGCCGTAGTTTGAGGACCCCTGGTGTAAATGGTACTGGTGGAAAAGCCTGGGTGTAGTCAGCCCAGTAGAAAAGGGAGATGGAGTGTACACCGTTTCAAGGTTGTTTGCAAATTAAAGATCTCTCGATACTACTGTGGCAACAAGACTGGGTGCCTGCCGAGGTCCGAAACCTGGAAAATCCATGCAACAAAGAGAAAAAGCAGCACATCCAGAGATGAAGAAGAATTTGTTGGTTTCAGCACAAAGTGCTTAATCATTGCTTATGATTAAGCACTTTGTGTGAAACACATCTGCTGAACAGTGTGTCATGTTATTTAAACCTTTTTTACAATAAACCAACACATTTTTTCTTCATCTCTGGATGTGCCGCTTTTTCTCTTTGTTGCATAGTCAGTAGATTAGTTTCGGAAAAGGTTGAGTTAGCTAGTGACATGAATTGTGTGCAAGGTAGAATGTAGCTAGTAGCAGGGTTTTGCAAACAAGACTGAATACACCTATTGCCAGTGGTTGTTCAGAAGGTTCAGTGTAGCTAATGACAGGCATTGTCGAGACTGTTGGGTGTAGCAAGTAAAAGATGCGCTGAAACAGGCTTGTTGAAGCTAGTGACTGGTGTGAAACAGTTGGATAAAGCTAGAGACTGACTTGTAAAAAAAAAAAAAGCCTGGGTGTAGTTATTGGTAATTGTGATGAAGAAGGCTGTAGATAGCTAGAAGTTGTGAAAGCGGGATTGGAGAAAGAGAATTAGGCAAGAGTTGGGGAGAAGTTTGGTTGTAGCTAGTGGCAAGAGTTGAGGGATGGCTGTAGCTAGCAACATAGGTGTGTGCAGCCTATTGTATCATAGTGTGCACCCTCAAACACATATGCACGTGTTTGTGTGTGTATGTGTATATACTGTGTGTGTGTGTGTGTATATGTGTGTGTGTGTGTGTATGTATATATATATATATATATATATATATATATATATATATATATATATATATATATTTTAGGGTAATGGACAGTGTTGGTAGAGCAGTGGACGTCGTAGGGTAGTAGTTATTTTTTTTTATTATTACTTTTTTCCAATTTTAGTATTTTTTTCCAATATTTTTTTTAACTATCATTTTTTTATTGTTTTATACAAATATTTTTTAGGAGCCCCACTGGGGGGCTTTGGTGAAATATCAGGGGTCTAAAGAGACCCTTGATGTCTCACTTTGAGACAGAGAAATGGACTGAGGACAGAGATTTCCCAGTCCCTGTCTCTGCAGCCAAGCAGGTGGAATCTGTCCAGCACAGGGTGATTAGGGTGTGCCCAGGCACACCTGGCACACCCTGTGCACACACCTATGGCTAGCAGCAAGAGTTGTGGAAAAGGCTGGTTGTAGCTAGTGGCAAGAGCTGTGGAGAAGGCTGAGTGTAGCTAGGGACAGTTGTAGAGAAAGCTGGGTGCAGCGAGTAACAAGAGTTGTGGAAATTGGTTGTAGCTAGTGATAGTAGTGACAGTAGTAATAATGACTGTAGAGATGACTGGGTGTAGCTAGTGATAGTAGTAATAATGACTGTAGAGATGGCTGGGTGTAGCTAGTGATAGTAGTAATAATGACTGTAGAGATGGCTGGGTGTAGCTAGTGATAGTAGTAATAATGACTGTAGAGATGACTGGGTGTAGCTAGTCATAGTAGTGATAGTAGTAATAATGACTGTAGAGATGGCTGGGTGTAGCTAGTGATAGTAGTAATAATGACTGTAGAGATGACTGGGTGTAGCTAGTCATAGTAGTAATAATGACTGTAGAGATGGCTGGGTGTAGCTAGTCATAGTAGTGACAGTAGTAATAGTGGCCCGGATTCAGAGAGAATTTACGCCGGCGTATCCATAGATACGCAGCGTAAATTCAAATCTGCGCCGGCGTATCTTCTTTCTGTATTCAGAAAGCAAGATACGCCGACATTGGCCTAAGATACGACTGGCATAAGTCTCTTACGCCGTCGTATCTTAGGGTGCATTCTCACGCTGGCCGCTAGGTGGCGCTCCCGTCGTTTTCAGCGTAGAGTATGCAAATTACCTAGTTACGCCGATTCACAAACGTACGTGTGCCCGGCGGTAGTTTTCTATGTCGTTTGCCTAAGTCGTTTTCGTCGTAACGTTGCTCCTGCTATTAGGTGGCGCAGCCAATGTTAAGTATGGACGTCGTGTCCACTTTGAAATTTTTTACGTCGTTTGCGTAAGTCGTTCGCGAATAGGGCTGGACGTAATTTACGTTCACGTCAAAACCAATACGTCGTTGCGGTGTACTCGGGAGCAATGCACACTGGGATATGTACACGGACGGCGCATGCGCCGTTCGTACAAAACGTCAATCACGTCAGGTCATCATCGATTTACATAAAACACCCCCCCCTTCCACATTTGAATTCTGCGCGCTTACGCCAGCTCCATTTACGCTACGCCGCCGCAACTTGCGGAGCAAGTGCTTTGTGAATACTGCACTTGCTCCTGTAAGTTGCGTCGGCGTAGCGTAAATACAATACGCTGCGCCGCCGTAACTTAAAGCGCAGCTACGTGAATCTACCCCAATGAATATAGAGATGTAGGTAGGTGTTAAATGACAACACTTGGTGTAGTGAGTGAATATATTGGTACATAAAGTTGGTGGTATCTAGTAGTGTGGAAGGGTGAACTTACTTAGTAACCACTAGTAAGGAAGATGCTGTAATGATTCAGGAAACAGTGGAGCTTGTATCCTACAAGTAAGACACAGGCTGAGTCATATGTGAGAGAGGATGTCGCAGAGAAGGAATACCCATAGTAAAAGAAGAGAAGTCAGTTTCTGCTTTCTTTGTAGCTGGATTGATCGCACCATGCTGCTGTGTCTGCTGCTTCTCACCCTCCCCTATACCCACTCCCTAAATCTGGATAAGCTGAACCCCCAAAACTTTTCTGGACCCCATGGAAGCTACTTTGGATTCTCCTTTGACTTCTACCAGTCAGCAGATAACAGGTACGTGCACAGTATGGCCTGGGCTTGTACAATGTGCACAATACAGGAGAGAGTTGGGTGGGAATTACCGTATTTATCGGCGCATAACACGCACAGGCGTATAACACACACCATAACTTTAAGAGGGAAGTTTCAGGGAAAAAAAACTTTCCATAGCCCCCTGCGTATAACACGCAGACACAGTTTACCCTCTATTTTCAGGGTAAAAAAGTGATAGCTAGATTCAGGTAGGGCGGCTTAACTTTGTGCAGGTGTAGCGTATGTTATTTACGTTACGCCGCTGCAATTTAGAGAGGCAAGTGCAGTATTCACAAAGCACTTGCTCCGTAAGTTGCGGCGGCGTAGCGTAAATTGGTCGGTGTAAGCCCACCTAATTCAAATGTGGAAGAGGTGGGCGTGTTTTATGGAAATTAATCGTGACCCCACGTAAATGACGCTTCGAACGAACGGCGCATGTGCCGTCCGTGGACGTATCCCAGTGCGCATGCTCCAAATCACGTCGCAAATAGTCAATGCTTTCGACGTGAACGTAACTTACGCCCAGCCCTATTCTGAATCAACTTACGCAAACGACGTAAAACGTGAAAATGCGACGCTGTTCCGACGTCCATACTTAACATTGGCTGCGCCATCTTTTTGGTCGTTTATCTTTACGCCTGAAAACGCCTTGCGTAAACGGCGTATCTTTACTGCGACGGGCGTGTGTACGTTCGTGAATAGGCGTATCTTGCTGATTTACATATTCTAGGCGTAAATCAGCGTACACGCCCCTAGCGGCCAGCGTAAATATGCAGCTAAGATACGATGGCGTAGGAGACTTACGCCGGTCGTATCTTAGCAAGATTTAAGCGTATCTCAGTTTGAGAATACGCTTAAAGATACAACGGCGCGGATTCGGACTTATGACGGCGTATCTAGTGATACGCCATCGTACGTCTTTGTGAATCTAGCCCTGAGTGTTATACGCCAATAAATAAATACAGTAAATAAACCCGTCATAGAAGGTTACACTCAACTTTTCCCGAGGCCCATTAAATCTTATCTTCAGTCTGGAGGCTGCAGGTGAGAACACCTTGCCCCAATCTGTAAAAATGAAATAGATGTATAAAGTTACTGTTTATTCAAATATTGTTACTATAATATTGATTTCTATTTTATTTGTCTATTTTAGCGCTTATAATGTTAGTCCATCCAAAGCTGATATTTTTTAACTTTGGGTGGGTATTGGCTGAGAAACCCACCATCAACCTACTCCTCTGCCTTTAATTTTCAAGCTTATTCCACCAGTCACAGCCTTTACAGGAAATTCTTGCTCTACTCTGGTCTTTTCTTTCTGTACCCATACAGAATAAGCAGCAAGAGAAGTAATGCCCTGTACACACGGCCGGTTTTCCCGTCAGAATAAGCTCCGGCGGTTTTTCGGACGGAATTCCGATCAAGCTGTCTTGCATACACACAGTCACATCAAATTCCAACCATCAAGAACGCGGTGACTTACAACACTACGACAAGCCGAGAAAAATGAAGTTCAATGCTTCCGAGCATGCGTCGACTTGATTCTGAGCATGCATGGTTTTTAGTCCATCGGAATTGCATCCAGACGAACAGAAATTCTCCATCGGAAAAATTCTGATGGGGCATACACAGGGACGGAATATCCGATGAAAAGCTTCCGTCTGACTTTTTCATCAGAAATTCCGCTCGTGTGTACAAGGCATAAGGCTCCCAAGGAGTCCAAGCTGGGAACCTTGACGAGGAGATTTTACTAGACACGTGCATTCGTTTTTGTCCAAATGCATTTTCGTCCGAATTTCAGGTATTTTCGTTATCGTTTTAACAAACGATAACGAAAGCACAGAAAACGAAAACCGAAAGATCCGACATAAACAAATGCTTTATTTTCGTTTTCGTTGCGGTCAAATGTGCCTAACCTTAACTCTATTAGTCCAATATTATTCTACATAGAGAGAAAAGATTCGACATAGAGAGAAAAGATTCGACATAGAGAGAAAAGATTCGACATAGAGAGAAAAGATTCGACATAGAGAGAAAAGATTCGACATAGAGAGAAAAGATTCGACATAGAGAGAAAAGATTCGACATTATAGAGACATGAAGAGTCGATTTTCTTTATTTTTTTTAAAGATTCTGTCGAATCTTCTTTTTTTCTTTTTTTTTTCTTAGAACATTCGACAGACACCATAAGCCTTCAATGACAGATTTGACCTTTAATTTGGATTTTCGGACGAATGCATTTTTTTAACGAAAAACAAAATAAATAAAAACAAATTTCGGGAGTAACTAAATAAATTTATTTTTTCGGACGAAAATGAAATTACCAAACGAAATATTTCAGTGTGCACATGTCTAGATTTTACCAGTATGGTCCCTTGGAGACAACCACCAGCATTTTTCTGTAGCTCAAATATCATCCTTTAAAAGTTCCCTTCCTTGTACAGAAGTTTTATCTGCTCTTTTTGATTTATGTTAGCATATTAGGCTGAATTCTGTGATCTGGTCAACCTTCTTTGCTTTGATTTCTGTTACTTGCCTCTCAGAATCCTTTCTCAAGCATCCCTGAATCGAATGTGCTATACACTAAAAGTGAGACTTGTCTAACACTTTTAACAAATTAAAAATTCCCCCGAGGCCTATTTGCAACCAAAATAGCTGCACTGCATAAACAGACTTTAATTTTAAACAAGGACGGCCCTCTTTTTGAAAGAATCCGGTGACGGCTCAACAGCTAGCAACTAATTACCAGGATTTGTACAAGTTTATAGAACTGAGCAAAGTCTGAAAGATGAGGGAACAGGTTGAAAACTTCGGGAACTGAAAGGCTTCATACCTGTGTAGCAAATAACAATACTCCAGGATGTACAAAATCAATCACAATAGCACAATTACTCGACGTGTCAATGTGCTGAGGGAGGCCCCTCCATGGCATTAGCTGTTGCAGGGAGGCTTTGCATAACAACTACTGTCCTTGCATGAAGCGAGAGGAAATCTCCCGAAGTGGGATGCCACTTGCCACCCAGCCCATTTTCTGACATTTCTCTCATACATGGAAAAACATATATTTTTTTTTGAAAATCTTTTTTATTTTATTTAGAAAAACACATAGACAATATAAACGTACAATAGCACAGCCATCATCTGGCTTACAACACGGCCGGGACCCGCGCAGGGGTAGCAGTACAGAACCAAGACACGGAAAAACATTTTATTGCTAGAAAATTACTTAGAAGTTCAGACCCCCAAACATTATGCAGAGACCCTGGAGAATAAAATGGTGGGTGTTGCAGTTTTATTGGACACATGGAGGTAGATTCAGATAGATTAGCGGATCTTTAGATCCGTGTAATCTATCTGATTTACGATCCGCCGGCACAAGTTTGAGAGGCTAGTGCAGTATTCAGAAAGCACTTACCTCGAAACTTGCGCCGGCGGATCGTAAATCCCCCGGCGGAATTCAAATTCCGCGGCTAGGGGGAGTGTAGTATTTAAATCAGGCGCGTCCCCGTGCCGATTTAACTGCGCATGCGCCGTCCGCGAATTTTCCCGGCGTGCATTGCTCCCAATGACGTCGCTAGGACGTCATTGGTTTCGGCGTGAGCGTAACTTGCATCCAGCGCTTTTTTGAATCGACTTACGCAAACAACGTAAAAATTCAAAACTTGGCGCGGGAACGACGGCCATACTTAACATAGGATACGCCTCACATAGCAGGGGTAACTATATGCCGGAAAAAGCCGAACGCAAGCGACGTAAAAAAAAAACGACGGGCGGGCGTTCGTTTCTGAATCGGCGGAAATCGGCATTTGCATATTCGTCGCGTAAAAAAATGAAGCGCCACCTAGCGGCCAGCGGGAAATTGCAGCCTAAGATCCGATGGTGTAAGTCACTTACACCTGTCGGATCTAAGGGAGATCTATGCGGAACCTGATTCTATGAATCAGCCGCATAGATCCGACCGTCGGATCTCAGAGATACGACGGCGTATCAGGAGATACGCCGTCGTATCTCTATCTGAATCTCCCCCATGGTATTTTCTCAGCCGTTTTTCAAACTCCCATTTAAAAAAAAAACACAGACACAATATAATACCCAATTTTTGGGTAAGATTTAAATGATTGTTACACCAAGTAAACACGTGTTGCTTCAAAATTGTGCCCGTGGGATAGGCGATTATTTAAAAGCCTTTTACAGGTTACCAGTTTATGCCGCGTACACACGATCAGTCCATCCGATGAGAACGGACCGATGGACCGTTTTCATCGGTTAACCGATGAAGCTGACTGATGGTCCGTCGCGCCTACACACCATCGGTTAAATAACCGATCGGGTCAGAACGCGGTGACGTAAAACACAACGACGTGCTGAAAAAAACGAAGTTCAATGCTTCCAAGCATGCGTCGACTTGATTCTGAGCATGCGTGGATTTTTAACCAATGGTTGTGCCTACTAACGATCGGTTTTGTCCTATCGGTTACGAATCCATCGATTTTAAATTTAAAACAAGTTGCCTTTTTTTTAACCGATGGTTAAACAACCGATCGCGCTCACACACGATAGGCTTTGACCGATGAAAACGGTCCATCAGACCATTCTCATCGGTTGAACCGATCGTGTGTACACGGCATTAGAGTTACAGAGGAGATCTGACCCTAGAATTATTGCTCTTGCTCTGATGTTTGATGTGATACCCTACGTGATTCCCTTTTATATTTGTTGAACTAGATGGACTTTTTTTCAACCTGACCATGTTACTATATAACATGTGGTGCAATTGCCATTCACATATGCATGCGGGGGTCTATTTGCGCGTTTTTATGAATATGGGGAGGCTGGGAGCGATTCAATTTTTTTACTTTTTTATTTATTTAATTTAACCACTTGACCTCTGGAAGGTTTTACTCCCTAAATGACCAGGGCATTTTTTTGTTAATCAACCCTGTGCTACTTTAACTGGCAATTGCTCAGTCATGCAACACTGAACGAAAATGTCATTTATATATATATATTTTGCACAAATAGAACTTTCTTTGGTGGTATTTGATCACCACAGTGTTTTACATTTTTTTTTATTATTATTTATTATTATTTATTATTTTTTTTATTATATAAATGGAAAAAAGACCAAAAATGTTGACAAAAAACTATATTTTATACTTTTTTGTCTATAAACATAATCAATTAAAAATGCATTTTACTACTACTTGGGTAAAACAAAAATCCCAGTGTATGTTAGTGTTAACCGCTTCACCCCCGGACGATTTTGGTGGTCACCAGGCCACTTTTTGGCAATTCGGCACTGCGTCGCTTTGACAATTGCGTGGCTGTGCGGCGTGTCTCCTAAACAAAATTGACGTCCTTTTTTTCCCACAAAAAGAGCTTTCTTTTGGTGGTATTTGATCACCTTTTGATGCGTTTTTTTTTTTTTGTGCGCTGTAAACAAAAAAAGAGCGTACATTTTGAAAAAAAATACAATATTTTTTACTTTTTGCTATAATAAATATAATAAATATCCCCAAAAAATATATAAAAACATTATTTTTCCCAAAGTTTAGGCCGATATGTAATCTTCTACATATTTTTGGTAAAAAAAAAATCGCAATAATCGTTTATTGATTGGTTTGCGCAAAACAAAAGTTATAGCTTCTACAAAATGGACTGTTTTTATGGCATTTTTTATTAATAATTTTTTTACTAGTTATGGCGGCGATCAGCAATTTTTATCGTGACTGCGATGTTACGGCGGACACTTTGACACCATTTTGGGACCATTGTCGCTGTAGATTGGTGCTATAAAAATGCACTGATTACTGTAAAAATGACACTGGCAGTGAAGGGTTCTGCACTAGGTGGCACTGCAGGGGTTAAGTGTTCCCTAGGGAGTGATTATTACTGTTAGGGGGTGTGGCTACATGTGACACTTCACTGATGACCGTTCTCGATCACGGGGAATGGTCATCAGTGACAGTGTCACTAGGCAGAATAGGGGAATGCCTTGTTTACAAAGGCATTCCCCTGATCTGCCCATGCTGACCGCAATCGCGGGCCTCCCGGGAACATCGATTTCCCGGGTCCCGCATCCGCACTGGCGAGGCACGCTGCGGGCGCGCTGGGCGTCAAGTTTTATAGTAACGTACCTGTACGCCAATCTGCCTGCCCGTGCCATTCTTTCGACGTAAATAGTCGTGCGGCGGTCGGCAAGGGGTTAACTGGTTTGTGCGAAAGTTATAGCGTTTACAAACTATGGTATACAGTATATACTGGAATTTACTCAGGTACAGGCGCTATACATCAATGATGGTGATCAGCGATTTATAGTGTCACTTTGATAGGGTGGCGGGCACTCTGGTGCTAACAGACACTCACTGACATAGGGACACTAACTGACTAAGGCAGGCCATAGATTATATGATTTTTTTTTCTGTAACCCCGGGATTCTCCCATTAACACAGTTAATGTAGGGAGCCATCCCTGCTGGAAGAACATAGTGATTACTGCCAGTGTATAAATCGAACACGCTGGTCGTGCCCAAGTTGATTGATCGACTTTAACCATCTATGGCCAACTTAATTGATATTGACATCACCAGTGACACCAATACAATGATCAGTGATAACACTACAACAAAAGTGTAACTAGAACTTTCAGGGCCCCGGTACAAGAAACCATGAAGGGCCCCTGACCCGTCATATAATGGGGTGGTATTGTGACAAGAGGGGGCAGTGTGACAGGGGCAGTATAATGGGGTGGTTTTGTGACAGGACGGGGGAGTATGACGGAGGTATTGTGACTACAGTGTGACAGGAGAAGGGTATCTGGGAAGTGTGACCGGGGGGGAGTGTGATAAGAGGGGGCACTGTGAAAGGAGGGGGGCAGTATGACAGGGGGATATTGTGACAAGAGAGGAGCAGTGTGACAGGAAAAGGGTACCTAGGAAGTATGACAGGAGGGGAGCAGTGTGATAAGAGGGGGCAGTGAAACTAGGGAGCACTGTAAAGGAGGGGGGCAGTATGATGGTGGTAGTGTGACAGGAGAGGGGTAAATATGACAGAAGGGGCAGAATGATGGAGGGGCAGTGTTACAGGAGGGGGCAGTATGACGGGTGTATTGTGACAAGGGGGCAGTGTGATGGGGACAGTAGGATGTGGGCAGTGTGATAAAAGAGGGGCTGTGTGGCAGGTAGGGGGGCAGTGTGACAGGTGAGCATTGTTATAGTAAGACACACAGCATGCTCAGGTGACGGGCTTGCCTTACAGAAGCCTAGATGCATGAAGCAGCAGCCCTTGTACATACTACTTCCATGTGATGTCCATGGGATGTTTCATTCGTCAGTGTCGGTGTATACAGTGAAGAGGGGAGGGGCGCACAACCTAGATTAAAGACGGAACCGGATCCAGGAACGGATTTATTACAGGTTTATTTTTATTTTTTTCCACTTCAGACTCCACCAAAAAGGACAGCGAGACTTGCTCACTGTTCATTTGCCCATAACGTCTCTTCTAGCATCATATGTGGTTTTTCCCTCCTTTTTTTTTTCTCTCTTCTTTTTCTTTTTCCCTTTTTTCTTTCCTTATTGTTTCTAATTTTTTTTTTTTTTTCACTACTCATCTTTTGGGTATCCAGTGCCCAACTTGTCAAAAAGGGGTTATTAATACATATGTGTCTCCGTGGAGATTAATTCCCTTCCCCCCTCCCCTCCACCCCTTCCTAACCCCTCCCTCCCCATCCAACCTCTCACTTGGCTCTTCACAGCTGACACCCGCTTTCCAACTTCTCTATCCCTCCGCAATGTTACCTCATACCATTAAATTGTATAGCTTTAGGTTTATAATCCTTCTGGTGAGTCTAATACCTAAGGGAGAGGGTTCACGAGGGACCCTAACGTAGGGTGACCAGACATCCCCAGTTTCAGGGGACAGTCCCCTAATTGAGGACACTGTCCCCGGACTAAGTCTGTCCCTGGTTTTGTCCCCAGATTGGATTTAATAGGGGGCAGGGGCAATTTCAAAGACAATCAGTGCCGAATTAAAATAAAAAAAATAGAATTACACACCCCCTGCTCCGCCATGCCTACTAGCATAGGGGGGTTGTATTTTTCCCATTATCTGTGCCCCTTTCTGATGATCATGTGCTGGTCGGAGCGGAGGCAATATCTCTTCAGCTTCGCTCGCATGTTCTTCTGCCTTGGCTCATGTCCCGGCCAGCCACCTGCCTATCTCCTTGCCTTCCCTGGCAGAGTTATCTTCCTCCGCTCCCTATCCAGTAGTAGCCGGGGGCCAAAGAGTAAGACTTGAGAGGCTGTGAGGCGGGCGGCGACGGGCAGAGAGTCGCTGATTGTTGCCATTACTAGTAAAGAAAAAATATGTCCCCGGATTTCATTTAAAAAATCTGGTCACCTTACCCTAAGAGACCAGAGGATTGATTTTGGACACTGGTCTAATGCCGTGTACACAGAATCGGAATTTCCGAGGAAAAAAGTCAGTATGCCCCATCAGACTTTTTGCTTCGGAAATTCTGACGAACTTAGAAAAAGAAAATGTTCTCTTTTTTTCCCACGGAAATTTCGTTCGTCGATATGGAATTCCGACAGAGAAAAAACATGCATGCTCTGAAGCATTGAACTTCGTTTTTCTAGGCTCGTCGTAGTGTTGTACGTCACCGAGTTTTTGGCAGTCGGAATTTGGTGTGTCCGTGTGTATGCAAGACAGCTTGAGCGGAATTCCGTCGAAAAAAAACCTGTCTGAGTTTATTCCGACGGAAAAACGGTTGTGTGTACGCGGCATAAGAATCGTGTCCCTTTGGATTTTAATCTGTTTGGACTTTTATTGGCGTTTAACACAATGATTGGAGACACACTGGTAGCTAGATTCACAAAGAGTTACGCAGGCGTATCAGTAGATACGCCGTCGTAACTCTGAATGTACGCCGTTGTAAATTTAAGCGTATTCTGGAAACCAGATACGCTTAAATTAGGCTAAGATACGAGCGGCGTAAGTCTCCTACGCCGTCGTATCTTTGGGTGCATATTTACGCTGGCCGCTAGGTGGCGCTTCCGTTGTTTTCTGCGTCGAATATGCAAATGAGCAAGATACGCCGATTCACGAACGTACGTGCATCCGCCGCAATTAGTTACGCCGTTTACGTAAGAGATACGCCGGCGTAAAGATAAAGCTGCTCCCTAGGTGGCGCAGCCCATGCAAGGTATGGACATCGGAACAAGTCTATCTTTTTACGTAGTTTGCGTAAGTTGTACGCGAATAGGGCTGTGCGTAAGTTACGTTCACGTCCTAGGCAGTGTTCGACGTATCTTAGGCATTCTATCCGACGCATGCGCACTGGGATACGTCCACGGACGGCGCGTGCGCCGTTCGTTAAAAACGTCAATCACGTCGAGTCACGAATCATTTACATAAAACACGCCCCCCTGTTCCTTATTTGAATTAGGCGCGCTTAGGCCGGCCCATTTACGCTACGCTGCCGTAACTTAGGAGGCAAGTGCTTTGTGAATACAGCACTTGCCTCTCTGACCTACGGCGGCGTAGCGTAAAGACGATACGCTACACCGGGTCAAAATTAAGCCACCCTACCTGAATCTGGCCCTGGGTGTTTTTTTTTTCCAGGACTAGCACTGCTAATGCTATAGGATATTAATAACTTTATTTTTTTTATGGAAGAAATATCTGTTTGAGACATTATGACATGCATACTTCCACGCTTGAATCTTTAGTGTAACCAATAGCAAACAATATGTTGAATATTGCTTTTACTATGATTTATATGGAAATGTACATGGTCTGTTGTTAAAATGTATTTTCCCATTACCAAATTCAAAAACAATAAAAATTATTGGCATAGGTAAAATGACGCAGCTTGAATAAACTTTTGTTCGATTTTCTGGCTTATTAAGTAGATGATACAGGTCTACGCGACACTTAAATCTTCCTGCTTTCTTCTCATAGAATGAACATAGTTGTGGGGGCTCCCAAACTGAACGCATGGGTTCTGAATGTCCGTAGTGGCGGAGGTCTGTTCTTATGTCCATGGGGGTCACAGACCAGCAGCTGCTCCCCTATACCGTTTAATGATCGATCAGGTAAAGTTGAACATGAGTTGAATAAAGTGTATAGTAATATAATTATTCTCTATATATCAACAGTACATTTTTTAAAGGGGTTGTAAAGGTAAAACACTTTTTCCCTAAATAGCTTCCTTTACCTTAGTGCAGTCCTCCTTCACTTACCTCATCCTTCCATTTTGCTTTTAAATGTCTTTATTTCTTCTGAGAAATCCTCACTTCCTGTTCTTCTGTCTGTAACTCCACACAGTAATGCGAGGCTTTCTCCCTGGTGTGGAGTGTCAAGCTCGCCCCCTCTCTCGGACTACAGGAGAGTTAGGACACTCTCTACATTGCAGTTAAAGGAGTTGTGTGTTAGTGGGCGTCCTGACTCTCCTGTTGTCCAAGGGAGGGGGCGAGCACGACACTCCACACCAGGGAGAAAGCCTCGCATTACTGTGTGGAGTTACAGACAGAAGAACAGGAAGTGAGGATTTCTCAGAAGAAATAAGGACATTTAAAAGCAAAATGGAAGGATGAGGTAAGTGAAGGAGGACTGTACTAAGGTAAAGGAAGCTATTTAGGATAGAAATATTTTACCTTTACAACCCCTTTAAGTTCTTTATAAGAATGAACATCCATGGGCAGCAGAGGGAGGACGCTTCTTGGCAACATGCCCCCCCCCCCCCTATTGCTTAGGACAGCAACATAGGAGGATTAACCACTTCCGGACCGCCGCATGTAAATTTACGTCGGCAGAATGGCACGGACAGGCACATCCACGTACCTGTACGTGCCTGCCTAGACATGGGTCCGGGGTCCGATCGGGACCCCCCCCCCGGAACATGCGACGGTTCCCGTGGCTTAAGAAGCGATCCGGGATGAGGGGGCGGCGGTTTGTTTTTGTCCGCCCCCTCCGGATCGCTCTCAGCCAATCCGCGCGCTCCCCCTGCGTGTCACTTCCTCCTCCTGTGTAAACACAGGAGGAGGAAGTGATGTGATCTCTCCTCTCGGCGGTATTTTCAACCGCCGCTGAGGAGAGATCACATCACACAGTGAGTCTGCACAACACTACACTGACACCAGGACACACAGGCACATTTAACCCCTTGCGATCACCCCCCCCACAGTGTCACTGAATGCAGTGATCATATATGTACTGATCACTGCATTTAGTGTCAGTGTGACAGGCAGTTAGTGTTAGGTCCAGGGTAGCCCCCGTACCCCCCCTAATAAAGTTTTAACCCCTTGATCACCACCCTAGTTAACCCTTTCACTCCCTATTGCCAGTGTCACTAAGCGATCATTTTTCTGATCGCTGTATTAGTGTCGCTGTTCCCGCTAGGTAGCTATATTTTTTTATTGCGATTTTTTTTTTTTTTTTTTTTACTAAAGACGTGGCTGAATACATTTTGGCCTAAATGTTTGACTAAAATTTTGTTTATTTGATTTTTCTTATAACAAAAAGTAAAAAATATATTGTTTTTTTTTCAAAAACGTCGCTCTATTTTTGTATATAGTGCAAAAAATAAAAATCGCAGAGGCGATCAAATACCACCAAAAGAAAGCTCTATTTGTGGGAAGAAAAGGACGCAAATTTTGTTTGGGAGCCACGTCGCACGACCACGCAATTGTCTGTTAAAGCGACGCAGTGTCGAATTGTAAAAACCCCTTGGGTCATTTAGCAGCATATTGGTCCGATCCTTAAGTGGTTAAAGCAGAATGGGCTCCTAGGCAAGGTAGCAGCTTTGCCTTCTCCAACCCATCAATTGACATAGATAAAGCCTGGTATACTTGATGAGATTATCGGACAGTGATCATCCTTTTTTTTTTTTTTTTTTTTGGCATGCTAGTGTCCATATTGAAAGTGAAGAGGTTACTAAAGTTACAAAAATTCTTGTACGACAGAATAAAAATTCAGAAATTATGCCATGTATTGTATTTGTTTTCTATTTTCAGACAAAAACTGTACTGATTAAATGAAAATCGTATGATCTGGTATCGTCCGGAAAAAAATTGTCCCATCGGACAACCTGTTGTGATCTAACGATCAGGTTATCGTACGATCGCTTCAAAAGCAGAATTTTTTTTTTCACAGTATAACGGTTTATTTGCTGACTGCCCCTTCACAATTTTTTTTTCTGGTACAATGTTTTTTATTGATATATGAAAAGGGGGAAACCAGATGACAAATTCCCACACAGGGGAAATGGACATGAAATATAAGATAGAAGTTCATGTAAAAGTACATACGGTAATAAAACATATGAGAGTATAGATGCGTTATGCCCCGAGCCTTGAGACCCAGGCAGGGCTGATCCTAGGGTCACAGGCGCCTGAGTGCAGAAATATTTCTGGCTCCCCCACATGGGTGTCGTCATTTTACTAACTCCTCCCCTTTACAAATGTTTTTATGGCAATGACTTAACCACAGAGATGCTCCCCCACAAAGTCTTCATTACCCTGGGATCCTTACATGATCTCTTAACAATAAACAAAATACAGGAAGAGAAGCAGAGTACTTTATTGGGACCTGGAGAAGGACCTCTGTTATGGACACAGAGAGGGCTTCTGTTAGAGGGTCTTTTAGATGTTTGGCGCCCCCACCTATGCAGGCGCCTGGGTGCAATGCACCCTGTGCACCCTACCTAGGATCGGCCCTAAGGTAGACAAGGGGGGTGGAGTTGTTGGACTTGATGGACATTTTTCAACCTCACCTACTATTTAACTATGACTGCAATTAATACATTGTAGCTGGGCCCCCTGGATGTCCAATAAGCACAAAGCTCCTACTTAGGATACCTTGTGGATGATATGGTGACAGTATGCACAGACATAGATAATCTTGAAATTGTACTTGTTTAACCACTTGAGGACCAGCCGCCGCAGTTATACTGCGGCAGGTTGTTTACTCTGGGCGAGCCGTCATAGCCGTACGGTTTAATATAACTAGGGGGCGCGTCGGCCGCGATGTTCGCCAGGCACCAGCGATTGCTCCTGAGAGAGACAGAACGGAGGTCTGTCAATGTAAACAGACAGATCTCCTTTGTGTCAGGGGTGAGCAGACTGATCTGTTGCTCCTAATGCTTAGGAATAAGGATGAGCTCCAGCGTGTTCGCATGCTACACGTGCAGAGCCCGCCAGGAAGTTTGCACGGTGCTGCGCTAATCACAGCCAGGGAGACATTGTCCCGATGCTCGGCTGCAGAGATCTGGAAATGTCTCCCTGGCTGTGATTAGCGCAGCACCGTGCAGACTTCCTGGCGGGCTCTGCACGTGTACTATGCGAACACGCTGAAGTTCATCCTTACTTAGGAACAGCGATCGGTCTCCTACCCCAGTCAGTCCCATCCCCCCACAGTTAGAAACACTCCCTAGGGGACACATTTAACCCCTTGATCGCCCCCTAGTGTTAACCCCTTCCCCGCCAATGACATTTATACTGTAATCAGTGGCTATTTTTAGCTCTGATCGTTGTATAAATGTCACTGGTGCAAAAATGGTGTCAAAAGTGTCCAATCTGTCTGCCGCAATATCGCAGTCCTGCTAAAAATCACAGATCACCACCATTAGTAATAAATAAAAAAATAAAAATCACATATATCTATTCCCTATTTTGTAGATGCTATAACTTTTGCGCAAACCAATCAATATACACTTATTTTTATTTATTTTTACCAAAAATATGTAGAAGAATACATCGGCCTAAACTGATGAAGAAACTTTTTTTTATTAAATTGGGGTATATTTATTAGAGCAAAAAGTCAAACATATATATCATTTTTTTTTTCAAAATGGTCGCTCTTTTTTTGTTTATAGCGCAAAAAATAAAAACCGCAGAGGTAATCAAATACCACAAAAAGAAAGCTCTATTTGTGGGAAAAAAAGGACGGCAATTTTGTTTGGGTACAGCGCCACACGACGCACAATTATCAGTTAAAGTGACTCAGTGCTGTATCACAAAAAATGGTCTGGTCATTAAGGGGGCAAATATCCCATGGTTAAAAAAAACTGTGCTCCTGCCTACCTTTGGATATCTGCTGTTTGTTTCACCATTTTTTTCCGCCACTGGGACACGGATTGTAGAGAGTGACTAGGTGTAGTCACCTACCCCCCCCCCAACTTTGGGTAGAATATTTGCATTTTATCCTTATCACACTTCTGTACATTTGTTCCATTACACACGCCGTGCAGGAGGCTGGCCATTAAATACTTATTTGCAACCAGATCTTCTATGGTCACTCCCTTCACACCCCTGATATTCATTCTTTCACTGAGTGGTGGCCGATGATGCATTTAAATGCCCCTTTTACCTGGAGACTCCATCCCCATGAGTCTAGGGTGACCATGTGTCCCGGATTGCCCGGGACAGTCCCGCATTTTGCAGGACTGTCCCGGGCACCTTCATTCCAGGACAATACAGTGTCCCAGAATGAAACTGACACAGCCACCCCCCGGGCCAATCTGATGCCCCCAAAAAAAGCCGCCACATCATCACTTTACTCAATGACAGTACTTGTCCTGGCCGGGAATTCCTGGAGGAGCACAATCCCGCCCTTTGCTTGTGATTGGAGAAATCATAAATCCTGCCTCTTGTGTCCAATCACTGTGCTGTGATTCGTTACAGCACAAGCTGATTTTTGGGAAGGGAGGGTGTCCCTGAATGGTAGTTTGGAAATGTGGTCACCCTACATGAGTCTCGTGGGCTGATAGAAACACATTGGGTCGTGGCTTGACGGAGGTCTAGGCTGAGACTGCCATTCACTATCATACAGCAGGTCTTGACTTAATCTAAGGCTCCCGGGACACCCAGTCACTCTCTACCATTGCCTGGAGCATAGATGAGCTCTCTTCCGTGGGCAGCACTCACAGTGGTGGGCATAGGACTTCATTCCCATACAGCCTGAGCGGCTCACACACATATCCTTGGTTCACACTGGGACACTGATACTATATTTTATGTCTGGTATTGGTTCATTCTACCATTCACAGTGCTGTTCTTCCACAGGTGACACGTTTCTAACCAGCGAAGGAAGAATGACCATTTCTAAGTCTGATCAGTGGCTTGGAGCAACCGTCAGAACCTGGAAATCCAGCATTGTGGTATGATTCTATTTTGTTTACTCTATGTTCTAATACATATAGACCCGTCGCCCAGATACGTGTATGGGGATTGGGCATTATTGTTGTACACATTTTCAGGACTCTACATGTTTTTAGGTTAGGTAAATATAGAATATTGCATAGTAATATTATAGATAGCTGGATTCAGGTAGGGCGGCTCACTTTTGAGGCGGCGTAGCGCATCGCATATACGCTACGCCGCCGTAAGTCAGAGAGGCAAGTGCTGTATTCACAAAGCACTTGGCTCCTAAGTTACGGCGGCGTAGCGTAAATGGTCTGGCGTAAGCGCGCCTAATTCAAATGAGGATGAGGGGGGCGTGTTTTATGTAAATTACTCGTGACCCGACGTGATTGACGTTTTTTACGAACGCAAACGACGTAAAAAGATAGGCCTGTTCCGACGTCCATACCTTGCATGGGCTGCGCCACCTAGGGAGCAGCTTTATCTTTACGCCAGCGTATCTCTAACGTAAACGGCGTAACTAATTGCGACGGGCGCACGTACGTTTCTGAATCGGTGTATCTAGTCATTTGCATATTCTACGCCGAACTCAACGGAAGCGCCACCTAGCGGCCAGCGTAAATATGCACCCTAAGATACGACGGCGTAGGAGACTTGCGCCGCTCATATCTTAGCTTAATTTAAGCGTATCTGGTTTCCAGAATACACTTAAATTTACGACGCCGTAGATTCAGAGTTACAATCAGGGCTCAAGTCCTGCGGGAACGCGTGGGAACGGAGTTCCTGCACTTTTTTCACAGCAGGAACGCAGTTCCCTTTGCAGGACTAGAGCAGCCGAGAGCAGCCGAACCGCCTGAGCCAATCCTTCGCTAAGCGGCGATGCCCAGCTCGAGTCACTGTCAGGGGCAGGCGAACCTTAGTAATACTTTATGTTACTGGCCGCTTCCTGTATATGGATTCATCGGGTAGTGTGCAAGTATTCCGTCACTTCCTCGATGCCGCAATGTCTCCTGGGAGGTCTGCTGCGAGTTATCGCGGGATTTAGAAAGAACTTGCTTTCGCAAGTATACCCGCACACTACCCAATTAATCCATATACAGGAAGCGGGCAGTAACATACATTTTTTTTGGTGGGGGAGTGGATCTTGGGTGGGAGTTCCCACACTTTTTTCCCCAGGACTTGACCCCTGGTTACAATGGCGTATCTACTGATACGCCGGCATAAACCTATCTGAATCTAGCTAAGAGTGTTCTATCGAGCCAACAGGTGGTGGTCTAGTCTCATTTTTCAAAGCACAGCAATGTATCCTACTCAGAAATTGGACAAAGGGAAGTTGTTTTTTCTGCTGTGATGCCTCTATAGATACCCTATTATGTTTAGTGCTCTAGGAATTCTCTGATGTGTACAGTGCCTTGAAAAAGTATTCATACCCCTTGAAATATTCCCCATTTTACAACCAAAAACGTAAACGTATTTTATTGGGATTTTATGTGATGGACCAACACAATAATTGTGAAGTGGAAGAAAAATGATAAATGGTTTTAAATTTTTTACAAATAAATACCGTATTTATCGGCGTATACCGCGCACTATTTTGCCCTGAAAATCAGGGCAAAATCGTGGGTGTGCGATATACGCCGATACATGCTTTCCCGCCACGAGTTTGAATACTGCGCCGGCATATACCGAGCGCAGTACACTCTGGTATCTTCGGGGAATCTCTTGGAGGTCGAGAGAGTGACATTTTTGCCCATTCTTCTTTGCAAAATAGCTCAAGTTCTGTCAGATTGCATGGAGAACGTCTTGTGGACATATCTCTGTGCTTTTGTTTTTTCTCCTCTCGTCTCTCCATCTTGAGATCTTCTCCCCTCTAAAAATTCTTTCAGCCTTCTCAAGATTCTCTCCGCCTTTCTCAAGATCGCCCTTCACTGTCATGTGTATACTCTTTTATCCCACCCAAAAAGTGTGTGTGTGTGTGTCACTACTACGTAATTGATGATGTCAAACGACGGGTTGTTTCCATGTAACCATGACAGCCTCGTCTGGGCGGCCATTTTGGACTCTTAATATTTTCACCACCAGGGGGCGGTATCGAATTAAAATTTACTTTATTTAATACTTGAATAACCTTTTGACTTTAGGCTTATCAGAAAACTATAAAATATCTAGAGCTAAATGATGTCAGACTCTCCAGACTATGGTCTGTTCCCATGAGATATTACTTTAAGAAAATATACCCACACTAATTATCTTATTTTTAAATTCCTTAAACTAGGTAATGTAGAACTTAACAACATGTTTCTGACTAAAAGTATAACGGCTAATTCTTAAGCCCTGTACACACGACCGGGATTCCCGGCGGTATAAAGTCCGCCGGGAATCCCGATGGGAAAACCGAGAACCTGCTCTGTAACTTTTCCCGTGTACACACGAGAGGTTTTCCCGTCGGGAAAACTGCGGGGAGAGCTTTGGCCGGGAATCCCGGCCGTGTGTATGCTTTCTCGCAGTGTTTCCCCATAGGAAAACTGACGGGTTTAAAACCGCCGGGGAAAGAGAGCAGGTTCTCTATTTTCCCACCGGGATTCCCGGCAGTTTTCCTGTCAGGAAAACTGCCAGGGAGCATACACACATCCGGTTTTCCCGGCCAAAAGCTCTCTTCGCAGTTTTCGTGGCAGGTCGTGTGTATGGGGCTTTAAACATGCCCATTAATAGAACTTCTAGACATCACATTCATATACAGTATTTCCCTCATATGAAGACTAATCAGTGAATACATCAAACAATCGATATATATATATTTGTAAAAAATTTGACATTGTTCAGTTAATTTTTTACAAAATGGCTTCTGAGTTGTTCATAAAATGTATATGAAAAATATATGATGCAGAGACCTTAGGAATAATTATTTTTAATACCAATAGTTCTGACAGATTGAACAGTGAAATGTTCAAAACTTGGGATATTTTTTTATAACCTAACCCTGCTTTAAAGTGAGTGGATGTAAACCCTCACATATACCCAGTAAAGTGAACAGCCTCAGATGATACACAGAGATAAAACAAATCTCCCTACATACATTTTACATGTATATCTGCTGTCTTCACCTTTATATATTCTTTAGAAAGTTCAGATCGTGTTAGGCCTCGTACACACGATAGGTTAAACAGAGGACAACGGTCTGATGGACTGTTTTCATCGGTCAAAACCGATCGTGTGTGGACCCCATAGGTTATTTAACCATCGGTTAAAAAAAAGCCAACTTGTTTTAAATTTAACCGATGGATTCCTAACCGATAGGACAAAAACGATCGTTAGTAGGCACGACCATCGGTTAAAAATCCACGCATGCTCAGAATCAAGTCGGCGCATGCTTGGAAGCATTGAACTTATTTTTTTTCAGCACGTCGTTGTGTTTTACGTCACCGCGTTCTGACACGATCGGTTATTAAACCGATGGTGTGTGGGCGCGACGGACCATCAGTCAGCTTCATCGGTTAACTGATGACAACGGTCTATCAGACCGTTCTCATCGGATGGACTGATCGTGTGTAAGAGGCTTTAGAGATTTTCTCTTCTTGTTAAACACTGAGTGTGAAATCTGGGCATACAGCCAAGGGGGCTGATTGGAGGAAAGGCACACACCCCCACTCCACATAGGTAGAGGAAGGAAGGAATGTGCAGAGCTCTGCTCTGACAAGTCAAGCTCTCTGCTAATCTATTTATTAGCAACATCCCATGACACAAATTTCAGGCTGGTTTTATCTCCTGTGTCGGAGAACTTTTAGAAGTTATCATGCTGATAACAGAAGAAAGTCACGGGACTTAGTTCTTTGAAGAAAGATAAGAAAACACTGCAGATATATGTGCCTAGATCCAATTTAATGAATCAGGTTTACATCTGCTTCTCCACAACTTTATCCCTGACCTGTCTGGGGCATTCCTTGGCCTTCATGATGCTGTTTGTTCACTAAGGTTCTCTTACAAACTCCTGAGGGCTTCACAGAACAGCTGTATTTATACTGAGAATAAATTACACACAAATGGACTCTGTTTACTAATTAGGTGACTTCTGAAGGCAATTGCTTCCACTAGATTTTAGTTAGGGGTATCAGAGTAAAGGGAGCTAAATACAAATGCACCCCACACTTTTCAGATATTTATTTGTAAGAAATGCTGAAAACCATTTATTTTTCCGTTCACTTCACAATTATGTGTCGCTTTGTGTTGGTCTATCACATAAAAGCCCAATAAAATACATTTGTGTTTTTGGTTGTAACATGACAACCTGTAGAAAATTTCAAGCGGTATGAATACTTTTTCAAGGCTCTGTATTAGAAATTTTCTTTGTTCTTGTGCACTACAAACTGCAGACACAACATGTAAACCCATTGTTAAAATATAAAAAAACACAAGTAGCTAGATTCAGGATGGCGAGCGCATAGTTGCGGCGGCGTAGCGTATGGCATTTACACTACGCCGCCGTAATTTAGCGAGGCAAGTACATGATTCTCAAAGTACTTGCCTGCTAAGTTACGGCAGCGTATCGTAAATCGGGCGGCCGTAATGGCGCCTAATTCAAATTTAGCTGAGGGGGCGTGTTTTATGTTAATGGAGCTTGACCTGACGTGATTGACGTTTTTTTGGAACGGCGCATGCGCCGTCCACCTACATATCCCAGTGTGCATTGCGGCAACGTACGCCGCACGGGCCTATTGGTTTGGACGTGGACGGAAATGACGTAAATCCCTATTCACGGACGACTTGCGCAAACGACGTAAAGTTTTCGAATTTCGATGCGGGAACGGCGGCCATACTTTAACATTACTATTCCAACTATTTGATGGAATAACTTTAGGCCTGATAAAGCGTTACGTAAACGGCGTATCTGTACTGCGTCGGCCGGGCGTACGTTCGTGAATAGGCGTATCTAGTGATTTACATATTCTACGCCGACCGCAATGGAAGCGCCACCTAGCGGCCAGCCTAAATATTGCACCCTAAGATAGGACGGCGCAAGCCATCTTATCTTAGGTAGGTTTAAGTGTATCTCTGTTTGAGAATACACTTAAACTTAGGTCGGCGCAGATTCCGAGTTAGGTCGGCGTATCTACTGATACGCCGGCCTAACTCTATGTGAATCTAGCTAAAGGAATATAACAACAATAATACCTAGTTAAAACAACAAAAACTTTTGGAAGTGTACAATTCCTCTAAAAGAGAATTTCAATGTATACGGTGCTGCTTTCAAACAACATAAAACTAGAGAAACTACAATTTTGTAATCTTTATTCTATTTGAAGGGAATGAATAAATGTAGCGCTGGAGTTCAAAACCCATTTGACTTTGTTGTCCTGTTCTTATAGGCCTGCGCTCCCTTTCAGCAATATAACTTTGAGGACCTCAGTTTTAGCCGGACTGGACATTCGGGGAGGACTCCAACAGGGGCCTGCTACCTTACCGAGGACCTGCAAAATTTCTACGAATTTGCTCCTTGTCGACAAACCAAGACGGAGAGGGTTTCGATATGGAATAGCTATTGTGTGTGAAATTCAGCCACTGTCTATATCTTAATAGATGCAAAAAAAAGTGACGACAAGCATGGTTTTTGACTCGCATACCCGTGAAGAGGAAGTTCTCCCTGTGCATGTTAATTGAGTTAGAAACAGCAAGGAAACACTAGTACATTTCCAAATGCATTCCTGCAAGTTTGAATGCTGTCCATGTTTTTGTTCCTATGCTATCATCCTTTGAAGTGCTAATTGTTTCCACTGGCACCAAGCCCCCAATGGTGTCGCTCACCCCCTCTCCTCCTATTCTATGCCTTTGATCTGTGCTGTGGGATGAGGGTGCGAGGCACAATAGTAGAGCTGTGCATGATGCTCTATGCAAGATCGCACACAACTAGACCCCCTAAGGTAGTTGTTCTTAACCTGGGGGTCGAATGACAATTTGTCAGGGGTCACCGAATCCTGGGCTGTTCCTGAAGCAAGCCCTGGAGCTTGTGGAAGCCCAGCTCGGCTGTTCCTGGAGCCTGTGGCCGCCCACTCAGCCTCTTCGCATTCTGTTCCCGGCATGGGTGTGGGCAGAGACTAGTGGTCAGCTGACTGGTGAATGTGAAGTGGGAGGGGCCGGAGGAGACCTTATCTTCTGATTTCGGCATAGGTGTCATTGCTGTGAGACACAACGGAGATGGAGACACAGTGAAGCCGGAGACACAGTAACACTACCTGTGATTATAGTTGTCATTAACAGTCCCCACTACAGTTCTCAGATCAGCTGATGACCTTGATCAAAAGCACTTAAGTTGGCTGATCAGAACTCCCCTCAGCACTGCCACTCATCCCAATTCCCCACTGGCACTGCCACTCATCCCAACTCCCCACCCCGTGGGTTAGGGGCACAAATTACTTGTCTTACATCGGGTGCTGACATGCTATGAAAATAATTTCACTGTCAGGCCTTGTACACACGGCCAGACATGGTCCGCGGACCGTTTTCATCGGACATGTCTGCTGGGATGTTTTGGTCTGATGTGTGTACACACCATCAGACCAAAATCCCCGCGGACAGAGAACTCGGTGAAGTATACGACACCGACGTTCTCTGACGCGGAAGTTCAATGCTTCCACGCATGCGTCGAATCAATTCGACGCATGCGCGGGATTTCGGGCCGCTGGTTATACGTCATAACCAGCGGACATGTCCGATGAGTCATACTGACCATCGGACATGTCCGACGGACATGGTTCCAGCAGACAAGTTTCTTAGCATGCTAAGAAACTTTTGTCCGCTGGAAATCTGTCCGCTAGCCCAGGAATCCGGTCCGGTAGGCCCTACACACGGTCGGACATGTCCGCGGAAACTGGTCCACGGACCAGTTTCAGCAGACATGTTTGGTCGTGTGTACGAGGCCTTAGGGGTCCCTACAACTTGGTAAATTTTATCAAGGGGTCACAGGACTAGAGAGGTTGAGAACTACTGCCCTAAGGCCGCGTACACACGATAGGATCGCCAGAGGAGAACGGTCTGAAGGACCGTTTTCATCAGTCCAAACCGATTGTGTGTAGGCCCCATAGGTTCTTTAACCTTCGATCAAAAAACTTGCTTTAAAATTGAACCGATGGACGCCTAACTGATAGGTCAAAACCAATCGTTAGTATGTAAAAGCATCGGTTAAAAACCTGCGCATGTTCAGAATCAAGTTGACGCATGCTTGGAAGCATTGAACTTAGTTTTTTTCAGCACGTCGTTGTGTTTTACGTCACCGCGTTCCGACACGATCGGTTTTTTAACCGATGGTGTGTAGGCGCGATGGACCATCAGTCAGGTTCATCGGTTAACTGATGACAACGGTCCTTCGGACCGTTCTCATCGGATGGACCGATCGCGTGTACGCGGCCTAAGGTGAAACCTCCCTCCCAAGTGCATGACGAGCAGGGACCTCAGAACTCCCTGCGCCACAACACTAAGTGCAGGACACCATGGTGATGTCCATGGTGATGTCCTCTCAAGGGGAAGGTGCATGTCACCCTGCACTCACAGCCTGTCCATGGGCTGAATGACACTGTGTGTTATGCTTTTTCTTCAAATAAGTCTTGCATGGAGTTTGATAGAGCTGATTATATTAGATTAAGTATGTAAAAACTCTGGGCCAGATTCAAAAAAGATACGACGGCGTATCTCCTGATACGCCGTTGTATCTCTGAGATATGATTGTCATATTTATGCGCCTGATTCATAGAATCAGGTTACGCATAGATAGCCCTAAGATCCGACAGGTGTAAGTGACTTACACTGTCGGATCTTAGGCTGCAATTCTAGGCCGGCCGCTAGGTGGCGATTCCATTGCGGTCGGCGTAGAATATGCAAATGACTAGTTACGCCGATTCACGAACGTCCGCTTTGCCCGTCATCTTAATTTACGCCGTTTCCGTAGAGATACGTCGCGTAAAACTAAGCATGCCCTCTAGGTGGTCTAACCATTGTTAAGTATTGCCGTCGTTCCCGCGTCGAATTTTTACATTTCACGTCGTTTGCGTAAGTCTTCCGTGAATGCCGCTGGACACCATTTACGTTAACGTCGAAACCAATGACGTCCTTGCGACTTCATTTAGCGCAATGCACGTTGGGAAATTTTAGGGACGGAGCATGCGCAGTCGTTCGGCGCGGGAACGCGCCTAATTTAAATGGTCCCCGCCCCATTTGAATTAGGCGGGCTTGCGCCGGGCAGGTTTACGTTACACCGCCGCAAGTTTACAGGCAAGTGCTTTGTGAATCAAGCACTTACGCTGAAAATTTGCGGAGATGTAACGTAAATGAGATACGTTACGCCGCCGCAGCGTAGCCCATTTCTACGTGAATCTGGCCCTCTATAAGCAATATAACTTCCACCTATTGATAATTAGATTTTGACTTATCGATGGCTAATAAGATAAAGGAATTTTGATTGGCTGTCCTTTTTACATTGCACTGCCCTGTACATAAGAACTGAAATGTGGAAATGTCTTTGTATCTCCCATTATACAGTTCAAGATAACCGTTACTGTGAGATTGGATTTAGCACAGAAATAAGCAAGGTAAGTTTTAATTCCTTTAATTATAAAAAAGAAAAAAGAAGAATGTAAATTAATACTATACAGTATACCTGCTTCTTTCTCCACCTTTGCATTACTGAATATATTTAAAGCAAACCTCCAGGCAGGTTATAAAAAAAATGAACGAAGCCCTATTTAATGACACTTAAAGGGGTTGTAAAGGAATTTATTTTTTTTTCATAATAAGCATCCTTTACCTGCAGACATTCCTCTTTTCACTTCCTCTTTGTTTGTTTCTGCTCAGAAGTTGCTCTATTTCTTCTCTGTTCTGTTCACTTCCTACTTGTCTGATTTTACTCACCACCGTGATGGGAGGCTTTACTGCGGTGGTCAGTGACGTGCTCACCCCCTCCTGGGAACTACATCTGTGCGGCAGGACGCTCTCTACGTGTTAGAGACTTCAAGGAGGTGTGAATTACTGGGCGTGCCGCAATGCATACTGGGAAATGTGGGGCCAAATTCTCAAAAGAGATACGCAGGCGGAACCGCTGTTCAGCCTGCGTATCTCTGTGCCTAACTTTGGAAACGATCCTCAAAAGGCTTTTTCCAAAGTTAGGCAAAAGATCTGACATCTGTAAGACACTTACACTGTCAGATCTTAGGATGCAGTACCGCATCCGCCGCTGGGGGCATTTCTCATTGAAATGCCGCTTTGCGTATGCAAATGAGGACTTAAAGCGGATCTCCACCCTAATTACAACATTGCTTCATTGAGACTTGCGCTATATACAATCCTAAAAACGGATGTTTTGATTTAGTAAATATGTACAGTACCTGTACATTGCTGAGGCTTCCGGTCTGTATCGTTGCAGGAGATTGACGGGCATTGCGTCACTTCCCGTTCGATGCTGTGCACTGTGGGAGCTTCTCTCCATAGCTCCCTGTCTTAACTGCGCAGCCGTGATATCAAATCTCGCGCTATTTGCCGTTGTCATAGCAACACTGACGCTCCCGCCTCTCCTCCCTGTTGCTCATGCGCATGCGCGAGAACGAGCGGTGGATGCTGGGACATCAGCATCCACCCGAACAAGGAAGTGCCTGCTCGTGGGCTTATGCCCACAGTTAAAATGGCAAATGATCAGAACGGGGAATATAACTACATATTTAGCACAGAATGGCAACGGAGTGGCCGCGGAAAAAAAAAAAACGTGAGTTTAAACAATAACTGGCATTCACCATTTAAATAGCCCTTAAAAAAAAAAGTTTTTCTGTGGGAGATCCGCTTTAAGCAGATCCACAAAGCTTTTAAGCATTGTGATTTCTGCGTAAGTTCCGATTTGCTTGCGCAAAACTAGGGCTGGTTTTACAATGTGGAAAGTTAGTAACACCATGTAAAAGCCCATTCAAGCGACGGCATTTGGTATGCATTCCTGAGGGAGAACTCCACGGCAATTTGTAAAATCAAAACCGGCATGGGTTCCCCCCCAGGAGCATACCAGGCCCTTAGGTCTGGTATGGGTTGTAAGGAGACCCCCCCTACGCCGAAAATTCGACGTAGGGGGTCCCCTTACAATCCATACCAGACCCGTATCCAAAGCACGCTACCCGGCCGACCAGGAATGGGAGTGGGGACGAGCGAGCGCCCCCCCCCAACCCTTAGACGTACCAGGCCGCATGCCCTCAACATGGGGGGGTTGGGTGCTCTGGGGCAGGGGGGCGCACTGCGGGCCCCCCCACCCCAGAGCACCCTGTCCCCATGTTGATGAGGACAGGACCTCTTCCCGACAACCCTGGCCGTTGGTTGTCGGGGTCTGCGGGCGGGGGGCTTATCGGAATCTGGGAGTCCCCTCAAATAAGGGGGCCCCCAGATACCGGCCCCCCACCCTAAGTGAATGGATATGGGGTACATCGTACCCCTACCCATTCACCTGGAGGCAAAGTGATAGTTATTAAACACACAACACAAGGGTTTTTAAAATCATTTATTAGTCTGCTCCGGAGGCCCCCCCTGTCTTCTTTAGCTCTAATACCAGGGGGGGCTTCTTCTTCCACTCTCCGGGGGTCTTCTCCGCTCTCCGGGGGGGGCTTCTTCTTCCACTCTCCGGGGGGGGGGTCTTCTCCGCTCTCCGGGGGTCTTCTTCTATCTTCGCCGCTCTCCGCTGTTGACTCGGCGCACCCCGGTTCTTCTCCAGCTGTCCGGTGCCTTCTTCTTCAGCGCTGGCTGCCTGCTATCTTCGTGTGTTAGCTCAATTACTAGCAGGCAGCCAGCGCGGTCTTCTGTGACGTCATCTTCTTCTCTTCTCTTCTTCTCCCTTCTTCCGATGTTGACTCGACGCCTCTTCTCACTGCAATGATGGAAGCGCGCCTTGCATCCCATTTATATAGGCCTCACAGTCCCATCATGCTCCGGTAGGTACCCACGTGGTGGGTGCCTACCCACGTGGGTACCTACCGGAGCATGATGGGACGATGAGGCCTATATAAATGGGATGCAAGGCGCGCTTCCATCATTGCAGTGAGAAGAGGCGTCGAGTCAACATCGGAAGAAGGGAGAAGAAGAGAAGAGAAGAAGATGACGTCACAGAAGACCGCGCTGGCTGCCTGCTAGTAATTGAGCTAACACACGAAGATAGCAGGCAGCCAGCGCTGAAGAAGAAGGCACCGGACAGCTGGAGAAGAACCGGGGTGCGCCGAGTCAACAGCGGAGAGCGGCGAAGATAGAAGAAGACCCCCGGAGAGCGGAGAAGACCCCCCCCGGAGAGTGGAAGAAGAAGCCCCCCCCCGGAGAGCGGAGAAGACCCCCGGAGAGTGGAAGAAGAACCCCCCCTGGTATTAGAGCTAAAGAAGACAGGGGGGGCCTCCGGAGCAGACTAATAAATGATTTTAAAAACCCTTGTGTTGTGTGTTTAATAACTATCACTTTGCCTCCAGGTGAATGGGTAGGGGTACGATGTACCCCATATCCATTCACTTAGGGTGGGGGGCCGGTATCTGGGGGCCCCCTTATTTGAGGGGACTCCCAGATTCCGATAAGCCCCCCGCCCGCAGACCCCGACAACCAAAGGCCAGGGTTGTCGGGAAGAGGTCCTGTCCTCATCAACATGGGGACAGGGTGCTCTGGGGTGGGGGGGCCCGCAGTGCGCCCCCCTGCCCCAGAGCACCCAACCCCCCCATGTTGAGGGCATGCGGCCTGGTACGGCTCAGGAGGGGGGGGGGTGCTCGCTCGTCCCCACTCCCATTCCTGGCCTGCCGGGTAGTGTGCTTTGGATACGGGTCTGGTATGGATTGTAGGGGGACCCCCTACGTCGATTTTTCGGCGTAGGGGGGGTCTCCTTACAACCCATACCAGACCTAAGGGCCTGGTATGCTCCTGGGGGGGGAACCCATGCCGGTTTTTTATTTGAAAATTGGCATGGAGTTCTCCCTCTCAGGAATGCATGCCGAGCGACGCTGTCAAATTTTTTTTTTTTTCCCGGCGCGTATTTTTTTTTTCACCCGTCGCAACTTTATTGTCCCGTCGCAATCCACAAAGCCCGGCGTAAATTACGTTCGCGCGCTGCACGTCTGGAAAATTACGTCACACGCATGCGCAGTACGGCCGACGGGGGAGCGCGCCTCATTTAAATTGTAATCGCCCCCCGGAGAGGAGGACCGCCTTGCGACGGAGGCACTTAAGTTACACGGCGTGTAATTTCTAGGTAAGTGCTTTGAAGATCGGGCACTTAGGTAGAAATTTAACGCCTGTGTAACTTAACTGCTGAAAGTTAAGTTAGGCTACGTTTTTGGGAATTTGGCCCGTAGTTCTTACATGAACGAGCGCCGCAAACCAGGAAGTGAATCAGAGAACAGAAACTAGAACGCCGGAGGTGATATAGATGAAGGAATTTAATAGGTATTTACTCGTTTTTTAACAGAATCATTACACTATTCTGTCTGTCTACCTTTCAGACATTCATTTTAGGCAAAACATTTGTTTCCTTTACAACTCCTTTAACTAAATATGTGTTTGGTTAAGACCCCTTTCACACTGGAGCGTATTGTAGGTGCTATAGCATTAAAAATGGCACTCCGCCCTCTCAGGCAGTGCTTTGTGATCGATCTGTATAAAACATAAACGTGCATTAAAATGCATGAGCGTGCTTAAAAAATTGATGTGCATTGCCTTCCTCTATGCAAACGTGTGCGTTAACCACTTCAGCCCTGGAAGAATTGGCTGCCCAATGACCGGGCAATTTTTTGCGATTTGGCACTGCGTCGCTTTAACTGACAATTGCGCGGTCGTGCGACATTGCACCCAAACAAAATTTACGTCCTTTTTTTCCCACAAATAGAGCTTTCTTTTGGTGGTATTTGATCACCTCTGCAGTTTTTATTTTTTGCGCTATAAACAAAAAACAGCGTAAATTTTTATAAAAAACCGGGGTTGCCATCCTGGGCCCTGGGGACCTCCGGACCCCTAAAAAAAAAAAAAAAAAATTGTCCCTTTAATAAAAAATAAAATAAAAATATATTAAAAAACATTTTTTTTTTGGGGGGGGGGGGGTTGCCATCCTGGGCCCTGGGGACCTCTAAAAAAAAAATTGGGCCTTTAATAAAAAATAAAATATATGAAAAATAAATAAAACAAAGGGGGTTGCCATCCGGGCCCCTTACAGGTGTACTGCTTGTACCCCCCTGATGGCGGCCCTGATAGCATGGATAGAGGAATCTGCTTGTTTTTTTTGTTCAGCCCATAGGGAAAATAAATGATCGCTATGTGGTCAGCTTTAGAGGCATTTCAAACTGAATTAGGGTGACCACATTTCCAAACTACCATTCGGGGACACCCTCCCTTCCCAAAAATCAGCTTGTGCTGTAACGAATCACAGCACAGGGATTGGACACAAGAGGCAGGATTTATGATTTCTCCAATCACAAGCAGGGGGCGGGGATTGTGCTCCTCCAGGCATTCCCGGCCAGCACAAGTACTGTCAGTGAGCAAAGCGGTGATGTGGTGGCCTTTTTTAGGGGCATCAGATTGGCCCGGGGGGGGGGGGGGGGGGGTTGGCTGTGTCAGTTTCATTCCGGGACACTGTATTGTCCTGGAATGAATGTGCCCGGGACAGACCTGAAAAATGCGGGACTGTCCCGGGCAATCCGGGACACGTGGTCACCCTAAACGGAATGCCTTTGAAAACATGCTGCATCAACACAAGCCATTGGGCAGCTATACACAACCAAGCTTTTTTTAGCTATTGTTGATAAAGTTCTCTTTTTCTTCTTTTTTTATAGGAAGGTGTTTTGCTAGCTGGAGGACCTGGCGGGTATTCCTTTGAAGGTAGGTATTCCACTGTAGCTTAATAAAAAAGCAAGTTTTAGGTCTCTTTATTTCTATTGGTGTCCACATATTCAGAATAAAATGGCCAATACGCAGAAGAAGCCAATGACTTTTAAAAAAATTGCAACCAAAAAAAATGTTTTCCCCCTGATAGCTGCATAGATATGCAAGCCTCTATTCCACAAGGACCTTGAACTGTGACAATAGTGATTTTCTATATACATATGTTGTGCTTTTCTAAACACATATCTTAACCCAAAAACGTAATATTTCTCTTCCGTTCATGGACGGACACAGCAGCAATTGACCTTAGAGTATTATCCTTCCTTTTAGGAGATTGACTAGGCAGAAAACAGCACGTTAAGTGTTAAAAACACTTCTCACAGTACAGTACCTCCCAGGGGGCGGATCCCCCGGGTACATCCCTCTCTCTGCCTCATGCAGCCTCAGTTTTTTTCTGCCTAGCGAAAGGAGATGACATGGCTCCTCTGGGCCCATGTGCTCTGGAGATTTTTTGCGATTTTCTCGCTTTTCTTTTCTTGTTTCCTGCTTTTTTGGATCCTGGGATCTACAATCAACTGCCGACTGGGTGACAGGCTGGATCCTCGATCCTTGTAGTCCCCCCATGTTCGTCCATCGAACGCGTGCCGGCCTTTAGCTACGCGCTGGGCCGTCCATGACATGCCCCGTTGCTCCAGGGGTGGCTGCTGTGTCCGTTCATAAACTCAGAGAAATTGATTTTACGGTGAGTACAAAAAGGCTTTTTTCCTTCAGTTTCACCTTGTGATCCTGCCAGTAACACACTTCCTGTCATAAGGTGACAACATTCACTCACTGTAATGCATTAGGGTAATAAAGGCTCATAGGCTAGACTTGCTTTACCAGGACAACCCTCCCACTACTCCTTACCTGTGAAGGTCTCATGCAATGGCCATTATCGGCCAGATCCACAAAGAAATTATGCCGGCGTATCTATTGATACGCAGCGTAATTTCAAAGTTCCCGCGTCGTATCTTTGTTTTGTATCTACAAAACAAGATACGACGGAATGAGGGATCGATCCGACAGGCGTACGTCTTTGTACGGCGTCGGATCGTAGGTGTATATTTACGCTGGCCGCTAGGTGGCATTTCCGTCGAATTCCGCGTCGAGTATGCAAATTAACTAAATAAGGTGATCCACGAACGTACGTCCGGGCGGCGCATTTTTTACATCGTTTGCGTTCGGCTTTTTCCGGCGTATAGTTAAAGCTGCTATATGGTGGCGTACTCAATGTTAAGTATGGTTGTCGTTCCCGCGTCGAAATTTGAATTTTTTACCTCGTTTGCGTAAGTCGTTCGCGAATAGGGATTTGCGTAGAATGACGTCACCGTCGTAAGCATTGGCTTGTTCTGGTTTAATTTCGAGCATGCGCACTGGGATACCCCCACGGACGGCGCATGCGCCGTTTAAAAAAAAGTTGTTTACGTCGGGTCACAACGTATTTACATAAAACACGCCCCCATCACATCGATTTGAATTGCGCGCCCTTACACCGCCAACGCCGTTTTTCAGCTCTTTAGCGCCACCCTTTGGGCAACTGCTTATGTTGTCTTATGGTTAGCATTGCTTCCTGAGCATGCGTGTTTGTACTTTGGATTTTCCGACATTGCACATTTATTGTCGGAAAATTTTAAAGCATGCTATTTAACATTTGTTGTCTGAAAATTGTCCGATGGAACATACAAACGGTCGGATTTTCCGACAAAACCCTGCCATCACATAAAAATCAGATGCATTAAGGTGAAAAAATATCTGTGGATTAGCAGCCCCCCGTTTACTTACCTGACCCCTCATAAGTCCCGCGCCGTGAATGTGCAGGCTTCTTGGCTCATTCATTGGTTGATTGAAAGCAGCGCAGCCATTGATGCTGTGCGCCGGTGGACGGGGCCGAGTGATAAAGTGAGCGGCTATAGCCACCGGCTGTATCACTGGAGCACTCCCGCAAGAACTGACCTCCAGCTCGTTCTTGCGGGGAGTGGCCGAAACAGCAGCCGAGGGACTCCAGAAGACCAGGTTCAGGGCCACTTTATGCAAAACGAGCTGCACAGTGGAGGTAAGTATAACATGGCATAGGTGTGCGCAGCCTATTGCATTAGGGTGTGCACCCCAAAGCTCAAACACACATGTGTGTGTATATATAATATGACAGTAGGGCAATGAACAGTGTCGGTAGAGCAGTAGACGATGTCAGTAGGGTAGAAGTTTACATAGTTACATAGTTAGTCAGGTTGAAAAAAGACACAAGTCCATCCAGTTCAACCTCAAAAAAATAAACCAACAAAATAAAAAAACACAATACAATCCCATACACCCAACTCCATACCCACAGTTGATCCAGAGGAAGGCAAAAAACCCCAGCAGAGCATGATCCAATTTGCTACAGCAGGGGAAAAAATTCCTTCCTGATCCCCCGAGAGGCAATCGGATTTACCCCGGATCAACTTTACCTACAAATCTTAGTACTCAGTTATATTCTGTACATTTAGGAAAGAATCCAGGCCTTTCTTAAAGCAATCTACTGAGCTGGCCAGAACCACCTCTGGAGGGAGTCTGTTCCACATTTTCACAGCTCTTACTGTGAAAAAACCTTTCCGTATTTGGAGGTGAAATCTCTTTTCCTCTAGACGTAAAGAGTGCCCCCTTGTCCTCAGTGATGACCGTAAAGTGAATAACTCAACACCAAGTACACTGTATGGACCTCTTATATATTTGTACATGTTGATCATATCCCCCCTAATTCTCCTCTTCTCAAGAGTGAATAGATTTAGTTCTTCTAATCTTTCCTCATAGCTGAGCTCCTCCATGCCCCTTATCAGTTTAGTTGTCCTTCTCTGCACTTTCTCCAGTTCTCCGATGTCCTTTTTGAGAACTGGTGCCCAAAACTGAACTGCATATTCCAGATGAGGTCTTACTAATGATTTGTACAGATGATATCTCTGTCTCTGGAGTCCATACCTCTCTTAATACAAGAAAGGACTTTGCTCGCTTTGGAAACCGCAGCTTGGCATTGCATGCCATTATTGAGCTTATGATCAACTAAAACCCCCAGATCATTCTCCACTACAGATCCCCCCAGTTGTACTCCCCCTAGTATGTATGATACATGCATATTCTTAGCCCCCAAGTGCATAACTTTACATTTATCAACATTAAACCTCATCTGCCACTCAGTCGCCCAATTAGACAGAGCATTGAGGTCGGCTTGTAAATTGGAGACATCCTGCAAGGACGTTATTCCACTGCATAGCTTGGTGTCATCTGCAAAGACAGAAATGTTACTTTTGATCCCAGACCCAATATCATTTATAAATATATTGAAAAGTTGGTGTCAGTAAAGCAGTGGACAGTGTCAGAAAGGCATTGGGGGGAATCTGCCCAGCACAGGGTGATTAGGGTGTGCCCAGGCACACCCGGCACACCCTGTGCGCACGCCTATGCATGTTTGTTAGTGCCCCGTGCACACGACCCGGTCCGAAGCTTCGTGACCGCGCCCGTGGGACCCGATCGCCGTGGGTTTCCCGCGATCGGGTCACAGGAGCTGAAGAACGGGGAGAAGTGAGTGTAAACAAACCTTCCCCGTTCTTCTCTGTGGCAATGTTCGTCTGTTCCCTGATATAGGGAACGACGATCACTGACATCACACGACCGGCCCCGCCCCCTACAGTAAGAAACACGAATGAGTTCACACTTAACCCCTACAGCGCCCCCTAGTGGTTAACCCCTTCACTGCCATTGTCATTTTCACAGTAATCCGTGCATTTTTATAGCACTTTTCACTGTGAAAATGACAATGGTCCCAAAAATGTGTCAAAAGTGTCCGATGTGTCCGCCATAATGTCGCAGTCACGAAAAAAAAAAATCGCTGATTAGTAGTAAAAAAAAAATTATTCATAAAAATGCCATAAAACTATCCCCTATTTTGTAAACGCTATACATTTTGTGCAAACCAACCGATAAACGATTATTGCGATTTTTTTTTTTTTTTTTACCAAAAATAGGTAGAAGAATACGTATTGACCTAAACTGAGGAAATTTTATTTTTTTAATATCTTTTTTGGGGGATATTTATTATAGCAAAAAGTAAAAAATATTAATTATTTTTTCAAAATTGTCGCTCTATTTTTGTTTATAGCGCAAAAAATAAAAACCGCAGAGGTGATCAAATACCACCAAAAGAAAGCTCTATTTGTGGGGAAAAAAGAGCGCCAATTTTGTTTGGAAGCCATATCGCACGACCGCGCAATTGTCAGTTAAAGCGACGCAGTGCCGAATCGCAAAAAGGGGCAAGGTCCTTTAACCTGCATAATGGTCCGGGTCTTTACCGGTTAAAGAAAAACTTTTTTTTTTATCTTTAGTGTTCCTTTAAGATATAAAAATGTTATAGCAATGTTCAAATTGCATCTCTTAAGGATTTAAACGTTGACTGTGTTCAAGTGGAAACCCCTATTAGTGGGTTAAATGTTTACCCAACCAATAAGTAATTCATCATTTTATTCTGGTGCCAGTGCCTCATTGTTTTTTCTGTCATCCAGGACTCTACGTTACAATCCCTCTTTCCAGTATTCTGGGAAATTCTGCAGTGATAAGGGAATTTCCTGACCTCTACATGTCGGAGGAGAATCGGCGTGTGTCTAACGCCTATAAAGGTATAAAAACTTGAGAGCATTCATAGAGAATTAAAGAGTTTTATGCAGCATTTATAGCAATATATATATTAGACATCGCAACCAAGCTACAGTATTGATGAGTCTAGCCAAGTGTTCGATTTATCGCTGCCGTAGATGTAAAATAGCACTAGTATCATCACAATGGATAATAGTTTATTATAGAAAATGAGCCTGCCAGTCCTGTGTGTACAGCCAAAACATTTTCAGACTAGGGAAAAGTTTAACCTCTGTCAAGTTTGTATTGTTAGAAAGAAACAGAAATGGGAGGCTCTAAGAGTAACAGTAGATTAACCATACCTCCCATCTGTCCCTGATTTGGAGCAATGTCCCTCTCAGGGGAGGGCTGGCAGGGGGGGCAGGGTGGAAATCTCCCCCCGGGCTGGTGACACTATGCACCACCACCGGCCACCACTACCAAATGCTGTTTTTGCAGAGCAGGAATATGCCTGCTGGAGCTCTGTTAACACAGGTCACAGCTGCTGCTCACCTCCCACTGTGCAGCCGTGCCTGTGTCAGCTCCGAGGTAGATGGCTACAGAGCTGAGCTATGTCTCATTTCACACATAGCTCAGCCTCAGCGCACACCAGCGCTGACATCCCCTTCTCTCTCTGCACAGACACGAGGAAAGATAGAGCTCATCTGCTACTTCTCCTTCTGAGTCTGCCCTGCCCACACTCCATGGGCATGTGTGGGCACTGGACAGGAAGTTTGAACCCAAAAAAGCATCAGACAGCCTGCCTGCGCCTCAGCCTCCATCCTGGAAAGTTATATTTAGAGTTACGATTGCCCTGGGGTGGTAATCAAACACCCCTTAGTATAAGGTGCCACATCCTAAATAATGTAGATATATAGAAAAAGACTGTGTAGTCTGAGACTAAGAGAAAGTGGACTTTGTAGGCACCGGATTTAAAATGTATAAGTAATTTTAATTTTAACAGTACAAAAGCACAAAAACACTGAACAATTGCTCAAATTAAAGAAAAGGAAAACAAAAAATACAATAAGATGCACAAAGAACTCAATTCCTATCCCTTTCTGAAGACACCGCTGATAGCCACAGGGCTGGATGTAAGAATTACACAATGAGCGCTGGGTGGCGTTGTAACTTCGAGAGGTAATACAGGATGAGTTTTGATAAAATTGGGATTCAGCTCGACATGTTTCGCGACGTTGTCGCTTCTTCGGGAGCTTCTGGGTATTTAAAAGACAATACAATGTTGCCATTAGAGATATGCATATACATAAATACAATACAATATTGTTTTACATTGGGCATATTGTACATAAGTACATAGAGGCCTCTGAGCATGTTGAAGAAAAGCATTTTGACTGTGACCATAATACTCACCGAAAAAACGGTGTTTAGTAACTTTAGAGAATGCTCAGCAGCGTCCTGATACGATCAGACCATTTGCCTTAGGAGATGGAATAAGATACCATGGGTCACACCCACACATTGACCATGCTCAGTCGGGCAAAATTGAACCAGTTGGGGTATCTAAGAATGGATGGTAAACAGAAGTAATGGGTCCAAAAATGAATGGGACCATAGAGGATAAAAAACGGAATTTAGAAAAAAGGAAAAGGCAGGTATAAAGAGAATATGAATAAAACAGTATGTATATATATTTTTTATAACTAATATGGCATACCTTAAAAAGAGGTATAGACGCCTGGGTATTGAGAAGACAATTCCAGGAGTTAGAGAAAGGGAACACCCTTAAAGAAAAATTATTGTTGGGACAGCAGAAGGAAAGCAGTCCATATGAATCCCCTCTTGGCTGTAAAAAATCCAAAAAGTAAAGAATGAAAAAAATATATATATGAGTATAAAAAACAAATGTAAGTAGTCTTGTTAATTGCCAAATGATAGGCTTAATATTGATGAACACTTAATTTGTAAGAAATGTTGTTAATGTTTTTAAACAAAACCTAGCATTGTGCAAAATGTTGGTGCATTAACAGTCTATTACCTTAATTGTGGAAGACTGGGTAACAGGTCAATTCAAAAACTGCCACAAGATGGCAGCGGTGAGCGTTAAGCTGATGCAGGGAGAAAAGAAACCCCCAGGGAGGAACAGCAATCAGCTGTTGAAAATACAGAGAAAAACGCTCTTAATGAAGGCATGGTCATATACAAACGCTAACAAAAGTAATGAAAGGAAGAATGTACATACCCAAAGTTTTGCTAACAGGTGGGAAAATCGTGGGCAGTGAGATGGCGTGCGGTCCCGCTGGGCGTCCGTCCTAGCTAGCAAACAACAAGAGCACCTGCAAACACAGGCTCTTGTTGAGTTTAAATACCCCGCACTGATGACGTCATGTAATTGACAGTCATCCGGCTGGCCAGAGAAGGATACACCGCGCATGCGCGTGCGCATGCGCACAAGGAGCCGCGATTGGGCTTATTGTAGAGATGAAAAAACGGGTGTACATAATATGGTGTTTCCCAGATGGAAAGAAAAATAGGGAAATAATGACACCATATTAGAGATGCCATCACATGGTCTAAGGTCTAGATGAAAGACATCTGACCAGACAATGTGATGGCTTACCTGGCCACTGGTTCATTCGCTCAGCGGCGCATGGTACTGTGGTGACTAATGGTAGGACATGCATTGGTCTGAACATAAAAGAACGCTGGGTGAGCAAACTGTAAGAAAAAAATGAGACATTTATATAAAAAACATGCAAAATACATGCGTAACAATGTTAAATCCATCATACGATGGACGTATAGGGAACATTAATATATGGTAATCTTGATGCTGTTTCTACCTATTTAGAAAATAAATGAAGAGACTGCACAATATTTGTCACAGACAATACTTTAAAACCTGGAAACTGGGAAAGGAAAATGGAGATGGCCAAAAATAGGGCCAATTTAGCCACTAGAACAGACTAGCTGGATACTGTAGCTTAATCAGGTCATAGGAACTTGAGATAATGATTTTATCAAATTTATCTGTAATAGAATTTTTGATAAAACAAAAACAAAAACAAAACAAGAATGAAATCCACGTTTGTTTCGGTTAATGATAATCAAACCAAAAACGGGAGCTCAAACATCAAACATCAGCTAATATTGATTTGATGGGTGAATCACTGGGTATGGGAGCTGCCATACAGGTCCCTCAAAGGAAGGGCCTGTATGACAGCACCTCATTGATCCCAGGTAATTTGGTGGCGCCCAGACGCTCTATCCACAGAGTCTCTCTCTGAAGAATAATTTTGTCCCAGTTCCCCCCTCGAGGGTCACGTGGGACAACCTCCAAAACAAGGAATTGAACAGAAGAAGTATCAAATTGATGAAACAACCCAAGATGGCGACTTATGGGTGTGAGCATCTTGGCATTTTGCGAATAGTAAATGTGATCGTAAATTCTTTTCCTCAATTTGCGTAGTGTTTTACCAACATAATAGGCCCCGCATTTACAGGTCATTAAATAAATGACCCCCTCGGTGTCACAGCTGGCCTGAAAACGAGGTCTAAATGTTTCCCCATTGGGCAGACTAAATTTGGTGCCAGCTTGCACCCATGGGCAATAGGAGCAATGGCCACATTTAGAGATACCTAGACTTTGATTGTGGGTCAATGGATTGGTTTTAACTTGGTAGTGGCTTGATGTTAATTTATTTCCAATTGAGGTGTTCTTTCTAAAAACTATTTCAGGTCTGTGTTTGACATATTTGCCGATGGTCACATCTTCGCTCAAGAGGTGCCAGTGTTTTTCTAGGCAGCTGCGTAGTTGGTAGTGTTGGGACGTATACTTTGTTATAAATCTGGTGATTTGTTGGTCTTTGTTTTCTTGTTTATGGGGGTGTATGAGAGAGGGTCTATCTCGATTGAGAGCTTTGTTGAAAGCTTTCCTCAAAAGAGATTTGCTGTAACCTCGCATTAAAAGCCGAGAGCGCAGCTCATTAGCCTGAGATCTAAAATCCGTATCATGTGTACAATTCCTCCTTAGGCGGATGTACTGAGCATACGGGATACTGTGGATGAGATGTGTCGGGTGGCTGCTTTGGGCGTGTAGCACCGTGTTCCCTGCTGTTTGCTTTCGATACAACCTAGTTGCAATGTTGTTGGAGGAATCTCGGTATATTGATAGGTCTAAAAATGATAAAGTGTCTCTATTGTGTTCAAAAGAAAATTTTAAATTAAATGTGTTTTTGTTCAAACAGTTTGTCCCACCCCCCCAGGTACAGGTTCGCGTAAGCCGGTGCGCAACAAGTGCCCATGGCTACGCCCTGTACCTGGAGGTAGTGGGAGTCTAGGAAAGTGAAACTATTATGGTGGAGGATAAATGATAACAGTTTCAAGATAAAAGATTGAAATTTCCAAGTACGATGATCCTCCTTCATGAGGAAGGATCTGATGACTTCAAGGCCCAAATCGTGCGGTATACTCGAATACAATGCCTCGACATCAATGCTAACAAATGTAGCGTCCGATGGTATTGTTACGCCATCAAGGTGTCGCAATAGATCTGATGTGTCCTTGACATAAGATGGGAGGCTAGTTACATAAGGCATCAAAAAGAAATCCACCAGTCTGCTGGCATTTTCGGTAATTGACCCTATCCCCGAGATGATGGGTCTACCCGGTGGTTTGGATTTGTTTTTGTGAATTTTGGGGATAGCATAAAATATCGCCTCCCTAGGGAAGGCAGTATTTAGATACTCATAGGTTTGTTGGTCAATTAGGGCTTCGGAAAAGGCAGAATAAAGTAATAACTTGAATTCCAAATGAAATTGGGCAATAATATCTCTTGAAATGGGTTTGTACCAGTCTTTGTTTTTTAGAATGTTAAAACCCATTTCTTCGTATTGGTCGCAGGTGAGTAGAACTATATTGCCCCCCTTGTCCGAAGCCTTAATGACTGTGTCCTGTCTAACCTGTAGGGATTTAAGTGCTTTTTGTTGGTCGATACTGAGATTGGAAGGTGTAGATAAAGTAGACATATTTTTGACCTCATGGACCATAGCAATTAAAAATGCAGAAACTTGTTCATTGGTGTGTAGATCTGGGAATTGGTTTGATTTGCGCTTAAAAGCACTGATGTCTTTTTTGCGTGGTAAAGAGTCTGTGACAAATATTGTGCAGTCTCTTCATTTATTTTCTAAATAGGTAGAAACAGCATCAAGATTACCATATATTAATGTTCCCTATACGTCCATCGTATGATGGATTTAACATTGTTACGCATGTATTTTGCATGTTTTTTATATAAATGTCTCATCATTTTTTTCTTACAGTTTGCTCACCCAGCATTCTTTTATGTTCAGACCAATGCATGTCCTACCATTAGTCACCACAGTACCATGCGCCGCTGAGCGAATGAACCAGTGGCCAGGTAAGCCATCACATTGTCTGGTCAGATGTCTTTCATCTAGACCTTAGACCATGTGATGGCATCTCTAATATGGTGTCATTATTTCCCTATTTTTCTTTCCATCTGGGAAACACCATATTATGTACACCCGTTTTTTCATCTCTACAATAAGCCCAATCGCGGCTCCTTGTGCGCATGCGCGGTGTATCCTTCTCTGGCCAGCCGGATGACTGTCAATTACATGACGTCATCAGTGCGGGGTATTTAAACTCAACAAGAGCCTGTGTTTGCAGGTGCTCTTGTTGTTTGCTAGCTAGGACGGACGCCCAGCGGGACCGCACGCCATCTCACTGCCCACGATTTTCCCACCTGTTAGCAAAACTTTGGGTATGTACATTCTTCCTTTCATTACTTTTGTTAGCGTTTGTATATGACCATGCCTTCATTAAGAGCGTTTTTCTCTGTATTTTCAACAGCTGATTGCTGTTCCTCCCTGGGGGTTTCTTTTCTCCCTGCATCAGCTTAACGCTCACCGCTGCCATCTTGTGGCAGTTTTTGAATTGACCTGTTACCCAGTCTTCCACAATTAAGGTAATAGACTGTTAATGCACCAACATTTTGCACAATGCTAGGTTTTGTTTAAAAACATTAACAACATTTCTTACAAATTAAGTGTTCATCAATATTAAGCCTATCATTTGGCAATTAACAAGACTACTTACATTTGTTTTTTATACTCATATATATATTTTTTTCATTCTTTACTTTTTGGATTTTTTACAGCCAAGAGGGGATTCATATGGACTGTTTTCCTTCTGCTGTCCCAACAATAATTTTTCTTTAAGGGTGTTCCCTTTCTCTAACTCCTGGAATTGTCTTCTCAATACCCAGGCGTCTATACCTCTTTTTAAGGTATGCCATATTAGTTATAAAAAATATATATACATACTGTTTTATTCATATTCTCTTTATACCTGCCTTTTCCTTTTTTCTAAATTCCGTTTTTTATCCTCTATGGTCCCATTCATTTTTGGACCCATTACTTCTGTTTACCATCCATTCTTAGATACCCCAACTGGTTCAATTTTGCCCGACTGAGCATGGTCAATGTGTGGGTGTGACCCATGGTATCTTATTCCATCTCCTAAGGCAAATGGTCTGATCGTATCAGGACGCTGCTGAGCATTCTCTAAAGTTACTAAACACCGTTTTTTCGGTGAGTATTATGGTCACAGTCAAAATGCTTTTCTTCAACATGCTCAGAGGCCTCTATGTACTTATGTACAATATGCCCAATGTAAAACAATATTGTATTGTATTTATGTATATGCATATCTCTAATGGCAACATTGTATTGTCTTTTAAATACCCAGAAGTTCCCGAAGAAGCGACAACGTCGCGAAACATGTCGAGCTGAATCCCAATTTTATCAAAACTCATCCTGTATTACCTCTCGAAGTTACAACGCCACCCAGCGCTCATTGTGTAATTCTTACATCCAGCCCTGTGGCTATCAGCGGTGTCTTCAGAAAGGGATAGGAATTGAGTTCTTTGTGCATCTTATTGTATTTTTTGTTTTCTTTTTCTTTCATTTGAGCAATTGTTCAGTGTTTTTGTGCTTTTGTACTGTTAAAATTAAAATTACTTATACATTTTAAATCCGGTGCCTACAAAGTCCACTTTCTCTTAGTCTCAGACTACACAGTCTTTTTCTATATATCTCCATCCTGGAAAGCTCACCCTCTCTAGTCTATCCTGCCTCCCAGTGTATAAAAAGGGGTGCTCTGTGGACTTTGTTAAAGGGGAGGGGGGCAGGCTTTGGTGAGCAGAGACCCTCTTTACACAATAGTCCACAGCATGCACCCTTAAATCAAGTTTCCCAGAACACCCCTTACATCAGATCTGATGTGAATGGGGTCTGTGCGGACTCTGATGTAAGGGGAGGCCTCTGCGCGGACTCTTGTGATCATGAAAAATCTTAGACTGTTTTCCTCGATCCATCACTTTTCCACGCTCTATGGGCCATTTGACTGGACTTGCCCCCCAGGCCTAAGGCTGCCAGCCCTCCCCTGGTCCCTCTGTCCCTCCTTCCTCCTCATTTTGATCTGATCTATATAGAGGTATATAAAATGCACTATTTTCTTTTGAGACTTGCAAATATCTTCTGTATCATAGAAGTCAATGCGAGTTGCCTGAAGTTTCCCGTGGAGCGACTTGTCTCTGGGCAGCCTGCCAAGTGTGAGAAAAGATACAATGGGCTAGATTCAGTAAGAAGTTACGTCGGCGTATCTATTGATACGCCGCGTAACTTTTTTCTGTATTCAGAAAGCAAGATACGCCGGAATTTTGCTAAGATACGACCATGCATATTTACGCTGGCCGCTAGGTGGCGCTTCTGTTGATTACGGCGTAGAATATGCAAATGAGCAAGATACGCCGATTCAGAAACGTACATGCGCCCGGCGGATTTTGTAACGTCATTTACGTAAGGCTTTTTCCGGCGTAAGGTTACTCCTGCTATATGAGGCGTATCCAATGTTAAGTATGGACGTCGGGCCAGCGTCGAATTTTGCGTTGTTTGCGAATAGGGCTTTGCGTAAATTACGTTCACGTCGAAAGCATTGACTATTTGCGACGTGATTAGGAGCATGCGCACTGGGATACGTTCATGGCCGGCGCATGCGCCGTTCGTGAAAAACGTAATTTACATAAAACACGCCCACCTCTTGACAATTTGAATTTGGCGCGCTTACACCGGCAGATTTAAGCTACGCCGCCGCAACTTACGGAGCAAGTGCTTTGTGAATACTGCACTTGCCTCTCTAAATTGTGGCGGCGTAGCGTAAATAACATACGCTACGCCCGCACAAATTTACGTCTCCCTACCTGAATCTAGCCCACTGTTTCTAATCAATGAACTGAACTCAGTGTGTAGAAGTTCTCAGTTTAACCATTTAAAGGAGTTGTAAGGGAAAAAAAAATGTTGACAAAAATTTTGGTCTGCAAGGTAGACAGACAGAATAGTGTAATGATTCTGTTAAAAAAACGTGTAAATACCTATTAAATTCCTTCATCTATATCACCTCTGGCGTTCTAGTTTCTGTTCTCTCATTCACTTCCTGGTTTGCGGCGCTCTTTCATGTAAGAACTACATTTCCCAGTATGCATTGCGACACACCCAGTAATTCACACCTCCTTAAAGTCTCTAACATGTAGAGAGCATCCTGCAGCACAGATGTAGTTCCCAGGAGGGGACGAGCACGTTACTGACCACCGCAGTAAAGCCTCCCGTCACGGTGGTCAGTAACAATCAGACAAGCAGGAAGTGAACAGAACAGAGAAGAAATAGAGCAACTTCTGAGCAAAAACGAACAATGAGGAAGGGAAAAGATGAATGTCTGCAGGTAAAGGATGCTTATTATGAAAAATGTTTTCCTTTACAACCCCTTTAAGTTCACACATCTTTTTTTTTTTTTTTTTTTATACAGATTTCAGATAGGTAGGAGGAAGGGGGAGAGAACATTTTAAAGAATAGTTTAAATGCTGATAATGTAATCTTTTTTTTTTTTAATTTGGATTATTTTATTTTTTATTTCTTTTAGGTTTTGCAGTTGCTTATGGTGAATTTACAGAGGATGACTCTCCAGGTAGGGTAAAGGATAGAGATGCTGTATTAAAGTTAAAATAATATTTTGAAGACTAGAATCTTACCAGTTCACTCCAGAGAACCTTTCTCACAATAAAGCCCATCAAGGCACATACCTAGGTCCAGATTCACGTAGATCGGCGTATCTTCGTGCGGGCGTAACGTATCCTATTTACGTTACACCTCCGCAACTTAGATGGGCAAGTGCAGTATTCTCAAAGCACTTGCTCCGTAAGTTGCGGCGGTGTAGCGTAAATAGGCCGGCGTAAGCCCGCCTAATTCAAATGTGGAACAGGGGGGCGTGTTTTATGGAAATTAATCGTGACCCCACGTAAACTTGTGACCTGACATGATTGACGTTTTTTGCATGCGCCGTCCCTGGAATATCCCAGTGTGCATTGCTCCAAAGTACGCCGCAAGGACGTATTGGTTTCGACGTGAACGTAAATTACGTCCAGCCCCATTCACAGACGACTTACGCAAACAACGTAAAATTTTCAAAATTCAACGCGGGAACGACGTCAATACTTAACATTGGTACGCCGCATGTACGCCTCATATAGCAGGGGTAACTTTACGCCGGGAAAAGCCTAATGTAAAAGGCATATCTGCACTGCGTCGGCCGGGCGTAAGTTTGTGAATTTGCGTATCTAGCTGATTTAAATATTTCTAGGCGTAAATGAGCGTACACGCCCCTAGCGGCCAGCGTAAATATGCAGTTAAGATGCAACGGCGTAAGAGCCTTACGCCGGTCGGATCTAATACAAATCTATGCGTAACTGATTCTATGAATCAGGCGCATAGATACGACGGCTCAGACTCAGAGATACGACGGCGTATCTGGAGATACGCCGTTGTATCTCCTTTGAGAATCTGGGCCCTAGTCATTAGGGATGAGCTTTATATTCGGGTGTTCGCGGCAAATTTAAAAGCAAGTGGATAAACATGACATTAAAGGGGTTGTAAAGGTTTGTTTTTTATTTTCTAAATAGGTTCCTTTAAGCTAGTGCATTGTTGGTTCACTTACCTTTTCCTTCCATTTACCTTCTAAATGTTTTTTTTCTTTGTCTTCAGAATTTCTTACTTCCTGTTTCTCCACAGTAAGCTGTTCTAAATGACTTTCCATCACTTGGATGAAGGTGGAAAGCTTACTGAGGAGAAACATGAATGTGAGAAATTCAAACAAAGAAAAAAAAACATTTAGAAGGGAAATTTAAGGTAAAGGTAAGTGAACCAATAATGCACTAGCTTAAAGGAATCTATTTAGAAAATAAAAGACGAACCTTTACAACTCCTTTAATAAGACACTGAAACCTCCATCAAATGAAGAACCACATACAATATTTACCCCTTCATAGACTTATGTTCATTTAAAGCAAACCTGTCCCACAATAAAACCCATGAAGCCAACATAGCCAGAGAAACGCAATCACTACGAGGTGCCTACATGTGCCTTTTTTTGTATAGTGTCTTCCTCACTATGATTTTGGCAACCTCCGGGTCAAAAATCAGAGCCAATGTCCATGACCAATAGAAAGAAATCCTTTTGGCGGTGTCAGTGCTCTAGTTACTGAGTTGCAGGTCAATATTTTCATATTATGTGCACCAGGCTCCTGATTTGCACAGAAGGTCATGAATCACTATTTGGGATGAGCCGAACACCCCCCGGTTTAGTTTGCAGCAGAACATGGGAATAGGCAAAAAATGTGTTCGAACACCGTCAAAGTCTATGGGACACGAACATGAAAAATCAAAAATGCTAATTTTAAAGGTTAATATGCAAGTTATTGTCATAAAAAGTGTTTGGGGACCTGGGTCTGTAACGTAGTGCATGTTTCCTGTGTTTATCAGTCTCTGTACAAAATCACATTTCTAAAGGAAAAAAAGTAATTTAAAACTACTCACGACTATAATGAATTGTCGGGTCCCATCAATAAAAGTCATTGAATAAAAACGGCATGGGTTCCCCTCTTAGTCCATTATCAGGCCCTTCAGGTATGGTATGGATTTTAAGGGGAACCCCGCGTCAAAATAAAAAATGGCATAGGGTTCCCCCAAAAACTCATACCAGACCCTTATCCGAGCAAGCATTCTCGATCTCCAGCGAGGATACGACGCACACGATCCTGCCTCCACGGGAGGCACCCGACGAATGACGCTCTCCAGCCTGACAGCTCTAATATAGCTGAGGGCGGGGCTACCCATCACGTGACCCCGCCCCCCTCCGACGCAAGGGGAAATGCCAGGGTTACCCAGTGACGTGTACGGGTGACCCGCCCTCCTCTGATGCCCCGCCCTCAGCTATATTACAGCTGTCAGGCTGGACCGCGTTATACGTCGGGTGCCTTCCGTGGAGGCAGGATCGCGTGCTTCGTATCCTCGCTGGAGATCGAGAATGGATTACATCGCTGGAGATCGTGAATGGATTACATCGCTGGAATCTTTTTTTTATTTTTAATAAAGGCCTTGTCCCAAGCTGTCTCCTGTGGTTTTTAACATTTTGACACTTTTTTTGTGAAATGATAGGGGTACACCGTACCCCGTTACCAATTCACATGGGGGGGGCTGGGATCTGGAGGTCCCCTTTGTTAAAAGGGGCTTTCAGATTCCGATAAGCCCCCTGCCCGCAGACCCCCACAACCACCGGGCAAGGGTTGTGGGGATGAGGTCCTTGTCCCCCATCAACATGGGGACATCCTCCCCATGTTGAGGGCATGTGGCCTGGTATGGTTCAGGAGGGGGGGGGCGCTCTCTCGCCCCCCTCTTTTCCTGCAGCCTGCCAGGTTGCGTGCTCAGATGAGGGTTTGGTATGGATTTTTGGGGGGAACCCCACCCCATTTTTTTTATTTTTACACAAGGTACCCCTTAAAATCCATACCAGACCTGAAGGGTTTGGTATGGATTTTGAGGGGGACCCCTAAGCCATTTAAAAAAAAAATGGCGCAGGTTTCCCCTTAATATCCATACCAGACCTGAAGGGCCTGATATGGAATTTGGGGGGACCCCCACGCATTTTTTTTTTTTAGGGTTCCCCATAATATTCATACCAGACCCGAAGTGAGGAAGACACTATACAACAAAAGGCACATGTAGGCACCTCGTAGTGATTGCGTTTCTCTGGCTATGTTGGCTTCATGGGTTTTATTGTGGGACAGGTTTGCTTTCAATTAACATAAGTCTATGAAGGGGTAAATATTGTATGTGGTTCTTCATTTGATGGAGGTTTCAGTGTCTTATTAATGTCATGTTTAACCACTTGCTTACTGGGCACTTAAACCCCCTTCCTGCCCAGGCTCATACACTTTGAATGACAATTACGTGGTCATGCAACACTGTACCCAAATGAATTTTTTTTATCATTTTCTTCACACAAATAGAGCTTTCTTTTGCTGGTATTTCTTTGGTGTGCTGCTTCTCCTTTCACTGTCCAATTACAGATTGGGGTGGTAAACCCGTATGTGAATTAAAATTGCAGCAGGGAAAGATTAGGTCCCTTTATCCACCAAACAGAACTGTGCTGTCTGGCAGAGTTGTGTAAATCTTGGGGCTGAATGAAAAGAAATACACATTATTTGGCAGGTAAAACTGTCCCCTTATATGTATTTCATCTGGCTATTTAGCTGTTTGCCTGGAATTCAAGAGTGTTGTCTACAGGGCAGCATACTCCTGAACCCTGCACTATGTACTGTATGTAATGCACACCCAAACTCTTCACTCTGTATGTAGAGCACTCCTGAACCCTGCACCCTAGTAGTTAATAATGCCCCATTAAGACTGCTACCATTTGATGCAGCATGCCAGGTGTTGATGATGGGTGGTGCAGTTGGGGTGTGGTTGAGTTCCTGCACCTATACTCTGAGAAACAAAACCCTAGGGGCCAGATTCTCAGAGCAAGTACGCCGGCGTATCTACTGATACACCGGCGTACTTTCAAAGTTTGCCGCGTCGTATCTTTAGTTTGAATCCTCAAACCAAGATGCAACGGCTTCTGGCTTCGATCCGACAGGTGTACAGCTTCGTACGCCTTCGGATCGTAGGTGCAATACTTCGGCGCCCGCTGGGTGGAGTTTGCGTCGTTTTCCGCGTCGGGTATGCTAATTAGCTTTTTCCGTCGATCCACAAAGGTACGCGCGGCCGTCGCATTCTCTTACGTTGTCGCTAGTCGGCTTTTCCCGGCGTATAGTTAAAGCTGCTATTTCGTGGCGTATAGATAGACTTGCCATGTTAAAGTATGGCCGTCGTTCCCGCGTCGAATTTTGAAAGTCGTCTGTGAATAGGAAAGGACGTAACTCACGTCTAAGTTCAAAAAATGACGTCGGTGCGATGTCATTTCGCGCAAAGCACGGCAGGAAATTTCGAAACAGAGTATGCACATTTCAATCGGCGCGGGGACGCCCTTCATTTAAATGAATCACGCCCCCTACCCGCCCAATTTGAAATACGCGCCAAGAAATACACTACGCCGCCGTAACTTACGGCGCAAAATCTTCCTGGATTCGAAAATGCGCCAGGTAAGATACGGCGGCGTAGCGTATCTCTGATATGCTGCGCCAGGGCAATTCTATGTATTCTATGTTCTATCTGGCCCTAGTTGTCTACCATCCTTACCATTAGAACATATTCTTTTCAAAAGAACAACAGTTGCACTTTAACACAGGTGACTATTTGCTTTCTTGCAGAGATAGTTCTTGGAAGCCCAATCATGTTAAGCAGGGGCATGGTAAGTACTGAATGTGGAATGTATCTGTTTAGAAGTCTTATGCCACGTACAGACGGTCGTTTTTTATAATAGAAAAAAACTATGTTTTATGTGTTGAAAAAAACCGAATGCTGAGATATGCTTATTCTTTATGGTGTATGCCAAGTCTCTTGCTTTTTACATGCAGCATGAAATATTGAATTATATGTTTTGCAGACTAAAATCAATGTCTTATCTATCCCAGGTTGAAATCTATTCAGGCAGCAAAAATATGGTGACCTTCAAAGGAGAACAGGTGAGTATGACAAGTAAGGGTGTGATCCCAGATGCAGTGGCGGCTGGTGCTAATTTTTTTTTTGAGGGGTGCCAATTCGGTAGATTTAGTTCGGGGGTGGTTAATATTACACAGACAATCACACAGACAATATAATACATAGCTGCCCCCTCTGCATTACCTTGCCCAGCATTTTCCCCTGTCAGTATCGTCTTCATGGACAAAACCGGAAGTGAGGCAATGATGAATATTGATCGGCTAAAATTAAAAGTGGAAGGGTTCGGAGGTCAGTGCTCAGCTCCCAGAGGGCAACCCGAATCAAGCCAATTAGAGCCTTACCTGAAAAATAAAACATATATGGAAACCTCCATATGAAGATGTGGGTGAAATTACTGTGCTAACCCAAATAAAATATAAAGCAGCTAACACAAAATAGACAAACAATGAAACACAAAACAAGTGCAATATGTCATATAGTGCATATAGGTCATACCATATAGATAAATGTAAGGTGCAGAGTGCAAATTCCAATGGCCAGAACCAATATAAAATAAAAGGCACTGAATGGTGAGGTGAATAGATGACCAAATGTATTAAAACAGTCCATACTAAAGGAAGGACTCCAAGATGAAATATGATTCTGAAGCAAAGGCAAATGTAATGACCACAACAGCAAAGAGAACACCAGGGATGATGTGTCCGCCACCCGGGGTAGGGGGTAAACACTCTTACCAGATGATGTGGACTCGCATTCCAGTGGCAGTGGGTCAATCAAGCTGAGAAAACCAGGATGTCATTTTTTTTAACTTAGACATGAATTACGTCCATCCCGATTCACAGACGACTTGCGCAAAAAAAAAAAATTAAAATTTCGACACGGGAACGACGGCCATACTTAACATGGCATGTCTAACTATACGCTGCAAAATAGCAGCTTTAACTATACGCTGGAAAAAGCCGACTAGAGACGACGTAAAAGAATGCGACGGCCGCGCGTATGTTCGTGGATCGTCGGAAATAGCTAATTTGCATACCCGACGCGGAAAACGACGTGAACGCCACCCAGCGGAACGCCGAAGTATTGCATCTTAGATCCGAGGGCGTATGAGGACGTACACCTGTCGGATCTAACCCAGATGCCGTCGTATCTTGGTTTGAGGATTCAAACTAAAGATACGACGCGGGTAATTTGAAAGTACGCCAGCGTATCAGTAGATACCCTGGCGTACTCTGTCTGTGGATCTGGCCCATTGGGATCATAAAAAGAAAAATGCCTTCATATGGGGTAGATCAAAATAGATGGCTTTTTAAAAGGTACAAACATCAAGTAAAATATTTATTTAAAGGTACAGACATCAAGGAAAAGATGTGTACAAAGATTTGTGTTCACAAAATTAAAAGCAATGTGGGGAGCTAAGCAAGCAAGTCTGATGCGTTTCATCCCAATGGACTTCAACTGGGGCAAAAGCCAGCTCCCCCACATTGCCTATATTTATAAAATAAATGTAAATATATGAGCCGATAGGGGTGGCGTGGTTCTGCTCGTGGTGTCAGAACTTAGAGGCATGGTCACCGGTGTGAGCTACATGCCTCACTCTGAACGCCAATCACATTGCCCTATGCGTGAAGTCCAAGCCTCATTGTAGCCAACGCACAGTGACGTCACTGAATCTGTGACTGTGTGCGCACCAAACCTCAAATCTAATCTCGTTTTGGACTCCGCATTGTAACGCTAAAGGCAGACAACTGTATATACTCCAGGTATCACCTTGGATATAATCAGAGCCCCAATGGGCAGAAGAAACAGAACCAGATTAATGAATAAAATGGACCCTACAATGAGGGACTTACATAAACATGCTTACATATAACAAATTATCAATTAAAATATATGTACTAAGCTTGATTGATAAAAGCGTTTATATACCAATCAACGTTCATACCGAACGGTGAATAGGATTTAAGTTCATGTATCCAGAATGTTTGTTTCAAGCCGAGAAACCCCTCGTAGACATGAATTCCCCTTCCAATGTGGGATTAATTTGTCAATGATCTGAAATGGAGTTCCAGAGGGGTCTTTATTGTGATATTTTAAATAGTGGCGGGGGACGCTGTGATTAATACGGCCCTCCTTGATGCTGGCCAGATGTTCATTGCCCCTCACGAGAAGGTTCGTCCCAGGTATTGCTTTTCACAAGGACAAGTCAGCAAGTAAATCCATATACAAATACAGAACCCTATACCAATGATGATATTGGTGATGATAAATTACCAGTAGTGATACACTTTATTGACAAGCCTGGTGCCTCAATAATGTATGATCATCTATAAACTCCAGTTGTCTGATAGGAGAGGGGACAGGAACAAAATACTGTTACAGAAGGAAGCGCAGTGGATCTTTCTGTTAAATTTGATGTCGCCAAAAAGGACTGAATAATGACTTGTCACTGCATAGCTTTCTATGAGATAAATTGATACTGCAGGAGCATCTGTCCCCTCCAACACTGGAATAATGGATAAAAGATATGGACATTTTTATCTTTATCTCTATACATTTTTCTACTTTGACATGTATGCCTGTACTAATGATGTGTTATACAGTGGAACCTTGGATTACAAGCATAATCCAATCCAGGAGAATGCTTGTAATCCAAAGCACTCGCATATCAAAGCGAGTTTCCCCATAGAAGTAAAAGGAAATTAAGATAATTCGTTCCACATTGACTTCTATTCTATGCATTCAAATAAGTAAAAGTACACAAACCACAGGATGGGCTGTGGGTGTCTTAAAATAGTACAGTGCCACGTCCTAACTGTAGTAGGAAAAATTGATGTTGGAGGAAAACAAAAGTGGACTTTATAGGCACTAATCGTTGAAACAAAAAATATATTTTATTGACGCAATCCCAAAAGGGCTATTGAATCAACATTACAGTGGATATTAGTAAAATACATTAAAAGCAAAAAAATAAATAAATAATAAATATCACAAAAAACTTGTAATAATTTCACAGAACATTTAATAATAAACCAATACTGGTCCAATAGAGACATCAACGAATGTTGATGGCTAGCGTGTGTATTGGTAAATTCCAAGCAAGCTCTACATGTTTCGCAGTTGAGTGCTTCTTCAGGAGCTATCTATGTTTCTGGAAGGAAAACAGGCATCCACGGTAATGGATAGGGTTAAAAATGGAGCCCGGTAGAAGGTATTATTTATGGTAGATACAGTATCTATTCTATTGTATGCAGTACCGCATGTGGCCAGAGGTGGGGGACGCCGGAGAGACTCGGAGACCGTTCGGAGCTGTTCAGATGCACTAGGAAAGCCTCGGAGAGGCTCGGGAATGGAGTGTTTCCGACTATTTCTGCATATTTCCGAGTGCATCCGAATGTCTCCGAGTGTCACTAAATGCGGTACCGTATACCGCAGAGGCTTGAATCCTGCTTGTTTTGCGAGACAACACTCGCAAACCGAAGTCAGGATTTTTTCTAAATAATAGCTCATATTGCGAAACGCTCATTAACCGCGTTACCGGCAATCCGAGGTATTACTGTATATTTTACTCAATAGTGGAAGGTAACCTGTCTCTGTGTAACGCCTCTCTATTCCAGTATTTATTTATTTCTGTTCGATTTCTTTTATAGTTTTCTAACAAAACAGTATTTTTTAGGTAGTCTTTTTTTCTTTTTTAGTTAAACTCCCTCTTTTAATGGCACATCCAATATATGACGTGTTGTTCAGTCTTTACGTTGTGTTTTCTGCAGACCGCCTCCTATTTTGGCCATTCAGTAGCCGTTACAGACATCAACGGAGATGGGTGAGTCTCATTTGTTGCAAAATATAATTTCACATGAATGTAGAGCCATCTAGCGTTATAATCTGATTTACTACAGATTCAGAATCAAGAAAACCTCTGTTATAATATATATTTTAAGAAACAGGCTTTCAGTAGCTTTGACAAAATAAATTGTCTTAGGCCTCGTACACACGACCGAGTTTCTCGGCAAAAACCAGCAAGAAACTTGCTGTTTTGTTTTTTTTTTTGCCGAGGAAACCGGTCGTGTGTACACTTTTCGACGAGGAAACTGTCGAGGATCTCGTCGAGCCAAAAAGAGAGCATGTCTTCTTTTTCCTCGACGTGAATGGGAAAATTTGGCGCGCCGAGATCCTCGACAGCCTAACAAGGAACTCAACGAGCAAAACTATGTGTTTCGCCCGTCGAGTTTCTCGGTCGTGTGTACGAGGCTTCATGGGTTGATAAAAATGATTTGTTAGACAGCCCCTACTGGATTTGACATTTGTGAGTATAGTGATCTGGTCGTGCCGATACTGAGCATCTGCTAACAGATTTACAAGAGCAAACTCATAGGTAATTGCTGGCTACATCTAAATCCTGAGCCATTGGTTGGGGATTACTTTATTAGAGTTTAAACTTTATTCAAATGGATGCTGAACCAAGCTTTTGGTTCAGATATATCAATATTTTCTGTGTTGGAATTGGTGTTGTTTTCAGTCAACAAACAGGTTTAATGTTAATTTAACATTAGCTTATAAGAGATTGAACTTTAATGATAGAGTAAGAATGTATTGATACAGTAAGTATGATCTTTGCTGTCCAATCAGATTGATAGCTACTGTACAAAAGCTCTATACCCTGGTTTACATCTATTATATATGTTTACTTGCAGGCTTGATGATCTACTGGTGGGAGCTCCCCTTTTCATGGAGCGCAAGTCGAGTGGAAAGTTCCTGGAAGTTGGGCAAGTCTACATATATCTGCAGAAGAGACCCAGGATTGTGGACAGGAACCCTCAGATCCTCAACGGAAATCGTGTGTATGGACATTTTGGTGCATCCATTGCTCCTCTAGGAGACCTGGATCAAGATGGATACAATGGTATCAGACGACACTTATTTGTGTGTTATCTCCAAAAAAAAACTCACACTTTCTTTCAAAGATAATTATAAAGCTAGATTGGAAAGAGACACATGTCCGTTAAATCCAACCATAAGAAAATAAAAATCTTTCGATTAAAAATAAAAGCTTGCATCCTAACACCTAACCATTAGTACATCCAGAAAAAAAAAACCTTTAGCCCAGGTTTACACTGGGTACGATTTGCTTCGATTTGAGATGCGATTTCACATGTGAAATTGCATCTCAAATCGGCGGCATTTGTCGGCGATGACACCGTCCTAATCGGTGCGACGCCGCATCTGCGGCGCTGCACCGATTTCAAAAAGTAGTTCCTGTACTACTTTTTGCGAATTTCGGGCCGCGATTTACATTGACATCTGTGCAGAAACCAGCACAGATGTCTCTTAAATCGCGGCCAAAATCCAGCTGAACTCGCACGGCTTCACTCCCGCAGCCCAGTGTGAACCAGGGCTTACATTGCCTTCAAAGGAGCTTGATGTCATTTTAAGGGTTGGTCCGTTTTAAAATCTATTTTCCAATAATTGTTATTAACATTATCAACCAAACAGATATAAAACCATGCAATACCATATAGAAAAGTACCTGTACATGATGGTCCATTCTCCATAATTGTTTCAAATGAATATATAAAAGGGGTGTGGGACACATTGTGAAGGCCGTGGTGGTGGTTGGAGCTTGAAAACTCCCCTCCATAGCTGCATAGTGATATAAGAAGCTACAATTAGTTCAGTTTGGAAGAAATGGAAAATTGCGCTGGGAGTCTAGGGTTATCCTATTGCTAAAGGGGTTATAGTAGTAGTTGGACAAAGTATGGATTCAAGGCTGGCAGCTTCTCCACGTCAAAGAAATTTTCACTGTCTCCTTGGTTTGTTATTTGAGTCATCTAAGACTGAAGCACCACCCTAGATGTTAAATGTCTAGATATCAAATTTATAATGATCAATGAATTTTAAGGACCAGAAATATTAGGCCCGGATTCACGTACAGCCGCGTATCTTTGAGCGGGCGTAACGTATCCTATTTATGTTACGCCTCCGCAACTTATACGGGCAAGTGCAGTATTCTCAAAGCACTTGCTCCGTAAGTTGCAGCGGCGTAGCGTAAAAAGGCCGGCGTAAGCCCGCCTAATTCAAATGTGGAGCAGGGGGGCGTGTTTTATGTTAATCACTCGTGACCCGGCGTGATTGACGTTTTTCACGCGCCGTCCGTGGACATATCCCAGTGTGCATTGCTCCAAATACGCCGCAAGGACGTATTGGTTTCGACGTGAACGTAAAATACGTCCAGGCCCATTCAAGGACGACTTACGCAAACAACGTAAAATTTTCAAATTTCATCGCGGGAATGACGGCCATACTTAACATTGGTACGCCGCATATACGCCTCATATAGCAGGGGTAACTTTACGCCGGGAAAAGCCTAACGTAAACGGCGTATCTTTACTGCGCCGGGCGTACGTTCGTGAATTTGCGTATCTAGCTGATTTACATATTTCGACGCGTAAATCAGCGTACACGCCCCTAGCGGCCAGCGTAAATATGCAGTTAAGATCCGACGGCGTAAGACTTACGCCGGTCAGATCTAATAGAAATCTATGCGTAACTGATTCTAAGAATCAGGCGCATAGATAGGACGGCACAACTCAGAGATACGACGGCGTATCTCCTTTGTGAATCTGGGCCTTAATCTTATAGAAAATGTATGAAGGGAGATGAAATTTCAAGTAGAAGTCCATGCAAAAACGAAAATCCCTGCATTTATAGACACCACGGATCTAACACTAACCTCTCTATCCCTGTAAAGATAAAATGAGTATTCATACCTTTTTGGAAGCCGAATTACTTGCTTTGACCGGATCCCATGCTGAGCTGTCAGCTACAGCTTCACTGTAGAGGCAGGTGCAGAGGAGACGGACAACAATGGAAGCCTCATAGTAACTCTATGGGTGACGTCACTTCCCATTCATTTCACAGCCATTGCCGGCCATGTCCTCTGCAGAGCTTCCGCCTCTGGAGATCAGGTCGGTGCGGGTCAGATCAGCTTCCAAAAAGGTACAGGTATAGCAAGGTTAGTGTTAGATCCGTGGTGTCTATAGATGCAGGGATTTTAGTTTTTGCATGGACTTCCAATTTAAGGATTTATAGAAGATCTGTAGAGAAGAGTGGACCAAAATCCCTCCTGAGATTTGTGCAAACCTGGTAAACCACTACAAGAAACATCTAACCTCTGTGCTTGCCAACAAGGGATTCTCCAACAAGTACTAAGTCATGTTTTGCTTGGGATTCAAATACTTATTTTACTCACTGAACTACGACCCAATTTATAACATTTGTATTGTGTATGTTTTTTCTCTATCATTTAAAATACACCTATCATAAAAATGATAGACCCTTCATTTCTTTGTAAGTGGGCAAACATACAAAATCTCCAGGGGATCAAATCATTATTTTGCCCACTCTAGATAAAAAACACTGAAAAATAATTTCATAATCATACTTAAAATGTATATAAAAAGCCTAATAAAAAATAAACAATATACTTAATTTATCATCGTGTAGTATATTGTGTAGGGTTTTTTGTTTGTTTAGTGGTCTTCTTACATTCCTTTTAACCACATTTTAAATGATGTTCTTTCTTATGTACCTGCTTTAGATATACTTTAAATTAATTTTAAAGATGAAAATGATAAGTATATAATAAATTATATTTTAGCTTTTTTTTTCTGACCCCCAAAATGCTTTTTCTCTGTGCTGAAATCTCTGATGAATCCATATCTGGAAATGTAACTTCCAGTATGGCGAATTCAATCTTAGAATGCTCAGGTGGTTCAAATGTCATTGCATCAAACCTGAAATATTACATTTGAGGCTGTTGTCTGTAATTACGATATCTTTCTTCTCTAGATGTGGCTGTAGGCTCTCCTTTTGGAGGTCAGTCTGGAGCTGGCTGTGTTTACATTTACAAGGGTGAGAAGTCAGGGCTGTCTACACATCCATCACAGATCTTGGAGAGCCCCCAAGCAGCACCATCCAGTTTTGGCTTTTCATTGAGAGGAGGGCAAGACATTGATCAGAATGGATATCCAGGTAATGAACAAAAAAACAACTATATAACTCCCAATGAAATTTACGAGAACCTACCAGCCTTTTTACTATTCAGTGTGATGTATCCTAGCACTGTGCTCCCCACCACTAAAACTAAACTCTTTGCCTTGCAGATCTGGTAGTTGGAGCTTTTGAAGCGGACACAGTCTATGTCTTCAGGTAAGAGACTTTACATAGATCTCCTTGTAAAAACATTACATGGGATTTTTTGCATACCTGGCACACACTCCCTACACATTCTTCAAAAAGAATACATCTTGTTCTAGATATAGATAATATTGGGGAACTGGAGAAAGTAAAGCAAAGGGCAACTATGAGGAAAGATTCGCTGAACTGAGTTTATTCTCTCTTGAGGAGAGGGGATTAAGGGGGGATATGATCAACATCTATACATACATAAATGGTCCATATAGTGAACTTGGTGTTGAGTTATACACTTAAAGGGCATCACAAAGGACAAGGGGGCACTCTTTACCTCTGGAGGAAAAGAGATTTCATCTCCAGATACGGAAAGGCTTCTTCACAGAAAGAGATGTGGAATAGACTCAAGAGCCAGTTCTGGCCAATTTAGTAGATTGTTTTAAGAAAGGCCTGGATTATTTTCTAAATGTACATAATCTAACTGGATACTATCATTGTATAGGTAAAGTTGATCCAGGGAAGATCCGACTACCTCTTGGTGGTGGATCAAGAAGGAATTTGTTTTCCTTGCTGGAGCAAATTGGATCATTCTTTATTGTTTTTTTTGTTTTTTTTTTCTTCCTCTGGATCAACTGTATTGGGTACTCTACTGAGTATTGGATAGTGTATATGAAGGTTTTCTATTTGAGTGTGTTGGTTTTCTTTGTTGGTTGAACTGGATGGACTTGTGCATTTGTCTATGTAATTATGTATGGATATTTGTCCGGTCACTGTCAGAAGTTTTTTCAAAACACAAAACACAATGTTTTAAACCCCTTTAACTAGTTGGGTGAGCGGGAGCCAATGGAAGGATTGACACAGAGGTATAGCAGACACTGAGTGTTTGGTAAGGTGGATGAGCCTGGCAGCAGCATTCATAATTGATTGAAGGGGGGATAACCTATGTAAAGGTAAGCCAATGAGAAGGGAGTTGCCATAGTCGAGGCAGGCGATAACCAGGGAGTGAATTAGAAGCTTTGTGGTGTCATTGGTTAGAAAAGGACGTATTTTGGAGATGTTGCAGAGATTGAGGTTGCAAGATTTGGACAGTGATAGGACGTTAGGATAGTTTAGAGTCAAGGATTACACCTTGGCATGTGGGATGGGCTGATAGTTGTGCCATCGATCTTGATATAGAGATCAGGGAAAGGGGCACGTAGGGGAGAAAAAATTATGAGCTCGGTTTTGAAACGCTTCACTTCGAGGAAATGGTGTGACATCCAGGCTGATATGTCTGTTAGTAAATTAGTGATACGTGAGGAGACTGAAGGAGTGGGTTGAGGTGTAGAGAGATAAATTTGAGTGTCATCAGTGTGGAGATTGTATTGGAAGCCATGGAGGCTATCGGCTGACCCAGGGAGGAGGTGTAGATCGAGAATAGTAGAGGTCCAAGAACAGAACCTTGGGGGACCCAACAAAGAAAGGAAAAGGAAAATTGTAATTAACGCTAAAGGTGTGGTTGGATAAGTAGGAAAAGAACCAGTAAAGAGTACAGTCACGGAGACCAAAGGCATGGAGTTTTTGAGGAGGAGGGGGTGGTCATCCGTATCATGGAGTAGGAATAGTAGTGTCCATTGGTGTTGGCTGTTAGTAGATCATTTGTTAGTTTTAGGAGGGCAGTTTCTGCGGAGTGCTGAGGGTGAAATCCAGACTGAAGGGGATCAAGAATGTTATTCTCTGCGAGGTGATCGCTCAGTTGGTTGTAAAGATAATCAAGACGTTTTAATTAAAAGAGGAGTCAAGGAGATTGGGCCTAGGTTGTTAAGATTGGTGGGGTCCAGTGAGGACTTTTTAAGTATGAGGGTGACTAGTGAATGTTTTAGAGAGTTGAGGTAGATGCCATAAGAGAGGGAGAGATTGAAGATGTGGGTTGAAGAGTGTAGAATAGAGCCAGAGGGTGAAAGGAGCATTTGCAAAAGAAAAAGGGTCCAGAGGGCAGGTGTATTGTATGTGTAAATATTTGGTTTATTTACCCTTTGCCCTTTAAAAAGCATTAGTTATTCTATGTAAAGTTGCACACAGTTAATGTTTATGCCAGGTAGGTTGTTCCAAACATCTATCAAAACAGTTCTTGGATTCAACCTGTCTCTTAATGTAATCTGAGGCCCCGTACACACGACCAGTTTCCTCGGCAGAATTCAGCTTCCGACCGAGTTTCTGGCTGAATTCTGCCGAGAAACCCTGCCGTGTGTACACTTTCGGCCGAGGAAGCCGACGAGGACCTCGGCGAGGAAATAGAGAACATGTTCTCTATTTCCTCGTTGTTCTATGGGAGAACTCGGCCCGCCGAGGTCCTCGGCGGCTCCAGGACTGAACTGGCCGAGGAACTCGATGTGTTTGGCACGTCGAGTTCCTCGGCCGTGTGTACGGGGCCTCAGAGAGACTCAATGGTATTGAGAATAGGGCTCCGTGGGGACAACACCATCTCTTTCACAACTCTTTGCTCTTCTTTTCACTAAAGATGGTTCTTAATGATTTTGGCTGTATGTTTGGGGTCATTATCCTGCTTCAGAATAAATTTTGGACTGATGCAACGCCTCTATTATGGTAGTACATGATAGACAAATATCTGCTGGTGCATTTCAGCATTGAGGAGAGCGATACAATAATGAGTGTCTGCAAGAAACAGTGAAGCATTGTGGAGGTTCCTTGCAAGTTTGGGGCTGCATTTCTGTCAATGGAGTTGAAGTTTGGGTCAGGATCAATGGTGTCCTCAATGGTGAGAAATTCAGACAGCTAATTATCCATGATGCCATACCATTAGGGAGGCGTCTGATAGGCCTAAAAGTATTCTTCAGCAGGACAACAACCTCCAAATATACAGCCAATGTCATTAAAAACTATCTTCAGCATAAAGAACACAGTCCTGGAAGTGATGGTTTGGCACCCACAGAGCCGTGATCTATCCATAATCAAGTCTGTCTGTGGTTAGTTCTCCAAGATTTTTGGAACAACCTACCTGCCGAGTTACTTCAAAAACTATGTGACTAGAAGAATTGATGGTGGTTTAAAACCAAACAGTTGTCACACCAAATTTTGATTTAGATTTTGTTTTCTGCTTGCTCATATATATTTTGGAAAGTATTCTTAAGCCTCGTACACACGACCGAGGAACTCGACGGGCGAAACACATCGTTTTCCTCATCGAGTTCCTTGTTAGGCTGTCGAAACTCGACAAGCCAATTTTCTCCATTCCCATCAAGGAAATAGAGAACTTGCTCTCTTTTTGGCTCGTCGAGTTTCTCGACAGTTTCCTTGACGAAAATGTACACACGACCGATTTCCTCGGCAAAAAAAATTCTCCCAGCAAGTTTCTTGCTGGTTTTTGCCGAGAAACTCGGTCGTGTGTACGAAGCCTGACTTTACGGCATTTCTTTGCGCCTGCCTAAAAACTTTTGCACAGTACTGTATATATATATATATGTATATATGTTATTTTAAAGAGAACTTCATACATTGTCGAAAGGTATAATGATTTTGGTGCTATGCTCTCCTTTGATCCTAATTTTTTTGTATTCTTTGTGCCAGAGCCCAACCGGTAGTTCATCTCTATACTTCATTGATATTCACTCCAGATTCCTTGAACCCGGACCTGAAGAACTGTAAACAGCCCAGTATTGGTGATGTCAGCTGGTGAGGCAGCTGTTATAGGAAAATATATAAATAAAATGGTGTTTCTTTAGGTCAAATAATGGGGCAGGATTGTGTATTTAGAAACCCAGCTTTCCTAATGATGACTTATGCTGCGTACACACGATAGGTTAGTCTGATGGTCATTAGACCAAACCGATCGTGTGTGGGCCCCATCGGTTATTTATCCATAGGTTAAAAAAATAGGAACTTGTTTTAAAATTATCTGATGGATAAAAAACCTATAGAAAAAAAACGATCGTCCGTGGGTACGTCCATCGGTTAAAAATCCACGCATGCTCAGAATCAAGTCAATGCATGCTTGGAAGCATTGAACTTCATTTTTTTCAGCACGTCGTTGTGTTTTACGTCACCGCGTTCTGACCTGATCGGATTTTTAACTGATGGTGTGTAGGCACGACTGACCGTCAGTCAGCTTCATCGGATAACCGATGGAAAAATCCATCAGACCGTTTTCATCAGACTAACCTATCGTGTGTACCTCATTTCATAAGTATGTATGATATACTGGTCTCTGGTTGTTTGCCTACCATTATGCTTTGGGATACAAGTAATAACATGAATTTTTTTTATTTGTGACTAAGTGCATCATAAAAAAAAATGGTTCAATAAATCTTTATAAAAACAAACAAAAAAATAAATAAAAACCCATATCCTTCACCTTTTCTTATTATGAGTTTCAAGAGGTATCGGTTGAATGCAAGTGACGGTTCACACTACAGCGACTTGGGATCCGACTTGTGTCGTCCCAGGTCGCGCGACATGAGAAATTCCATTGAAGTGAATGAGAGCCGTCTTAATGTACACTACTGAAGTCGCTACGACTTCAGAAATGGTTCCTGTACTACTTCAAGGTAACTTGTAGGCAACTTGTACCCATTGATTTCAATGGAAGTCGCCTCCAAAGTCGGATCACTGTCTTAACTGAAGCAACTTTACAGGAAGAGAAAATAGTTTACTCAGGCAAACCCCTCCCTCCCACAGAGCTGATTATTCTGTGATTGGCCACAGCCAAAGTCGCCTGTCCTGGAGGCAATTTTAAGTCGCGTTGTAAGTTTCTCCAAGTCGCGCGGAAGTCGGCCTTGCAAAGTCGTGCTGTAAGTCGGGTTGCCCCTGTGTGAACCAGCACTAAAAGTAAAGTGGAAACCCCTATTGGGAGGGGCCAGTGGTCTCCCAGATTATTGTAGATAAAATTCCTATGTGTTCAATAAAGTGATTGATATGTCTGTGATTTCTCTAGCTTCACAGTGCGCGTCTGTGTCCGGACCTCGGGGAAAAGTCTACCCAACACACTGAGTGAGAATAATTCATATACCTTATTTGCATACCATGTACATACTCTTATAGGGCTTATATATATATATACTGCCAGTTTTCCTTACCCATGTTCCATTGTACTTGTATTAACATACTGTGCACCAAATTCAACCGAGCTGGTGTAGCATGTAAATCACCCCCATACACTTTAGATCCTAATTGTACAATATATTTAGAAGTATCAACAAGTATCAAAGCATGTAGCATGAGGATTTTAAACTGATATTAAAGGATATTTTTTTTAATTAAAATAAAAAAGATCTTATACTTACCTGCTCTGTACAATACAGTCCCTCAGCTCCTTTTTCTTAGTCCTTCACCAGCGCTGTCTGCTCCTCATTCCTCCGGGTGCCTCCTTAGCAAGCCATGTACTATGGGGGCACCTGTGCAGACATGCTCCTGATCCATGCTGTGCAAGTCCACACACAACGCCGGTGTGTAATGCCCAAGGATGGACTGGCCATTGGGACCACAGGGAGTTTCCTGGTGGTCCGATGGCTCAGTGGGCCGGCTTCAGTGACAGCAGACCGCCGCCCCCTTCCGCTCCTCTGTCTCTCCCTTCCTGCAGCGCTCACCTCCTCTCCCGCAGTGCTCACCTGGGGGAACAAAGAATCGGGGGGAGGAGCAGGGGGAGGGGAAAGACAGCTGACTCAACAGCTATGGCCTGGGAGTTTCTCACTTCTGCCTAATCTTGTCCCATAAGGGGGGCACCGAACTGATTCTTTGCCCCGGGTGCCTATAAGAGAGTACCAGTACCAGCCGTTCTACTAAAGTAGAACAGCTAGTGACTAGTGAAGGGGGAGAGGGGTCTTGGACTTCATCCAGACTGGCCCACTTTGACAGGTCTCTCCCATGGCGGCCGGACAACTCCCCCTCCCCCCGGCCGCCATGGGAGGGACCTGTCAAAGTGGGCCAGTCTGGATGAAGTCCAGGGCCAAATTTTTGTCCCAGTCCAGCCCTGGCCATGCCCCTTCACCCTCCTAACAAGATTTTGACTGACAGCAGCAGAAGCCTATGGCTCCCTTTGCTCTGCCCTCGGTGTCTCCTGTGAGACCAGGAAGTGGTTCTGCAGCGGGGACAGCACTGGATCAATGAGAGGAGTCAGGTAAGTGTTTAGGGGCAGGGGAGGCTAGGACAGATAGTGGAGCATTTTTTCCCTTACTGCAGGGAATGCATTCAAGTGTTATTAAAGGCAGATAAAAAAAAAACATGTTATACCTACCTTCTCTGTACAGTGGTTTTGCACAGAGCAGCCCGGATCCTCCTCCTCTCAGGTCCCCTGCCAGCACTCTTGGCCCCATCCTCCTGCCCCCAATGCAAGCAGCTTGCTGTGGAGGCACCTGAGCCCGCTTGCTCCTGAGCTGCTGTTCTGTGTCCATTTACACACGGAGCACAGCTCAGCCCCACCTCCGCTGTCTCCTCATTGGCTCACTGGCTGTGACTACCTGACTGGATGTAAAATGAATAGATGGTTTACGCATGGTTTGGTGATGGTAGTTCCCTACACTATATGTATGTATATATCCATACAGTTGTATCTGACTCTTTGTAGATTCTTTGGGTAATCTTTTGGGACCTTGACTGATTCACCTAAATACCTTTTCTTGCCAATTTTGCGGTAGGTCATCAGGTCTTTCCTAAATCCATCCCAATTGCTCAGGCGTGGGACTGGCATAGAGAATGTGATAACATATGTGCATAGCTAGATTGTACACACTAGGGCCTCGCATTTTATATACTAAGGCCACTTTAGACCGAAGCCAAACAAAACTTCACTGCATCTGAGCACCACAAGCCAAAAAAAAACACAATTTAATATCTTAACATTCAAAGCCAACTCACCCATCCATCAATGTCTCCATGTTTTATTTTGCTGAAAAATCACATTTAAAATCACCCCCTAGCATTTCTGGACATGGCCATCTTGAATAAGGGCAGATGATTCATGTAGCTGTTTAGTTCCTGGAATCCGTCTGCTCTTAGCTCAGGCATGCAGGCAAGAGAAACCCCCCTCCCCTTCTGAAATGTCCTGGTATGTATGACATAACTACAGTGGAACCTCAGATTGCGAGTAACGCGGTTAACGAGCGTTTCGCAAACGAGCACTGTATTTTTAAAAATCCTGACTCGGATTGCGAATGTTGTCTCGCAACACGAGCAGGATTAAAGCCACGGCAGTGTGCAGTACCGTGTTTGGCCTGAGGTGGGGAAATGCCCCGTTCCCAAGCTTTTCCGAGGTTTGTAGAGGTCAGCCAAGCTGTCCTCGGGCCTTTCCGTGTGTTTTTGAGGCTCTCCGGCGCCCCACCTCTGGCCACAAGCGGTATTGCATGCCATTGAAGTCAATGCGGAACAAATTATTTTCGTTTCCATTGACTTCAGTGGGGAAACTCACTTTGATATGCGAGTACTTTGGATTACGAGCATTCTCCTGGAACGGATTATGCTCATAATTCGAGGTTCCACTGTATTTACTAATGCTAAAATAATCAATATTGATGAATTCACACAAATACTGGGAAAACATGCACACTTTAGCAGGTTATGTCCTGGCTGAAAGGCACTTGCACTTTATAGTGGCTGATGAATCTAAATGGGAGAATGTACTGTATATGTTCATCTTTAGAATATTGTGTAATGATCATTTATATGAAAGATCTTTCTGAAGCTGGCCATACACATTACAATTTAATGGTACAATCTGAGGTATATTTTTACGGACCTGAGGCAATGCTGCATACCAACAAATCGGCTTCCAGCTTGATATAACATTTGGCAAGTGTTTGAATCTAATTGGATGGCTGAGGTGATTGGAGCCAATGGTGGGTAAACATGGGTAAAAGTTTGTTAGTTTAATGCAGAGATGTTGGGTGTCATTCTTGCCTAACTTAACACCCGTTATGTCACCTTGTCTCTTTATCAAGGCCTGTCTGCTGACATCCAGCTGGACAGCCAGAAGAGCCGATTTCTCCGCAGAACCCTCTTCACCGATTCATCGCAGCCCAGCAAAAAAATCACTATGGAGAGCCAGAGCAATTCACAGCGGACCTGCACCGATATCGGGGCCCATCTGCGGGTGTGTGTCTGTCATCAAATTTCACTGTTAACCTTAATCAGCTTAGCACTTTACCAAATCATGGTGTTATTAGAAGTACCTATTTCTAATAATGCTGGCCATATATTATTAAATGTTTCTCTTTTAACCATGTGTTGAAGTAAAGTAAATGGCTTGTAGGAGAGGTAGGTGTTGTGTGGTGGTCGTCGCATCCTCTATGTTCCCCTCCTTGTTGGGCACCAAGTGAAGGTCACATGAGAGGTCTACCCCAGGATGGGTTCTTCTGGGCTACGCTAAGCACTTTGTACAGGGTCATTGACGTGTACATGGGGTACGTTTACTTTAGCTGCGCTCATGACCAGGTAGATGACAGACATGAATGAACTCTAATAAGCTCTCACTTGATGTACTAAGCATCACCTTGGTTACTTGTGCATTTAGGAGAGACATGCAAAGCCAATGCCCTCTCCACCCGTCCAGCGTATCACTGCTACCTCACTCCCAGTAATGGGTCCCGCAATGCACCTAGTGCAGACTCCATGCATGCACTTCACTCCTCCTCTTCCGTACCTGTGTATAGGATGAGAGCCCCGGAGGTGCAGATCTCCTTCTGTTGCTATGGGAGATTGATCATGACAATGTTGAGTAATTCCATGTCTGAAATTTAGCTCCGGCTTCAGCAGGAATGGGTCATTCAGACTCCGGCATTCTCGCCAGGCAGAGCATCTCTCTGTGAGTGTGTGTGTGTAAGTCCCCCCACCCCAGGATCCAGGCCCTGGTCCTTTTTATAGCTCACAGGACCAGAGGGTCGGACCCAAGAAAAACCTGGGAGTACAGGTAACCCCTTACTTCCTGCTGGGACAGAAGTAACCACTACCTGCCTACTCGATTCCCTCATCAGCACAGTCAGTCTTCATGGGAGAATCTCTCTTCCAGGCTTCAGGCTTCCCCGCAGAGCACTGTGCTCTGAGCCCACTCAGTTGTGTGACAATAGCAAATGAATATTCACTATTTTCACACTGATTCACCTCCTGGCCAATTAGGAAGCGGATCTGAGACCAGTTTCCCGATTGGCTGAAAGGAGAAGTGTTCCGATTAGCCACAGAGGAGGAGGGAGGAGACGGAAGCCGCCCGTGATGCCTGTGGAGGAGAGATGGGGAGGGGGAATTCGCCCGTGATGCCCGTGGAGAGCAGGGGCAGGGTAAGCTGCCTGTTATGCTAAGGAAAGCAGGGGAAGGAGAAGCCGCGGGGTGGGTGCACTGTTTTGCACCCCCCAAAACTATTTACCACCAGCCGCCACTGATATACATACACACACACATATATATATATGTATGTGTGTGTGTGTGTGTGTGTGTGTGTAGTAAGAACACACGTTAATTATCCTAACAGGAAGATCTAGGGGTGCTTATGGCATTTCAAGAGGGATTTCTGCCCCACCATATGTCTCAATTTTAATGTGCAGAGCCTATAACAGTGATGGCGAACCTTGGCACCCCAGATATGTTGGAACTACATTTCCCATGATGTTCAACTACAATGTAGACTGCAGTGGAGCATCATGGGAAATGTAGTTCCAAAACGTCTGGGGTGCCAAGGTTTGCCATCACTAGCCTATAGACTAACCTAAACCTATATAAATTCTATTCTGTAATTTATTTCAGGGTGAAAATGAGTTTAAGGATAAGCTGAGCCCAATAGTTATCAGTGTGAACGTCAGTCTGAACACTGCACCATCTTCTAGCATCTTACCACCTATAATACATGGGAACACCTTCCTACAAGAGCAGGTGAGCTATGGATAGTGTAGCATAAGAGCCAGGTACATTGATAATATACAGTATATCACAAAAGTGAGTACACCGCTCACATTTTTGTAAAATATTTTATTATATTTTTTCATGTGACAACACTGAAGAAATTACACTTTGCTACAATGTAAAGTAGTGAGTGTACAGCTTGTATAACAGTGTGAATTTGCTGTCCCCTCAAAATAACTCAACACACAGCCTTTAATATCTAAACCGCTGGCAACAAAAGTGAGTACACCCCTAAGTAAAAATGTCCAAATTGGGCCTAATTGTCTCTCCCCGGTGTCTTGTTATTTAGTTGGTGTTGCGAGGTCTCAGGTGTGAATAGGGAGCAGGTGTGTTAAATTTGGTGTTATCGCTCTCACTCTTTTTTATACTGGTCACTGGAAGTTCAACATGGCACCTCATGGCAAAGAACTCTCTGAGGATCTGAAAAAAATTGTTGCTCTACATAAAGCTGGCCTAGGCTATAAGAAGATTGCCAAGGCCCTGAAACTGAACTGCAGCACAGTGGCCAATACCATACAGCAGTTTAACAGGACAGGTTCCACTCGGAAGAGACCTCGCCATGGTCGACCAAAGAAGTTGAGTGCACGTGCTTAACATCATATAAAGAGGTTGTCTTTGGGAAATAGATGTATGAGTGCTGCCAGCATTGCTGCAGAGGTTGAAGGGGTGGGGGGTCAGCCTGTCAGTGCTAAGACCATACGCTGCACATTGCATCAAATTGGTCTACATGGCTGTCATCCAGAAGGAAGCCTCTTCTAAAGATGATGCACAAGAAAGCCCGCAAACAGTTTGCTGAAGACAAGCTGACTAAGGACATGGATTACTGGAACCATTTCCTATGGTCTGATGAGACCAAGATAAACTTATTCAGTTTAGATGGTGTCAAGCGTGTGTGGCGGCAACCAGGTGAGGAGTACAAAGACAAGTGTGTCTTGTCTACAGTCAAGCATGGTGGTGGGAGTGTCATGGTCTGGGGCTGCGTGAGTTCTGCCGACACTGGGGAGCTACAGATCACTGAGAGAACCATGAATGCCAACATGTACTGTGACATATTGAAGCAGAGCATGATCCCGTCCCTTTGGAGACTGGGCCGCAGGGCAGTATTCCAACATAATGACCTCAAACACACCTCCAAAATTACCACTGCCTTGCTAAAGATGCTGAGGGTAAAGGTAATGGACTGGCCAAGCATGTCTCCAGACCTAAACCCTATTGAGCATCTGTGGGGCATCCTCAAACAGAAGGTGGGGGAGCACTAGGTCTCTAACATCCACCAGCTCCCTAATGTCATGGAGGAGTGGAAGAGGACTCCAGTGACAACCTGTGAAGCTCTGGTGAACTCCATGCCCAAGAGGGTTAAGGCAGTGCTGGAAAATAATGGTGGCCACACAAAATATTGACACTTTGGGCCCCATTTGGACATTTTTACTTAGGGATGTACTCCCTTTTGTTGCCAGCGGTTTAGACATTAATGGCTGTGTGTCAAGTTATTTTGAGGGGACAGCAAATTTACACTGTTATACAAGCTGTAGACTCACTAATTTACAAAAAAGGTCCCTGCCCCCACCTATAACTGGTCTTTGCAGCAAGGAGTACTAGAAGGGCAAACGCATGTCAACTAAAACCAAAGGATTTCTGCACGGACACCTTTGCTGCCATTGTGCAATGTGCTGGGTGTCTATTGTGTTCCTGTGCCTTTAAGGAGGATTGGGCTCCCTCCAGTCATCTGCCCTTCATCTATCCATCAGAATACATGTGCTCCCACTGTGGAGACTCTTCAAATTTAGAGTTGGGGTCTGCAGGATACAGGGTGCCTTGGTGGGGCCTGCAGCTTCCGCATGTATTTGCAAATGTGTGCAACTAAACCCCTGTTTTTAACGCATACTGTTAGACAGGTTAATTCGGTTGGTCGCAGGCTGGTTGCCAAGTTGAGCTTGGAAATTCTTTGGTTTTATTTCCCTCACTACTTTACATTGTAGCAAAGTGTAATTTCTTCAGTTTTGTCACATGAAAAGATCTACAGAAATGTGAGGGGTGTACTTGCATCAAGTCTCATGTGTAATCAAATCCATTTTGTGAAAAATGTATTTCCCTGACCTTGTGTTCTAGATACATATATTACTGGATTGTGGAGAAGACAATATCTGCATTCCTGACCTGCAGCTGAGTGCTGGCTGGTGAGTTCACCTCCAACATATCATCAATCCTTGCAGCCTTGGGTTCCCCTGTCTTAAATTAAATCTTTTAGTAGCTTTACAGTTTACAGTAGCTGCATGAATACATTCTTGGCATGTCATAATATACAGAAACAAGAACATGCCACTTTTATCATTAAAAAGTATTCTGACAATCAGAAGATAGAAGATGTAGGTTTGGCTCCTACCTGGCTCGCCAAAAAAAGAAAAAGGCTGTAATAATGTCATCAGTCTGCTGCAGGCATAAGGGTGAGTTTCCTTAGCTGGTAGTGAAGAAACAACTACTGAGACATCAAGTTGCAGCTGCTCTATGTGTTCACATAAGACTTCTGTGCTAATATAGCCAGTGCTGATTTGCTTCAATCCACTAGAGGGCGCCTGAGGGGCATGATGCACCATAGAGACTCTGATGCATAACAGTGATGGATTGTGGCAAACGAAGATCACCAAAGGGACTTGGCTGTTGTGGCACATGGGGGAAGGACTTCAATGCCCAGGAGTGGGATTAACCAGGGAGGAACCAGAGTTATTTTCCTGGGCAAAATAAGGAAGGGGAGGCTCTGCACATCTTAGACATGTGTAGTAAAGCAGAGGGCCATCATCCTTGGGCTTGATACCCCAACCTAGTTTGTTGGGAACTGGTTACACACAGAGCGGACTGACGCTGAGGATATTGCCACAGGAGTCCGTAGTCACCGAACATCTGGACCGGAGTTTGCTGTGCAGACAGAACTGTTGAGTGGCTGCTGGTCGGCTTCACATTACTGCTGCTAGCAGAGGGAGACCAACAGTAATTTAGGAACATTGTATCACTGCATGCTGAATTCTTAAATGTATTGTATTTTAAGTGCACCAACACAAAATTTGGGCCCCACTAATAGCCAGCAGAAGGTTGAGAGCATGGAGTCTACTAACTCCTGACTGTTATGACAGTGATCACCCATAGGTCTTTCCCTAGCCAAGGACACCCTTTGCAGGTTAAATACAAAAAGTGATTGGTGCCAGACAGGTCAACGGTTTAGCCACTGTCTTAACATTAGTTGACACTGTTTATTGCTGCTGTTTTTTTCTACTTGATGTATTCGTGTGTATAACTGCCAATTGTGTGTTTCTATAACCTGATGCTTTCTAACTGTTAATTAACTTAGGGCAATAACTTTTCCAACCGATTGATTCATTTAGGTTGATTTACTAAACCTGGAACATGCAAAATCAGGTGCAGTTCTGCATAGAAACCAATCAGCTTCCAGGTTTTTTGGTCAAAGCTTAATTGAACAAGCTGAAGTTAGAAGTTTATTGGCTGCCATGCACAGCTGCACCAGAATGTGCACTCTCCAGTTTTAGTAAATCAACCCTAATAGTGCACAGTTTCTTACATCAAGTGTTCCCTTCGAGGATAAGAGCTACAGCTGGACATTTTTTAGATATTTGATCATATTGCATCCGAAGTACTTTTCTATTTCTTTGTCTTATTTTATAGGGGTATGGATCCACTTGTTATTGGAGAGGAGAATCTTGTACAAATCCACTTTGATGCAGAAAACCTTGGAGAAGGGGCTTACGAAGCAGAATTGCACGCTACGCTTCCCCCTGGGGCTCATTATATGCAGATTTTGGGAGAAGTTGAGGTGTGTATATTTATAAAAATAGGCCTGATCACTAGATGAACCTGGGACAGACCCTTGATGGTAATATTGGTTTATCTCACAAAACACCCGCCTCAAGTAAAGTTGTGAAAATGGCAGAGTGCGCCTAACCCTGTAAATGAACATTCCTTTCCCTGACATCTCCCATAACTCAATAACCTGTTGGCTATGTGAATGCTGTTATGCCTTCATCTTTAACAATAGTTCCATAAATTAGAACAATTTCTCTTTGAACATTTTATGTTACTATGGATTTCTAGGAGAAGATTTTGTGCACTCCAAGAAAAGCGAATGACACAGAACTTGTGGTGTGTGAGCTGGGTAACCCCATGAAGAATGGCGCACAGGTGAGATATGCAAGAGTGTGGATAGAACAAGGAGAAGTACAACTACAGAGTAGAGCAATGGCGGTTAATTTACATGCTATAGGGGGCCTCAACTGCAGCCCTTAACACCAAAGTGGCCACATATAATATTCAGTAAATGTAATTCTTCAGAAGACTGATAGGGACTGAGGACATACTACAGGAGATTGTCCATGTTTGTGGACATGTTACAGGGGAGATTGGAGACACAGTCACACAAGACTGCTAGCGATCACTTCCATTACTAAGGACTGCTGGGATCTAGGAGCCGTGCAACAAGTACAAAAGGGCCGCATGTGGCCAAGGGTCTGCAGGTAGGGCCCTAGGGAATTAGAGGCTTTGAAGAACCAGAAGATTAATACTTTGAGGAACCATTTTTGAGACTCTATTAGGAACTCAAAAATGTGTACTTATATTAAGCTTAACTTATGAGACCATCAATTGTGATTCCCAACCAAACAAGTAACCAAAAAAAAAGTAGTCATTCAGCCAAACTCTTTACAGTATGGAACTGACCATTGACATTCTTTGACAAGTTGGCTTCCCGGAGCCTAGATTATTCTTTTTTTTTTTTAGTGTATTTTGTGCGTGTACTCGAGAGAGGAGCCAGACTGCAGGAGTTGGGAGTAGGCAGGCCTCCCCCAGAGGCAATCTGCCACCTTTCTCCATGCCCCGGGTGGCAATGGCGGGTGTGTGAGGGGGTCCTCCCACATAGCCCGCCCTACCTGCTCCGCTTTGAAGCCCAACGGGGCAGAGGGACTCCCTATAAGGGAGTGAGAGGATCTAGCCCGCTCAACCAGCCCCGTTAGTCCTTCGCCTCTCTTTTTAGAGACCGCGTGATCAAAGTGCGTGCATGTTAACCCAATTTCGAGTGCGTGCAAGTGTGGTGGTTTTTGTGGGAGGGGGGTGGGCATACTAAGCGCAGGCTTACCTCGCATAGCACACCCACCGGGAGCCGGGCTCTTTGTTTTGTGTTAAGATATTCTTCCTCTGCCCCATGGTTTACAGCTAAGTTAAAGCATTAAAATGTTTTTGATCTGTGTGGACATTACATTACATTTTGGCTGCAGTTTGTAAGCCGCCTTAACCATGTGCTGCTTGTCCTTTTCTTTTCCATGTACAGATCCATGCAGGGCTTCTACTGAGCATCAGTGACCTGGAAGACAGCGAAGGCAACTTCTCCTTCCCAATGCAAATCAAAAGGTGAGAACCTCCAATCTGCCATATGGCTTCTAAACATCAGATTTGTGATCTTAACGATTTATTCTAATCTAAATGATCAAAATCAATGGTCTTCCTTAACATAATGCACATCAATACATGAAATCCATCTGTATTTACTAGCGCTATTTATAACATCCAAATAAAAGATAACACCAACATGTCAGAAAAAAGTAAAAAACATTCAAAAACAGAATCACGGAGTTTGAAAAAAGATCATCCCTCCTTCTAAAAATGACTTGTAAGCACAGTCAGGTGTAGCTAGTCACCTTCTCAATGGCACACAAAGCAAGTGGACACACAGCTGTGATCAGCTGTGGTCATTTTGATTAGCTCAGCATAAAAGGGGCTTTTCTGGAGCATTTCAGTCCCTGGTAGTGCAACTGAAGCAAACAATCAACTATGGGTGGCAAGGCACTGTCACCAGGATTCTAGGGAATAAAGTTGTAGACAGGCATAATTTAGGAGATTAATACAAAAAAAGTTTTAAAGGCTTTATCAACACCTAGTGAACACAGTGAAGTCTATTATTATGAAGTGGAAGGTATCTGGTACAACACAGATCCTCCCTAGATCAGGACGTCCAAAACTGGATTTAAGAGCTAGGAGGAAACTGGTCAGAGAGGCTAACAAGAGGCCTACAGCAACTCTAAAGTAGTAGCAGGATTTCATGACAGAGTGGTGCATGTGCATCACAAATTCTCCACAAATGTGGCTTGTATGGGAGGGTTTGCAAGAAAAAAGCCACTCCTCAAAAAGGCCACATGCAGTCACTACAAATGCACCTTGAAGACTCTGAGGCCACATGGAAAAAGGTGTTATGGTCAGATGAGACTAACATTTTATAATTTGGCATCAACACCAAATGATATGTCTGGCGGAAATCCAATACAGCTCACCATCCAAATAACACCATTCCTACAGTTAAGCATGGAGGTGGTAATATCATGTTATGGGGGTGTTTCTCTGCAGCAGGGACTGGACCACGTGTCACGATAGAAGTCAAATGGATGGGGCAAAATATCGTCAAATTCTTAAGGATATCTCTCGCCCCCAAAAAGTTGTCAATGGGAAGAAGGTTTACCTTCCAACATGACAGTGGGCCAGAGCACACAATAAATATGACCACACAGTGGCTGAAGGAGAAAAAGGTGAATGTCCTTGCATGGCCTAGTCAGAGCCCAGACTTAAACCACATTGAAAATCTGTGGAATGACTTGAAGACTGCAGTCCACAAACAGTCACCATCAAATTTAACTGAACTTGAGCAGTTTTGCAAAGAAGAATGGGCACATAATGCAAAGTCTAGATGTGCAAAGTTAGTAGAGACATAGCCCAACAGACTAAACTAAGGCTGTAATTAAAGCAGAAGGTGGTTCAACAAAATACTGACACAAGGGGGGTGATCCTTTTTCCAACTCAGTGATTCGGATTTTGATTTTTTTACCCGCTGTATATTTGTTTTAACTTGGTACTGTATATGAGTTAGTGGTTGCTCAATTTTCATATGGTGGTTAAATACTTTTTCTTGTTTGTTTCAGCCGCAACAGTCAGAATCCAAGCAGTTCGGTTGTATGGGTGCATTTAAATGTGACAGTTAAAATATTACTAGACCTTCGGGGGTAAGTGTAATAAGACTTTACTGCTGAACTACTTTACTGTTGAACTGCAGAGGCTGCATTATTGCAAGAATACATGGCTGACTTACAGGTAATGCAGTTGCTTTAGGTTTAGTGGAAAAGGACCACTTTGGCATTCTTTACATTCTTCTTCATTGTTTCTTGATCTAACGCAGCCTGGCAACAGGAAAGTGAGAAGCTGATCGGTTGATCAAACTATGTACAGAGCAAAACAATGATCTTCTCATAGTTGCTACCTTTTGGTCTGTTAAATTTGCCACTGAAAGTGTTTTGTTATATCTGTTTCATAAGTGCAAATAAAAATACAAGGGGCCAAATCCTCAAAAGAGATACGACGGAGTAACTGCTGTTACTCCGTCGTATCCCTGGTCCTAACTATGGAACTGATCCACAGAATCAGTTTTCCATAGTTAGGGAGAAGATCCGGCATGTGTAATTGAATTACACTGTCGGATCTTAAGGATGCAATTCTAGGCCGGCCGCTAGGTGGCGAGGCCATTACGGCCGGCCTAGAATATGCAAATGAACACTTACGGCGATCCACGAACGTTCCGACAGGCCCGTCGCGCTAATTCTACGTCGTTTACGTCGAGTTACGCCGCGAAAAACTAGGGCTCAGCCCTAGCTCTCTTAAGCCATGTTAAGTATGGCCCTCGTTCCCGCGTCGAAATTGAAATTCTACGTCGTTTGCGTAAGACGTTCGTGAATGGCGCTGGACGCCATTTACGTTAACGTCTAAGCACATGACGTCGGAGCGACGTCAGTTAGCGCAATGCACGTCGGGTAAGTTACCCGACGGAGCATGCGCAGTACATCCGGCGTGGGAGCGCGCCTAATTTAAATGGGAATCGCCCATTTGTATTAGGAACGCCTTGCGGCGGACGAAGTTAAATTACAGCGCCGCAAATTTCCAGGTAAGTGCTTTGTTGATCGCCACCTAACTTGGGAGATTTGCGGCAGTGTAACTTAACTCTGAAAAGTTAAGTTGCGCTCGGTGGCTGTGGATCAGGCCCAAGATTCGCAATGTCAGGAACTAAGAGCCATTGTGTCCTGTGCACGCTTCCTGGAGTCCAATTAGCTCTCCCAGTTCTTTTATTTAGACTATAAAATAGTGTCTATGTTGTGGAGATTGGGATGGGGGGGGTTAAGTAGTTCACGGGACACCGTATGGAAGCAGGGTCAAGCAAAAGGAACCACAGCGTGAAAAAAAAAAGGGGAGGGGAGTGTATAGGGGTAGGGAATTGGGGCAGAGGGGAAGAAACCTACCCACAGTCTAAACTTCGCCACTCGGGTGGTTGATGAAGGAAATGTCAGTCTTGAGGGTAGGCCTGTACTTGGACCCACAGGTCTATCTCGACTGCTAAAAACAGAGACTGTGTCCAGATGAAACAAGAAAACTGGTACATTGTTTAGGTGAGATCTGTTAAATAGGTGGAGGAAAGGGTATAATCAATGTAATAAATACGTGTTTTTCAAAATTGCTCTTCCCTGTGGTTTGCAGAGGCAAGAATGTCCTCCATCTGATATAGTTCTCCGATTATATGTAACCAAACCTTCATTGGTGGAGATATTCGTTGTTTTCAAAAGAGAGGGATGCAAGCTTTTGCCGCATTTGACAGTTGTGACATAAGCAATCTTTTATAGCGCTTGGACAACATAGAAGTCAGATGAAGTAAGTATGCTGCTGGGTCATCCCCCAACTGGACGTCAATAAGCTTGAACACCAGATCAGGTACTTCAGACCAGAAAGGTTTTAGAACTGGACAACTCCAAAATATATGCAAGTACAGCCGTGACCAAAAGTTTTGAGAATGACACAAATATACATTTTCACAAAGTCTGCTGCTTCAATGTTTTTAGATCTTTTTATCAGATGTTACTATGATATACTGAAGTATAATTACAAGCATTTTATAAGTGTCAAAGGCTTTTTATGACAACTACATTAAGTTTATGCAAACAGTCAATATTTGCAGTGTTGACCGTTCTTTTTTAAGACCTCTGTAATTCATCCTAGTATGCTGTCAATCAACTTCTGAACCCCATCCTGACTGATGGCAGCCCATTCTTGTATAATCAATGGTTGGAGTTTGTCAGAATTTGTGGAGGGTTTTTTGTGCACCTGCCTCTTGAGGATTGGCCACAGGTTCTTCAATGGCATTAAGGTCTAGGGAGTTTCCTGGCCATGGACCCAAAATTCTGATGTTTTGTTCTCCAAGACACTAAGTTATCGCTTTTGCCTTATGGCAAGGTGCTCCATCATGCTGGAAAGGGCATTGTTCCTCACCAAACCGTTCTTGGATGGTTAGGAGAAGTTGTTCTCGGAGAATGTTTTTGTACTATTCTTTATTCATGGCTTCTTAGGCAAAATTGTGAGTGGGCCCACTCCCTTGGCTGAGAAGCAACCCTACACATAAATGGTCTCAGGTGTTATGGATATGCAATAAAGTCTGGCAGCTTACCTGTCTCCATGTGTTCATTAGAGGCCTGACCCTCTTTCTGGCTGTCTTTTATCACCTTCCTCCCTGGATGGCTCCACCCCAGGCCATCCCTGGAAGCCTATATTAACCACTGCACTGCTAGTCTGCGGTGCTGTTCAATCTTTGTTTGTAGCTTGTTCCTGTCTGCAGTGTGCTACGTTTACCTTACTGTGTACCGACCTTGGCTCGTCTCTGACTTCTCCTGTTTGCCTGTTTCCCTGACCCTTGGCCTGTTCCTTGATTATTCTTGTCTGCCTGTTGCCCTGACCTTGGCTTACCCACCACTATCGCTTGTCCTGGTTGCTGCTTTCCCTCTCTCCCTGTGGAGCGTGACCTTGGGGACCCTAGGGGTCGCGACCTGGATCCAGCTGCGGCGAAGGCCATCCTCACAACCAGAGGCTCTGGTGAATACAAAGCTGGGATGTCTTCTTGCAAGAGACACTTTTCCTTGCCAGGCTTCAGATAGCGAAAACGTGGATGCGGGGCCCCCCCCCTACCCTTCAGCAATGGATTAGAGCTGTAAATGCTCCTTTGCCCTACAAAAAGCTTCTATATGTTCATAGGGGCTGTCCCGACAAATACCATAAGGTTTGGGATAGATGGTTGGGGGAAGCCTCCACCTGTGTTGCCCCAGAGGAATAAAGCTCCGTACTACCTACCTCTCCATGCCTCTAGGATCCGACTTGTATGCTAGCTATGACCCCGGTTGTGTTTTGCATTTGCACGGATGGTTAGCCCTTTATTTTAATATTCTAATGTATCTAGACGATTGATAATTGGCATTGTACTTCATCCTTGCTTGTGGTGCATGTTGCACCGTTTTATACCCCTTTTTTTTTGTAACACGTTTATATTATGCTCAATAAACGACGTTTTGATTTAAAAAAAGAATACAAAGCTGGGTCTTAGACTCTGTGCCCTGGGGAATCTTGGGCTCACGCTTCTTCTCTGATCGCAGCAGTCGGCCATAGGGTTCACTACCCTGTGGTGCATCCCTGACCCCAACGGGGTGCACTTATCACCTGGCCACAGGTGACCTGACATCAGGATGCTTTACTGTTGGCATTACACAGGACTGATGATAGCACTCACCCTTTCTTCTCCGGACACGGTTTTTTCTGGATGTCCCACACATTCGTAAAGGGGATTAATATAAGAAAATGACTTTACCCCAGTCTTCAGCAGTCCTATCCCTGTAGTTTTTGCAGTCTGTCCCTAATGTTTTTCCTGAAGAGAGGTGGCTTCTTTTCTGCCCTTCTTGACACCAGGCCATCCTCCATAAGTCTTCGTCTCACTGTGTGCACAGATGCCCTCACAACTGCCTGCTGCCATTCCTGAGTAAGCCCTGCACTGGTGGTTCCCCCGATCCCGCAGCTGAATCAACTGTAAGAGACGGTCCTGGCACTTGCTGGACTTTCTTGGCCTCCTTCAAGCCTTCTTCACAAATGCGATGGAAATGTTTTTTGGGGATTAGGTTGATTTTAATGGCAAGGAGGGACTTTGCAATTAATTGCAATTTATCTGATCACTCTTTATAACATTCTGGACTATATGCAAATTGCCATCAGAAAAACTGAGGCAGCAGACTTTGTGAAAATGTAATATTTGTGTAATTCTCAAAACTTTTGGCCACAGATATAGGTATCCTCTTGTTGGAGACAACACCAACACTGAGAGAGCACCTACGGAAACATTTTGTCAGGGGTTGATGGGTTCCTGTGCCTGCATGTCAAAAAATGTAAAGCTTGTTTCTTGATTGGAACAGAAAGATGCGGCGTGGGTGAAACGCGCTATACTTTTCTGGGCTGTTGCCCAAGTCAGTCTCACACTTTGAGGTCTGTTTTTTAATATATCTGAAGAGTCTCTTTAACAGTTGTTCTGATAAGATACCAGCCACACAGGAGTGGGATCATCAAATGTCCGACATACATAACATTGTGAGAGGGAGCAGTGAGGCACAGCCGTTGTGTAACATTGTAAAGCAGGAAGCAAAACCTGGGTATGCTATGAGCAATCATGGCTGCCCTGTGTACATATATAATTACAAATTATAAAAATAAATACGTTTTGTAGCATATTATTAGATTATTTACATCAAGCTGGTTACTTTAACATTGAATGTACTATAAAATTGCTTCAGAAAATTTTAAGCTAATTAAAAAAAAAAAAACCACAATCACTCTGTTAAACATATTTAGAGGAATAACGCTGAAAAAAGTAATACTCCATATTATTCCCCAGGAATACGCACCCTTCTGATGTTGTACTCCCCTTACCCAACTGGAAGCCTAAAGAAGAATCTGATAAACCATTGGATAAAGGGGAGATAGTGACGCATGTCTACGAGGTAATCGGTTAAAGGATTTTTCCATTATTTATAACCCATACCTCCGAATCTTCCCTCATTTAGAAAGACTGTTTCTCTACTGGAACCAAATCCATTTGTTCTCTTCTCTCCTCAGTTGTCCCTTTATTTGGTCTGATGCATAGACCTTAATAAAAATATATAATTTAAAGTGTATGTAAATCCTAACAATAAACATCTTGGGGGTTATTTACGAAAGGCAAATCCACTTTGCACTACAAGTGCAAACTACAAGTGCAAAGTGCATTTGAAAGTGCACTGAAAGTACACTTGGAATTGCAGTTGCTGTAGATCCGGGGGGGAAATGAAAAACAGCATTTTAGCTTGCACATGATTGTATGATTTTCTCCCCCCCCTTTATGTCCACTCTCTGGGGGGCCCGCAAGCGTGTGACCCTCTGCAAGACCAGCGGTCTGTGGCGGGTGCCTCCCCATGGGCATGGACCAGAATTGGATCTGGGGAGACCATATGGACAGGCAAAACAAGCAATTGTTTGGGGCCCTGAGCTGGCCTGGGGCCCCAGCAGGGCAGACCCTTGCCGTGCCAACGCTTCCTATAAATGCTTCAGCCTGTAGCATGGCCGAGCTCCTCTTCCTGAATCCCTCCTCCTGCAGTCTGGCCGGGTACAGGAGATTCAGTTTCCTGTTCCCGGGCGGACTGACAGGAAGTGCTCACTTCCATTCAGTTTGCGGCCGGGAACAACAAACTGAGTCTCCTGCCGCACGGTACGTGGTAGGGAGGGGGGTAAAAAGAACATGGGGGGGGGTAAGGGGGGAGGCAGTCATCACCCATTTTGTATGAAAAATATGGTAGCTTGCTGACCATAACCCTACCTGGCTGGATGATATGTATAATAAACAATTACCATAGCTTTCTTTCCATTTTCTTTCCTTACCATCCCATTTCCATCTTATTGCTTCTTTTTTGAATCAGGTAATATGTATTAAAGCTTTTTGCAAACATTTACAAATCAGACATTTTGCTTGGGGCCCCCAAATTCCTTCAAACGGCCCTGCATATGGAATTACTTTTTAACAAAGTCTTTGGTTGAGCGAACTTCACATGGCAGAAAGAATATGCAGTTAATGCAAAACTGAATATATGTTAAATGTAAATGTACCACATATGCATATTACAAGGAATAAGGCATAAATATTTGTTACTATTCTGTAATAGACTATGTTTTTGATGTCCTGTATAGAGATGTAAGATCCCCCTGAGGAAGACCTAGAATTTCTACAGGTCAAAATGCATTGGGGCCTTCTATGCATCAAACAGCTTTGAAGTTGATTCTGTTGTATTTCAATGCTATATGCGTATCTGCAGTGCTTTCTTTTGGTCTGTTAAAAATACCACTAAAAGCTAGTGAGCTTATGTGTTACTGTGCACTCTGCAAGGAGCATTGTTGACACCCTAGGCAAGGACTACAGTATACCTCCTTTTATGTTATCAAAGATGATGGAGGATGGTTTCTGTAATCCTGTCCTAAGGTGGCAATGCTGCTCCTCCATAGATACAGAACAATGAGTGAGCGTTGCCATCCTAGTATAGGAAGTGTGATACTGGCAGGATCACCAGGTGAAAATAAAGGAAAATAAACTTGAATGGGAAAACCAATATAACCATCAGATTGAGGCCCCGTACACACGAGAGGATCTATCCGCTGGTATTTATCCGCGGATCAGTTCCAGCGGATAGATCCTGTGGTGTGTACGGCCCAGCGGATATTTATCCGCGGATATTTTTCGGGCCGATGGATTTCCAGCGGATAAAAATTTCTTAGCATGCTAAGAAATCTATCCGCTGGAATCCTGTCCAGCGGATTGATCCGGTGGTCTGTACAGACTCACCGGATCAATCCGTCCGATCCCCTCCCTCGCATGCGTGGTAATGATTCGACGCATGCGTGGGAAGTCTTTACCTTCCAGCATCGCACACGTCGCCGCGTCATCATCGCGGCGACGGCGCGACACGTCACCGCGGATGAATTCCGTGCGGATTTCGATCTGATGGTTAGTACAACCATCAGATCAAAATCCGCCAGAGGATTTATCCGCGTGAACGGTCTGGAGGAACGTTTCCAGCGGATAATCCTCTCTTGTGTACAAGGCCTAAGTTGCATAATATGACATTTTTGTTCTTGGCAAAACTGAGATTTTTAAAGACTGGCTGGGGTTTTGGGTCAATCAAGGTAGGATTTTGAATTTGCAATGGAATTGGTATGATGGTGTCAAATAAAAGTGGAGTACCCCAATAATAACTCTATTTTCATCCTTACCATTAGTTGCACAATGCTGGTCCAGGCACTGTCAACGTCAAGTTGGTTATTGAGAGTCCTGAACGCTATGAAGAGGACATTTTCCTATATCCACTGCGTCTGAAGCCTGATGAACAACTGAACTGCACTTCTGGCGAACTCAACTTTTTGCAGGTCAGGAGCATAATGCTCACATCATACCGTATTTGCCAGCATATAAGACGACCCCCTAATTTTCCAGCTAAAATCTTTATTTTGGGATATACTCGCTGTATAAGAGACCCCCTTGCTTCACTGTGCCATTACATGCCTCACTGTACCGTGCCATTACATGCCTCACTGTACCGTGCCATTACATGCCTCACTGTACCGTGCCATTACATGCCTCACTGTACCGTGCCATTACATGCCTCACTGTACCGTGCCATTACATGCCTCACCTCGACGAACCCTTACCTTATCCCTGACATGCAGTCTCAGTCAGATTGCGGGTGTCCATTGTTCAAAATCCGCGCCGCCTCCTCGTGCTGTTCCGTGATAGGCGGAACACTTAGTTTCCCAGCAGTGCATGTGTTCAGTGTTCCGCCTATCACGGATGTCCTCTTGTCCGAGGCCGAAGATGAGAAGACAGCCGTGATAGGCAGAACACTGAACAGAGGCGCTGCTGGGAAACAGTGTTCCGCCTATCACGGAACAGCACCAGGAGGGGGCGCTGCTTTTGAACAATGGACGCCCGCCGTGCATACAGGTACCGGCGTATAAGACGTCCCCCGACTTTTGAGGGAAAAAAGTCGTCAAAAGTTTGTCTTAACGCCGGAAAATACGATAAAACTAAAGGGTGTTATCGACTTTATAGTCAAGGGTAAAACACAGACTTGCCATAATTGTGCTAGAGAGAAATTAGGCTTTAGGTGTTTACTTAAAAGCGGAGGTCCTGCTTAAAAAAAAAATATTAAAAGCCAGCAGCTACAAATACAGCAACTGCTGACTTTTAATATATGGACACTTACCTGTCCATGGTGCCCGCGATGTCGGCAGCCGAAGCCGAGCAATCAATCGGCTCTCGACTGCCCCCTCTGCCAACCTCGGTGAGGGAATCAGGAAATGAAGAGTTGCGGCTTCACTTCCCGGTTGCCTACTGCACATGTGCAAGTCGCGCTGCGCTTCTTCACTGGTCCCCGCTGTGTTCTGGGAGCTGTGTGCTCCCAGAAGATAACTGGGGGTACAGAGTAGGCGCCGGAAGTGGCGTAGATCACCAAGGTGGTCTATGCCAGGAATTGGGAGCAAATACCTGTATTAGACAGGTATCTGCTCCCCCTCCCCCTGAAAGGTTCCATTATTCCTCCCACTGAAACCAACAATAGGACATTATTCCTCCCACTGAAACCAACAATAGGGCACCATTCTCCGACTTAAACCGATGATGGAGTATTGTTTACTTCCAGAACATTTTCTAGTCACACTGGCCACACTATGGCCCCCTCAAAGTCTGAAAGCCAGTAAAATGGCCCTTTGTTTGGAGACCCTTTCTCTAGAGAGGTGGGATGCAAACAAAAGGTGAGCAACTAAGTGAACCCATTGGGCAAAGCACAGGTTCACGTTAACCACCTTTGTGATATAGTGATTCTTTTGATAATGTTATAAATTTGAATGTAGCCAACTGGCATTGGCTAAATTTTTATTTTATATTTGTTCTTCTCAGCTGGACATTGCAGAACCAACTAAAACACCTTCGGACTTCAGTAAGGGAGGTGATCATACACTGAAGAAGAGAGAGGCGTTGGGCATGGATCAAGATGGTGGGAATACGGGGACGGAAAACAGTACAAGCACCAAAGATGGACCCAAGCACAAACAGCCTATTACACTGGTAACAATCATTACTATATCTTCCCTGAATCTACACTGTTTGGTTTAGTAGGACAGCAAACCATATAGAATCAGCAAGGAAAAATCTGTGCCAATTTAATTGTAACCTGCGAATTTTATGCATCAGTCTGCAGCTGATCCCTACACATCCTTCAAGTCATTTCAGAAATCTAGAACTGCACATATGTGGAATTGGGGGTCTATGCATAAAAATTTGCTGTGAATATATATACTTTTTTTAAAGAGCTGCGGTGACTCAGCCTGCTGGAAGGTTGAGTGCGTCATCGACAATCTGGATAAGGGAAGGAGGGTGACAGTAGCACTTGAGTCCGTGCTATGGATTTCCAGCTTCATGAAGGTAAGTGTAAATGTTTGGCATGGTGGTGATTACCAACCAGGGTCTGCTTAAAATAGTCCTCATGTTTCTCTGGGGCTTGTAAGTAAAATATACTTGTTACAGGAAACTTGTACTAAGAAAAATACAGCATCTGTTACTTCTGATCCCTGCCAGTCACCTGTTTGTAGGGGTGCAACGGATCAAAAAACTCACAGTTCGGATCGTTCCTCGGATCAGGAGTCACGGATCGGATCATTTTTCGGATCGGCAAAAAAATAAAAAATTCTCCCCCACTGTAATATCCACGTCATCCCCCCCCACTGTAATATATCCACCATTGCCCCCACTCACTGTAATATATCCACCATTGCCCCCACTCACTGTAATATATCCACCATTGCCCCCACTCACTATAACATCCACCATTGCCCCCACCTCACTGTAACATCCACCATTGCCCCCACCTCACTGTAACATCCACCATTGCCAAAACTCACTGTAACATCCAGTCATCCACCATTGCTCCCACTCATCACTGTAACGCCCACCATTGCCTCCACTCATCACTGTAATATCCAGTCCACCATTGCCCCCACTCATCACTGTAATATCCAGTCCACCATTGCCCCCACTCATCACTGTAACATCCAGTCCAACATTGCCCCCACTAATCACTGTAACAGCCAGTCCAACATTGCCCCCACTAATCACTGTAATAGCCAGTCCAACATTGCCCCCACTAATCACTGTAATAGCCAGTCCAACATTGCCCCCACTAATCACTGTAATAGCCAGTCCAACATTGCCCCCACTAATCACTGTAATAGCCAGTCCAACATTTCCAAAACTCACTGTACTTGACGCGCTCTTGCAGAATAGCCGACTAGAAGATCCACGAGCAGATGAGGGAGGGGTGATGACGTCAGCGCGCACCTAGGCAGCCGCCGCCGGGTGTACCAAGATGGCCGACCGCTCCAGAGCTAGGCCGAAGCCGCGGCCTTTCCTAAGGCCGAGGCAGCAGTGCGCTCGCGTTCTGTGCAGATCCGAACAGGTCGACCCGTTCGGATCACGGATTGGTCACGATCCGTTGCACCACTACCTGTTTTTCATGTAAATCCTCTGCCTTCAATATCTGCTCAGGAACAAGTATGCAGGTCAAAAGATCAGGATCAGTGGCAAATTTATCATACTAGGCTCCGATTTATATTTAATAAATTGTGATTTACTGGAGGATCTGGAAGCCATGCGGAAAGCCTTACAATGAACCTGTGCTTTGACCATGCAAGGTAGTAAATCATACAGGGCCCTCCATGTGGGCTCAGCCTTTCGTGTGTAAGATGTTCCATTTGTAAAGTAGAAAGTCTATATACAGTGGGGGAAATAAATATTTGATCCCCTGCAGATTTCGTAAGTTTGCCCACTTATAAAGAAAATAAGAGTCTATATTTTTTATCATAGGTGTATTTAAATGATAGAGACAGAGGCCCGGATTCAGAAAGGACTTACGACGACGTATCTCCAGATACGCCGTTGTAAGTCCAAATGTTCGCCGTCGTATCTATACGCTTATTCAGGAAAGCAGATACGCCTGAATTATGCCAAGATACGACCGACGTAAGTCTCCTTACGCCGTCGTATCTTGGGTGCATATTTACGCTGGCCGCTAGGGGCGCTTCCGTAGATTTACGAGTCGAATATGTAAATGAGCTAGATACACCGATTCACGAACTTACTTGCGCCCGTCGCATCAAGCTACTCCGATTACGTAAGGCGTATGTCCGGCGTAAAGTTACCCCTGCTATATGAGGCGCAGCTAATGCTAAGGTATGGACGACGGAACAGCCGTCGGATTTTACGTCGTTTACGTAAGTGGTACGTGAATGGGGCTGGGCGTAGGTTACGTTCACGTCATAGGCATTGAGCCGGCGTATGTTAGGGAGTATTTGCGCCGTGATTCTGAGCATGCGCGCGCATGCGCCGTGCGATCGGCCATTCATTTACATGGGGTCACGGTTAATTATAATACAACACGCCTACTACCTGCCTACTTTGAATTATGCGGGCTTACGCCGGCCCATTTACGTTACGCCGGCGCACATATGGGAGCAAGTGCTTTGTGAATACAGTACTTGCCTCTCCAAGTTACGTTGGCGTAGCACATATCAGATGCGCTACACCTATCTAAAGATGCGCCGATCTCTCTGAATCCGGGCCAGAATATCAACCAAAAATCCAGAAAAAAAAACATGATACAAATGTTATAAATTTAGTTGCAGTTCAGTGAGTAAAATAAGCATTTGATCCCCTACCAACCAACAACAATTCTGGCTCCCACAGACTGGCTACAGTCAGGGGCGGACTGACCATTGAGTCACTCAGGCACTGCCCGAGGGCCCCATGCCACTAGGGGGCCCCATCCGGGTTGCCAGGCTCAGTAAAACCAGGGACAGTATGTAAAAATCTATGTTTTTTAGATCTGTCCCTGATATGTCCGAAACCGACATGCTTTTGATGTGAAACTCCCGAGATTTTAGCTGTCCCGCCTCTGCACTGCCTCCTGGCGTGGTGGCCATCTGTAAGCCCGGGGGCCCCATAATCTTCTATTGCCCGGGGGCCCCATGAGTTGTCAGTCCGCCCCTGGCTACAGTATGTGCTCATGTGGTACACAGGTTAGTCCTGTCAATTTAAGAAGGTGCTCCTAATGATAACTCGTTATGTGTATAAAAGACATCTGTCACAGAATCTTTCTTCCATTAAAACCTCACCTTCATGGACAATATCAAAGAACGTCAGGGACAAGATTGTAGACCTGCATAAGGCTGGAATGGAGAAGCTTGGTGAGAAGGAGACAACTGTTGGACCGATTATTCACAAAAGAAAGAAATCCAAAATAACCATCAATCTCCCTCTGTGATGATCATGATTGTGACCACAGTTGGGACCACAGTCACCAAACAAACAATTGGTAACACAATACGCCGCCCTGAATTGAAATCCTTCAGCACCCGCAAGGTCCCCCTCCTCAAGAAGGCACATGTACAGGTCCGTCTGAAGTTTGCCAATGAGCATCTAAATGATTCAGAGATGGATTGGGAGAAAGTGCTGTGGTCAGATGAGACCAAAATTTAGCTCTTTGGCATTAACTTGACTTGTGTTTGGAGGAAGAAAAATACTGACTATGACCCTAAGAACACCGGGCCAAATTCACAGATATATGCGGCGGCGTAACGTATCGTCTTTACGTTACACCGCCGCAAGTTTTCAGCGCAAGTGCCTGATTCACCAAGCACTTGCGTGTAAACTTACGGCGGTGTAACGTAAAGCCGTCCGGCGCAAGCCCGCCTAATTCAAATGGGGCGTGTACCATTTAAATTAGGCGCGTTCCCGCGTGAAAATGCTCCGTGTGAAAATTTCCCGACGTGCTTTGCGCAAAATTACGGCGCCCCGACATATTTTTTGAACGGCGACGTGCCTTACGTCGTTTCGTATCCCAGACGTCTTACGCAAAAAAAAAATTGAAATTCGACGCGGGAACGACGGCCATACTTTAACATGGCTGTTCTAAATGTAAGCCATGAAAAAGCAGGCCTAAGTTTGCGACGGGAAAAACCGACTAGCGACGACGTAAGAGATTGCGACGAACGCGCGTATCTTCGTGGATCGCCGTAATCGGCTAATTTGCATACCCGACACTGGAAAACAACGCGAACTCCACCCAGCGGCCGCCGTAAAATTACACCTAGGATCCGAAGGCGTACGAAGCCGTACGCCTGTCGGATCTTAGCCAAAAGCCGTCATATCTTTTTTGTGAATTACAAATAAAGATACGACGCAGCAAATTTGAAAATACGCCGGAGTATCAGTAGATACTCCGGCGTATTTCCTCTGTGAATCTGGCCCACCATCCCTACAATAAAGCACGGAGGTGGAAACATTATGCTCTGGGACTGTTTCTCTGCTAAAGGTACAGGCCGATTTTGCCGCATTGAGGGGCCAATGGACGAATGAATTAATTAGATTTTGGCCTCAGATTTAAAAAAATGTAATATTACTTTTGAAATTACACTTGCATATCAAAGTTAATATGTGAATTTTGATGATTGGGTTTACATATAATTTTATATTTCCTCCTAAATATTATTTTTCTTCAACAGAGACCTCAGCAGCCCTTCAACCTGACTTCCCGAGGTTACTTCCAGGTGACCGGTGTCCCCTACAGGATAAAACCTACCACTGTTAAGGACACAGAAAAGCAAGTACGTTTCCTGGGATCCCTATTTGTGAGCACTTTTGGGGGTCCATTAAACACAATTGTCAATAAATTGCTTGTGCAGCTCAGCTTACAGCGCCGGGACAGTCTCTGAGTACTGGGATGATAGCATCTTGCACATATACGTAGGATTGACATCATCCCCCGCTGGCCAATGAAGAGGCATGAAGACCAGCACTCAGAAGATGCCGGCGCTGGTTCAGGACCGTTGGACAGGTGAGTATTAAGCCTTTAGTTCCACTTTAATATACAGTGAGTATTTGTGATGGAGAGCAAAAGGGAGTAATTCAGATAAATTAGGTTTTTAAGCTTTTAAAAGGCATATAGAAAGTACAATAGTTAAACACTTGCCTACTGGGCACTTTCACCCCCTTGCTGTCCAGGCCAAAATTCAAATGATGAAGCGGCACTGATGAGGCTCCACTGATGGCACTACTAGGTGGCACTGATGAGGAGCCAGTGGTCACACTGATGAAGCAAGACTGATGAGGCTGCACTGATAAGTGACACTGATGGGCACTGATATGTGACACTGATGAGGAGGCACTGATTGGCAGCGCTGGTGGGCACTGATTGGCAGCAATGGTGGGCACTGATTGGCAGCATTGGTGGGTACTATTGGGACTGCACTAATAATCAAAACACTGATAATCAGTGCTCTGCTTATCAGTGCAGATGTCCCTTTAACACAAGCCGGTTATCGGCTCTCTTCTCTCTTTCTCACGCTGTCAGCATGACGAAAGGAAAGCCGATAACCGGCTTGTGTTTACACCTGCGATCAGCTGTCATTGCACACAGCTGATCATGTGGTAAAGGCTCGCTGTGTTTGGTCCTTTACCCCAATCTGTGATCAGCTAAGTTCAAAGGACGCCCCCCTGGCAAAGTAAGCCTGCATTGAAGCCATCTTTCGGCTATAGCGTGGACGGGAAGGGGTTAAATAATATTTCCAGTTGTTGGTATGTTATACATAGTTAAAGTATCTCACAAAAGTGAGTACACCCCTCACATTTTTGTAAATATTTTATTCGATCTTTTCATGTGACAACACTGAAGAAATTACACTTTGCTACAATGTAATGTAGTGAGTGTACAGCTTGTATAACAGTGTAAATTTACTGTCCCCTCAAAATAACTCAACACACAGCCATTAATGTCTAAACCGCTGGCAAGAAAAGTGAGTACACCCCTAAGTGAAAATGTCCAAAATGGGTCCAATTAGCCATTTTCCCTCTCCTCGATGTCATGTGACTTGTTAGTGTTACAAGATCTCAGGTGTGAGTGGGGAGCAGGTGTGTTCAATTTGGTGTTATCGCTCTCACTCTCTCATACGGTACCGGTCACTGGAAGTTCAACATGGCACCTCATGGCAAAGAAGATGACATGAAGATGGCCTAGGCTGGCCTAGGCTATAAGAAGGGTACAGATAGACAGTAATGGGGTTACAGAGCATCAAGATAAGCAGAAAATATATGTGTGACAAGTTACAGTATGTATTGGCTGTTTGGATAAGAGGGCAACTGTGGTTTAGATTAAAGTGGCACAATATGCTAGGTTTATGTGTGTTGAAGGTCGTAGTGATGGTGGTGATTGTTATGTTGCAAGATTGTACATCATATGGCATTTATCACTATTGCTAGCAGCAAGAGGAGGAAAAATAAGAAAAAGCATAGGTCAAGAAGAATACAGCTAAAGGATGGAGAAAAGAAGGAGTAGTGGAAAAGAAAAGAAGAGTGTAATGCCGCGTACACACGATCATTTTTCGGCATGAAAACAAATTAAGTTTTTCAGCATGTCTAAAAAACGAAGTTTTTCCAACTTCATCATTAAAAACGTCGTTGCCCACACACCATCGTTTTAAAAAAATGATGAACAAAGTGCAGCGACGTACAACACGTACGACGGCACTCTAAAGGGGAAGTTCTATTCCCCTTTGGGCTGTTTTAGCTGATTCCGTGTTAGTAAAAGACGATTCGCTCTTTTCTGTCTGTTACAGCGTGATGAATGTGCTTACTCTATTATGAACGGTAGTTTTACCAGAACGAGCGCTCCCGTCTCAATAACTTGCTTCTGAGCATGCGCGGGTTTAAAACGTCGTCTTAGCCCACACACGATCATTTTTTACTACCCGAAAACGACATTTTTAAAAACGACGTTAAAAAATGGAGCATGTTGGTTTTTTTTTTTTTTGTCGTATTTCAGAAGCCGAAAAATGATGTGTAGCCCAAAAACGATAATTTTAAATGACGTTTTTAAAAACGTAGTTTTTTCTCATGCCGAAAAATGATCGTGTGTATGCGGCATCAGAATAAGAGAGATGAGGTTTAGCGAGAGGGAAAGATTTTAGAATTAAAAATTAAAGGACAGGAGTTGTAAACCAGCCTGGTCTAGCCAGGCATATGGCCGCCTTGGTTTTGTGGAGGGTGGGGTGGTCTCAGAGCGAGAGAAAGGAATGATCTAGGTTCATATGGTGATTTTATTCTAGCCATGGATACCATGTTTTGAAAAATTCAGAATAGGCGTCATTAGGAATTGCAGTAAATTTCTCGTGTACCATAGTGACTTTCACCTCCGCAAAGTTAAGGGTCAGTTGCTTCCAAGATTTGGCCACCTAGCAACAAGAAATATGAAATCCGCTTGCTTCTTTCGGCAACTGCAGAAGTCAGAGATTTGCTTATGTGACTAAGCTTCCCAGGGATTCCACATCTGTAGTTTATAACAGGGTTTGACAAATTTGCTTGGAATCTAGGAGCCAGCTAAAAAAGTTAGGAGCCAGAAAACCCGCCAAGCTTGCGCGAACACATACCGGAGTACCGCCCGCATATGTAAACGGTATTCAAACCACACATGTGAGGTATCGCCGTGATCGTTAGAGCGAGAGCAATAATTCTAGCCTCCTCTGCAACTCAAAACATGCAACATGTAGAATTTTTTAAAAGTCGCCTTTGGAGATTTTAAAGGGTAAAAGTTTGACGGCATTCCACGAGCAGACGCAATTTGAAGCGTGACATGTTGGGTATCAATTTACTCGGCGTAACATTATCTTTCACAATATAAAAAAAATTGGGATAACTTTACTGTTGTCTTATTTTTTTAATTAAAAAAGTGTATTTTTTCCCCAAAAAAGTGCGCTTGTAAGACGGCTGCACAAATACGGTGTGACAGAAAGTATTGCAACGATCACCATTTTATTCTCTAGGGTGTTAGAATAAAAAAAAAATATATGTAATGTTTGGGGGTTCTAATTAGAGAAGGAGATGGCAGTGAAAACAGTGAAAAAACACTTTAAGAACTGCTGTTTTACTTGTAATGCCAACGGCCACCACCAGATGGCGCCAGGTCACAGAAGTAAGCTTAGGCCTTCACAAGGCTGCAAAGCTGCGGCCTCAATTACCGGTAGTCGTGGGCCCGCCACGATTGCTTGGCAGGGGAGGTGGGGGCGCACGGAGACACAGGATCCTGTGCCTCCATGCGCCCCCACCTCCCCCGCCGGCCGGTAATTGAGGCCGCAAAGCCTCGGCCTCAATTACCGGCAGGCGCCAGGTCACAATTTTTTGTCGCAATTGTGACCGGGCGCCCAGATTTTGTCGAGCCCTGGTTTATAAGACCGGCTCTGTGATATGCGTGACACAGCAGTGCCTACTACCAGAATACAAGGAAGTAAATGTGTAGGGAACTTCACAAAGTTTACAAACTTCAAGATTGTTAAAATTAACAGGGAGAGGTTATGGGACATTAAAAAAAAAATTTTGGAAATGAATATAATGATTTTAAATTTTAGACATACATAGCCAGATTCATAAAGACTTACGATGGCGTATATCAGTAGATACGCCGTCGTAAGTCCGAATGAGCTCCGTCGTATGTTTAAACGTATTCTGGAAACCAGATACGCTTAAATTTGGCCAAGAAACGACCGACGTAAGTCTCCTACGCCATCGTATCTTAGCTGCATATTTATGCTGGCCGCTAGGGGCGTGTACGTTGATTTACGCCTAGAATATGTAAATGAGCAAGATATGCCTATTCACGAACGTACGTACGTACGTACGTACGTACGTACGTACGTACGTACGCCCGTCACAGTAAGCTACGCCGTTTACGTAAGGCGTTTTTCAGGCGTAAAGATAAACCACCAAAAAGATGGCGCAGCCAATGTTAAGTATGGACGTCGGAACAGCCGTCGAATTTCACGTTGTTTGCGTAAGTCGTACGTGAATGGGGCTGGGCGTAGGTTACGTTCACGTCGAAAGCATTGACTATTTGCGACATGATTTTGAGCAATGCGCACTGGGATACGTCCACGGACGGCGCATGCACCGTTCGTTAAGCGCGTCATTTACGTGGGGGTCATGATTCATTACCACACAACATGCCCACTACCAGCCTACTTTGAATTACGCGGGCTTACGCCGGCCCATTTACACTACGCCGCCGTAACTTAGGACGCAAGTTCTTTGTGAATACGGTAACTGCCTCTCTAAGTTACGGCGGCGTAGTGTATCTGAGATACGCTACGCCCGCACAAACTTAAGCCAGTCTTTCTGAATTTGGCTATATGTATATAAAATTTAAGCTATGATTTCTTACAGTATTTTTCCTCTCTGATATCCCTTCCTCTTACCTCAGGCTGTCACGGTGGTTCAGTGGGTGACTCTGGATGGACAGAAAGAGATTCCTATGTGGTGGATAATCCTAGGAGTTCTTGGGGGGCTGCTTATCCTGGCATTGTTTGTATTTGTCATGTGGAAGGTGAGCTGCAAAATGGCCGCTGTCATGTCAACTGCTTTTCCATAAAAGCCAATCTAAAAATTTTTTAATTTTATAAATATTAATGTTTTATCATTTTATTTTGTAGCTGGGATTCTTCAGAAGGACACGACCTCCATCAGATGATGAGCAAGATTTAACCGGAGACAAATAATGAACTACTAACATTTTATTGCCTGTGCTTTTTAAAACCAAATAGAGATTAAATGTGCTGATTCCATGTGTTAGTTGTGTTAATGTGTTAGTTTTGTACATTATTGTAAACACTCGGTAACTGTTTACCATTGCCAACTTGCTATTAAAGTACTGAAGTATTAGCCTTTGTAGAGTTTATGTTGTACTTGTAGATTCCCTACAGTTAAAATGGAACTAAACCCATTGATTTAACGGTTTCCCAAAACATTGCATTCAAGGCATGCCAGGAATGATGACCATCGCAGTTGCTTGTGCCTGAATATCAGTTTAAATGTGCAACAACATGACAACTGCAGATCAAACATAGGCTAAGATGGCAGCTTCCTTGGCTGTAAAAGATATGAAGGTTTAGTTCTGATTTACGTTAACCTGACAGCTGGTCTCCATTATAAAAATTAAAGGGAAAGAAAAAGATATGTGTGTTTTTTTTTATGTATAATGTATCACATAATTGGATGCCTCTTTATTTTTTAAACCGCACTAGATAAATGATGGGAAGGTTATGGGAGCCCATCCTCCTGCTGGCCACAGGGCCGAGCATTATCAATGACAGATGAACATATGAATTAATGTAAATAATAATGAAAGTTCACTTTGTTGGATATGGAAAAAAATAGTTCAACCGGCCTACATACGAATACATCAGCTTTATGGTGAATTTAAGGCATGGGTGCTCAACCTGTGGCCCCCCAGATATTGTGCAACTACAAGTCTCAAAATGCCTTTGGGAGTCATTCTTGTAAGTGTCAGCCTTGAGCAACCATGATTTAAGGCACGCCAGTGTTGAGAGATTTCAAATTGCTGTGGTCTTTGTTTATGTACAAAGACATTAAAGCTAAACTCCAGGCAAACAGCCAACAGGTGTTAGGCCGGCCATAGATGGTTCGAATCCAGCAATCGACTTGGGTACAATTCAGCGTGTCATATTTTTGGCATGTGATTGTTGCCAGTGGTTATAGCTGGTAGCAATTATTGTGCTCTCTCTCTTGGCGGGGGGAGCCATCCCTGCCTGGAGGACACAGGACGAATTCCTCCATCAACACAGTCAGGCCTCGTACACACGACCGGTTTCCTCGACCGAATCCATCAAGAATATTGGTAGGAGAGCTTTTTTGCCGAGGAAACCGGTCGTGTGTACGTTTTTCAACGAGGAAACCGTCGAGCAACTCGACGAGGAAAAAAGAGAACAAGTTCTCTTTTTCCTTGACGGGAGTCTCAATTTCCTCGTCGGGCTGGTTTTCGACGAGAAACTCGAGCATGTGTATGCTAAGAAAACCTTGCATGCATGCACATTTTTCATGCTGTAACAGACTGAAAAGTGCAAATCGTCTCCGACCAAACTTTTACTTAACACACAGTAACATGAAATTAGCAAAAGCAGCCCCAAGGGTTGTGCCAAGTGGAATCGAACTTCCCCAGCCACTGTATGTGTTGTACGTCACCGCGTTTGAGAACGAGGAGATTTTGTCTTGACAGTGTGTACGCAAAGCAATCTTGTCGAGTTCCTCGACAAGCCCAACAAGGAACTCGTTGAGGAAAACGATGTGTCTCGCCCGACGAGTTACTCGGTCGTGTGTACGAGGCCTCAGTGTTTGCAGGAAAGAAAATTGCACCGTTTATGGACTGCCTTAGTGATGATGAGGGTTGTGCTGGGTAATAAGGTGTTAGTTATAATGGAGTTTGTCCCAGGTTATGAGGATAATGAGGTTGTAAGGGGTAAGTGAGGGGTAAGTGAGGGGTAAAGGTGGGGGTTGTCCCAGGAGGGATGTTAGTGTTGTAGTGTTGACAAGCATTGTCTTGAATTATAGGTGAAGTCTTAGTAATGATGAGGGTTGTCTCTGGTTAAATGGGGGGTATTAGTGATGACCGAGGATTTCCCATGTCATAAGAGGTGGAGGAAAGTGATAGTAACAATAAGGTTTGATAGGGGTTGTCCTGGGTTATAAAAGGGGGTGGTATTGATGACTTTGGTAGTCCCAGGTTATGTAGTGATCTTAGTAATGGTGGGGTTTTCCCAGTTATAAGGGGTGTAACAGAAAAGCTCTAGTGTTGACTATCTTTAATTCAATTTAAATCAACTCATACAGTGAGGAAAATAAGTATTTGAACACCCTGCTATTTTGCAAGTTCTCCCACTTGGAAATCATGGAGGGGTCTGAAATTGTCATCGTAGGTGCATGTCCACTGTGAGAGACATAATCAAAAAAAAAATTCCAGAAATCACAATTTATGATTTTTTAACTATTTATTTGTATGATACAGCTGCAAATAAGTATTTGAACACCTGTCTATCAGCTAGAATTCTGACCCTCAAAGACCTGTTAGTCTGCCTTTAAAATGTCCACCTCCACTCCATTTATTATCCTAAATTAGATGCACCTGTTTGAGGTCATTAGCTGCATAAAGACACCTGTCCACCCCATACAATCAGTAAGAATCCAACTACTAACATGGCCAAGACCAAAGAGCTGTCCAAAGACACTAGAGACAAAATTGTACACCTCCACAAGGCTGGAAAGGGCTACGGGGAAATTGCCAAGCAGCTTGGTGAAAAAAGGTCCACTGTTGGAGCAATCATTAGAAAATGGAAGAAGCTAAACATGACTGTCAATCTCCCTCGGACTGGGGCTCCATGCAAAATCTCACCTCGTGGGGTCTCAATGATCCTAAGAAAGGTGAGAAATCAGCCCAGGACTACACGGGAGGAGCTGGTCAATGACCTGAAAAGAGCTGGGACCACCGTTTCCAAGGTTACTGTTGGT